>NC_136270.1:92700876-92753376 GCF_964187855.1 Myxine glutinosa
AGTAGTAGTAGTAGTAGTAGTAGTAAGCAATCAGTAGTAGTAGTAGTAGTAGTAGTAGTAGTAGTAGTAGTAGTAAGCAATCAGTAGTAGTAGTAGTAGTAGTAGTAGTAGTAGTAGTAGTAGTAAGCAATCAGTAGTAGTAGTAGTTCACCAGTATCTAGAAGTCTTTGTACACACGGAGATCCATATATTTTTACAGAACAGGCTCGGATTTAGATCACATTCGATGATGAAGCTCGATACAAGTCGAGAATAAAATTTGCAATGTACATGAAAATTAAATAAAAGTAATAAAATGATTATATGAATAATCTAAAAGGCACTCGGTGGATAACGCATATACCTCCGCCAGGCTGAACAGTTTACTACATTTTGTACACCACTGATAGGCCGGATCTGGATTCGAACTTGAACAAAAATCGAATCGATTCGTCGTTGTCACACACCCAACTCAACCACCAAGTTTCGTCTGAACCCATCCATAAGTTTTGAGATATCGTGCTATTTATCAGTTTTAGCCCAATCACTCAATGGTGAAGAATCACTAAAAATAATTGTCAGATCCAGATCCGGATTCGAATCTTCACCAAAATTCAAGTAGTTCTTCCTTGTCACACATCCAACCTGTCCACCAAGTTTCGTTTGAAACCGTCCACAACTTTTTTGAGAAATCCTGTTCACAAAAACCCAGACAGACTGGGGTGATGAAAACATAACCTCCATCCAACTTCGGTAACAGAGGTATGAAGAATATTCCCACTGTGTACAAACTTGTTTGTATGAACATCAACCCGATTGTAAAAACGAAAAACAAAGCAAAATCTACTCTCAGGTTAATTTCGCACTCCAGTAAGCTCCAGTTAGTTGTAAAGGTATTTGCATCCTTGCTCTCCCTGTGTCCCGCATCCCTGGAGCAGTGCGCGCATCCTCAGCCGGCAGCAAACGACAACTCGATAATTCCACTACAATTTACTGGCAGATTCTTATTTTTTCTACTGTGATGTTCCCTCCTGTGTCTTTCCTTCTTTACCACCACAAGCATTTTATTGTGTTAAAAACATGATGGAACTAGAACGCCACTCAGTAGAGCGCATACTCCCGCCGTGGGTCAAGTTGGAATAGTACGATTTCACAAAAGTTTGAGGGAGTTCGTTCATTGACAACACAAGACAGACACTGCACAGATATATATTTAGAATATATAGAAGACAATGTTAAAAAAAAACAAGGCAATTTCACTTACATTTTTGGATTCAGCGTTCAATTCCATATAGGTGAGTGTATTTTGAGGCATGTGTGACTTCAGATAAAATTGTAAGCCAAGAAAAACGTTCGTTTCATTCCTTCGGGATACAACATGTAAAACTGGACCAAACGTCAAAACAAAACTCGCTCATTTTAAGTCGTACAAGCTCATGCGGACACTCATTCTTCTGGGAAGAATCCCGTGCACATGCTGGTCACTCTTATAACTCACCTAAGTCTTTATAAGTTCATCAAATACTGACACCGCGATTGACATTCGCTGAGGTAAATGTTGATATCTCTTCTGAGGTTTAAAAAAAAAAAAAAAAAAACTGTTTTAAAGCATTATACGTATCAAACGATACATTTTATGAAACGGGGAAACCGAATACACACTTTGATGGATTAAAAATGACAGAATATGTCTTTATTAAAAGAAAAAAAAGAACCTTGAAGACGACGCTGCTAATAAAATACACCGCTCTAACGCATAACCACGAGTTTAAACTACATTTACAACAAATATGAAAACTATTTTTATATCACTATGTTAAATATAGAATATATAGAAGATAATGTTTAAAAAAAAATGAGCCCTATCTTCCAATGGTAAACAATCCTTCAAAAAATTCCTGGATCCCGGATAATATCCTGAGCTTCACCAAAAACTAATTAATTCTTCCTTATCCCAAGGGCAATCATCCCACCAACTTTCATCCAAATCCGTTCAGAACCTTTCCAGATATCTTGTTCACAAACACATGAACACGCACACACACACACACACACACACACACACACACACACACACACACACACACACACACACGCACACACACACACACACGGACACGATCGAATGCCTGGGGGGAGTAATCATCATTTTTCTGTAGGACTGATAGGATGGCCTAGAGGTGCGCACACTCGCCTGTGGGGTCATCTAGATTGGGTTTAAGTCCCAACTGTCGTCCTAACTGTAGCTGTCATGCTGGTGTTTCACAGGCAGGTTTCGTATCATTCCTTCATATCAAAGAAAACATCCATTCTCAACATATCCAAAAGAGACTTATACAAGACATTTCCAGCATTTTTGAGTCTGCTCAGTTGAGGATGCCCCAACCTGCTCCCTTCTCTCTTCCCTTCCATCGATTTGGAGCTGGAGTGGTCCATTGTGAGGGTATCTGCTTTCAAAGAGCAGACAAAGACTTTGTTACACAAACCCGTGTGTTTATCAAGGCGGAGTCATGTGATGGATGACGATGTGCTTTGTGGGTACCAACAAGTCCTTCTCAAATCCACTGCCTCTTCTCCAGTTACCAGTTACTCTACATTGTGGAGCTCGTACACGTATCCAATGGAGAACAGTTTATTTACATTAGTAGGCAATGGACAAACCAACACCGTCCACTGAATTACAAACCTATAGGATCGCTAATTCAGGAGCTACATGCGAAACAGGCCAACCTGAAATTTCCCAAACAACTATTTTGTGTTAACAACTTGTACTTTGGATACTTTGGGTCCTCGGAGGACTCCGGTCCACCTCCCGTAACCCACAAATGGAGATAACAACCAATGACACGACACACATGCACATTCTACTCAAATCTCAACTTGGTGCCTTTACTTTTCCATTGCAAGACTATTGGGTCGAACCAATTATGCCAATTTCCATGTCATGCCAATTCCGTCATGCCATGGTCCATGACATTCCATGTCATGTTTCCATGTCGTTGTGGCAATTTGTACAAGAACCAATAAAGCAACTGATGTCGGCAGTCCCTTAATGAGAACTAAATTCCGTTACACTTCCTGGGATGCAACCTGATGGGCTATGCAGGGCTCATACCTGAACAAAGATTGACAAAGTGAGCTCCAGATAACCGACCGTGTACGAGGTGATGTTGCTGATGAATTGTCCATTGGTAATTAGAGGTTGGAAACACTACTCCACTCAGCATCTGGATTTCTTCAGAGTAAGCGTAACTGTCAATGTAACTGAACGTTCTGCTCTTTCATCACCGAACGTCTGCAACACTTGTTAAAGCCGCACTGGAGTTTGACTATTTTAATGTGGGATTTGAAAACAAGTTCCCAGAACATTGAATGGAAATCATTCCGTCCTGCCTATTGACATCGACACCGGCGAGGGGCGTTTTAGACTCTCTGTGTGGATGTAAGCTTGGGTGGAGATTAGTGGGCCACAGGTTTCATGTCGTGAGGTTTCAAGCTGGGCACACAGCCCATAAAGTGTACGATTTCACCCAATGGCACGTGTCTGTTAATCCCATTTTACCCCTTGAACAATACCTGGGAGCAAAGGTGCTGAACTTCTCGCCCGACTGCGGATTCTGCAGTTGCCGATTCATCGTACACAAATTCAACATTCACAGATATGCTTATTTTGCGTATTCTGAGAAGCATCTCGTTTCTTGGGAAGGTTTTTTTTTTTTTGAGTCTGAGAAGCATCTTGTTTCTTGGGAAGGTTTTTTTTTTTTGAGTCTGAGAAGCATCTTGTTTCTTGGGAAGGTTTTTTTTTAGTCTGAGAAGCATCTCGTTTTTTGTGAAGGTGTTTTTTGAGTCTGAGAAGCATCTCGTTTTTTGTGAAGGTGTTTTTTGAGTCTGAGAAGCATCTCATTTCTTGGGAAGGTGTTTTTTGAGTCTAAGAAGCATCTAGTTTCTTGGGACTGTTTTGGGGTTTTTTGAGTCTGAGAAGCATCTCGTTTCTTGGGAAGGTTTTTTTTTTTTTTGGCTGAGAAGCATCTTGTTTCTTGGGAAGGTTTTTTTTTTTTGAGTCTGAAGAGCATCTCGTTTCTTGGGAAGGTTTTTTTTTAGTCTGAGAAGCATCTCGTTTCTTGGGAAGGTTTTTTTTTGAGTCTGAAGAGCATCTCGTTTCTTGGGAAGGTTTTTTTTGAGTCTGAGAAGCATCTCGTTTCTTGGGAAGGTATTTTTTTGAGTCGGAGAAGCATCTCGTTTCTTGGGAAGGTGTTTTTTGAGTGAGAAGCATCTCGTTTCTTGGGAAGGTTTTTTCTTGTCTGAGAAGCATCTCTTTTCTTGGGAAGGTTTTTTTGAGTCTGAGAAGCATCTTGTTTCTTGGGAAGGTTTTTTTTTTTTGAGTCTGAAGAGCATCTCGTTTCTTGGGAAGGTTTTTTTTTAGTCTGAGAAGCATCTCGTTTTTTGTGAAGGTGTTTTTTGAGTCTGAGAAGCATCTCGTTTTTTGTGAAGGTGTTTTTTGAGTCTGAGAAGCATCTCATTTCTTGGGAAGGTGTTTTTTGAGTCTAAGAAGCATCTAGTTTCTTGGGACTGTTTTGGGGTTTTTTGAGTCTGAGAAGCATCTCGTTTCTTGGGAAGGTTTTTTTTTTTTTTGGCTGAGAAGCATCTTGTTTCTTGGGAAGGTTTTTTTTTTTGAGTCTGAAGAGCATCTCGTTTCTTGGGAAGGTTTTTTTTTAGTCTGAGAAGCATCTCGTTTCTTGGGAAGGTTTTTTTTTAGTCTGAGAAGCATCTCGTTTCTTGGGAAGGTTTTTTTTTGAGTCTGAGAAGCATCTCGTTTCTTGGGAAGGTTTTTTTTTTTTTGGCTGAGAAGCATCTTGTTTCTTGGGAAGGTTTTTTTTTTGGCTGAGAAGCATCTCGTTTCTTGGGAAGGTTTTTTTTTTTTTTGGCTGAGAAGCATCTTGTTTCTTGGGAAGGTTTTTTTTTTTTTTGGCTGAGAAGCATCTTGTTTCTTGGGAAGGTTTTTTTTTTGGCTGAGAAGCATCTCGTTTCTTGGGAAGGTTTTTTTTTAGTCTGAGAAGCATCTCGTTTCTTGGGAAGGTTTTTTTTTTAGTCTGAAGAGCATCTCGTTTCTTGGGAAGGTTTTTTTTGAGTCTGAGAAGCATCTCGTTTCTTGGGAAGGTATTTTTTTGAGTCGGAGAAGCATCTCGTTTCTTGGGAAGGTGTTTTTTGAGTGAGAAGCATCTCGTTTCTTGGGAAGGTTTTTTCTTGTCTGAGAAGCATCTCTTTTCTTGGGAAGGTTTTTTTGAGTCTGAGAAGCATCTTGTTTCTTGGGAAGGTTTTTTTTTTTTGAGTCTGAAGAGCATCTCGTTTCTTGGGAAGGTTTTTTTTTAGTCTGAGAAGCATCTCGTTTCTTGGGAAGGTTTTTTTTTTGAGTCTGAAGAGCATCTCGTTTCTTGGGAAGGTTTTTTTTGAGTCTGAGAAGCATCTCGTTTCTTGGGAAGGTTTTTTTTTGAGTCTGAGAAGCATCTCGTTTCTTGGGAAGGTTTTTTTTTGAGTCTGAGAAGCATCTCGTTTCTTGGTAAGGTTTTTTTTTGTGTCTGAAGAGCATCTCGTTTCTTGGGAAGGTTTTTTTGAGTCTGAGAAGCATCTCGTTTCTTGGGTAGGTTTTTTGTTGAGTCCGAGAATTGCAGCTGAGTAGCCAGGAGGTCAAACGACTTAAATGGACCAAAGATATCAATGGAGTGTCAAAGGTTGAAAGCCTTGTACAGTTGGATTCAGAGCAGTAGAGAAGGCAAGGGTTTAAAGTGATGAAAAATGGGCATGGCACCCTATATTTATTGAACCTTTTTACAGAACAGCTACACCACATTAAGTACAGTTTCATATATGTTTCCCTCCTCCAGCCGTCCTTATCTCCTCCTCGTTCATCACTTTCCCCTGCATGGTGTTCAAGTACATTTGCTAGTAAGAATAAATATATAATACCATGCTTAATGTTAAATCGAAGCAAAGTATATAAAGGTTAAAGATACAATTCAAACATAAAGATGGGATGATGATTACAATGCATTCATGTAAAGTTCAGTGTATACATAAAATTAATAAATATTTATCATGACATTCGGATCAACAAGACATGTTTCCTCATGGACCAAATAACCTCCGACTAGCTTGGACAGGCTTGGGTGTAGACATTCGATGACGGTTATGGAAATACGTTTAGTAAAAATTTGGAGGAAAATAATGTCTGTCCACCTTCGGGAGCAGAGGCAAAAAAACTGACATTAATTAAATAACACGATTTTTCAAAATGCATGTACACCTGAAAGTTGTTCAATAATTGTAGAATGTTCCCATATCAACTCATGGTGTCAAGATCAAACTTCCTCATCTTCAGGCACAACATTTATATTCCGCACAGAACATCAATCATCATGAAGTCCTTCCTAATAAGTGGAAATCTCCCTCACCACAAAGATGGCATGAGAAAAGAAAACAGCCTTTGTCCTTTTCCCACACAGCTGATTCGAGATGAAGTGCAGCCCACAACGTTGCAGCTGCTCAGCTCTCTAGGTGCGATGAAAGGCCCAAAATCTCCCATGCAGAACATGCCATTGGGCAACATGGCGGACAAGCAGCATGGGGCTCTTTGCAACATGACTGATGATGTGTCAGTGGAATTAGAAGATCTGCTGTATTGCAAGGATGGATGTATCATTATCACAATCTAACTCTAATTGTATCTCTGTTTATGGGAGGAACGTATCTTCCAATTAACCCCTTCCTGTAGCATTTCAGATGTCCACGCTGCATGGCACGGTTTCCGGATCGAGGTATGAATATGGCATGCCTCCCCTGGCGGCGATGGCAATGTTGCGTGACTTGATGTAAGCAGAGATTTCCGCGAATCTGTAGTGCAGCTCGTTATTGATATCAGGAAAGATGTTCCCAATGGCATTTAACTGTAAGAGGCAGGATATTGGGGAAAGGAAATGTTAAATAATTTTTAATACTGCATAATTTTTGGACAATCATCCATTAATGTGTAAAGGACAACATATTTCATATTGTAAAATAAAGTTTGAACTCCAATATATAGAGTCGATCGAGGTTTGGGGAGGAGGAGTGGTCTGGGAATAATAATAATAATAATAATAATAATAATAACAAGCCCGATAGTCTAACAATGGCATAGTCGGGCTAGGATCTGCTGAGTGGAGGATTCTGCTGTCCCCCTGTCATGTGACCAGATCCTCAGCTCTGATTGGTGGATGTTTATGAGGGGTATACATATATACAACAGATGGACAGACAAACACTGTTCCAGATGGCATTGCCCTAAGGGCTACACCATACAAATATGGCTGCTGAACCACGTGACCGATGACATAATTTAAAAAAAAAATCACGACCAATTTATCCCGAGATCACGCTCAAGAAATTTCATAATGATCGGATCAAGCGTTGTACTTGTCAATTTATGACGTTATAATGAAGACACCTATGATATCATTAACATATGTTATTCCACATCGAAGATCGACGAAATGCAGTTTGGATTTATGCCAGGAAGAGGAACGACAGACGCGCTTTTTATTGTGAGGCAGTTGCAGGAGAAGTACATGGAGAAGAGGAAGAAGTTGTTTCTTGGGTTTGTTGATCTGGAGAAAGCATTCGATCGGGTTCCACGCAAACTATTGACATGGGCAATGAAGAAGTTAGGAGTGGAGGAATGGTTGATCAGAGTAGTGATGGCAATGTACAAAAGAGCGCGCACAGCTGTAAGGACGAAGGACGGGAACAGTGGTGAGTTTGAGGGGAAGGTGGGAGTGCATCAGGGGTTGGTACTAAGTCCACTACTATTTGTAGCTGTGATGGAGGTGCTGGCTCAGAATGTAAAGGAGGGTTTACCGTGGGAGTTGTTGCATGCAGATGATCTGGTGTTGATTGCAGAAAGTATGGATGGACTGAAGGAAAAGATGAACAAGTGGAAGGAATGTATGGAGACAAAAGGTCTGAAGGTGAATATCGGAAAGACGAAGGTGATGGCAAGTGGTAAAGCATGTGGTGAGGTGGAAAGAACTGGGAAGTGGCCGTGTGCTGTGTGCAGGAAGGGTGTCGGAGTGAACTCCATTCAATGTACAATGTGCGCTGAGTGGGTTCATCAAAAATGTAGTGGTCTGAGAGGGTCATTAACCAGTGTGGCAGCTACATTCAAATGTAAGGTGTGCACAGAGGGAGCTGCAGATGGAGGAAATGTTGAGTTGGATCTTGGAGACGGCGTGAAGCTGGAAGGTGTGAAAACATTTTGCTACCTCGGAGACATGCTGAATGGAGAAGGTGGATCAGACTCGGCAACGGTTGCTAGAGTGAGATGTGCATGGAAGAAGTTTCGGGAACTGAGTGGCGTGCTGATGAGGAGGGGAGTGTCGTTGAAGCTGAAGGGAAAGGTGTATGCTGCATGTGTGAGAAGTGTTATGATTTATGGGAGCGAGACATGGGTAATGAACGTAGAGCAGCAACGAAGGTTGGAAAGGGTGGAAATGTGAATGGTTCGATGGATGTGCAGAGTATCGTTGAGAGAGAGGAAGACAAATGATGAATTGCAAAAAATGATGGGAATAGAGCCTGTGATTGATGTTGTGAAGAGGAACAGGTTGAGATGGTTTGGTCATGTGTTGAGGAAGGATGAAAGTGACTGGTTGAGAAGAGTGATGGAAATGAATGTAGAAGGAAGTCGAGGACGGGGAAGACCGAGAAAGACTTGGCCAAAGATGGTGGAAGAAGAAATGCGGGCAAGGGGGTTAACAAGGAGAGATGCAGAAAATAGGGCAAGATGGAGAAGATTGTCATGGGGACCGTAAGGCTAACCCCTGCTCTTGCAGGGAAAATGGCCTTAAAATGCATGTTGTTGTGTTGTTGTATTCCACATGGGGAGTACTTTACAATAAGCCACGTTTCAATTTATTTTCCCATAGAGCTATTTCGGAGATATGGAAGTACAAAGTTTTTCGTTTTTTCCAAGATGGCACCTATACCACATGACCTATGACGTCATAATTAATTCTACAGGAAGCGGAGCTACTATGGTGAAAATGTTGTGTCAATCGGACCATGATTGCAGAGAAAACGAATTTTAAAGGGAATAAACTCGCAAAAAGCCAGCGGAAGGGACATACATACATACAGACAGACAAACGCTGTTCCAGACGGCATTTCCCTACTATACGGGTTACGCCGTAAAATATGACCACGGGTGCTGAAGCTCACCTGGATCAGGAGCAACAGTCAATAACGTCATAAAATATCGAAATTTTGTTCAAATACAGAATCTGGTCATATGGTTGGTTGAATGAAAGCCCTGTCGATGCTGAGTACAGCGATACATGTTTATAGGCCATGTTTTTGGCTGAGGGCGTGGCTGTGTTGTTGATGCAACGCCCCCTGTAGGTAAAGGCTGGAATTTTTAGCTTTTTAGGTTTGATTTCAACCCATGAATGACCACATATTTTGATGCGGTCAATACACCTTCATTAGGCATCAGATATGAAGCTTGTGGCAAAGTTTCATCGAAATTGTGCGTTTGGTTCAAGTGATAATGACGGAAGTGTTTAGACTCACTGACTGACTGACTGACTGACTTATCTACGGACACTGCTCGATCGCATAAGGTCACCAGACTAAATTCCAGGTGAGCAAATATCCATAATAATAATAATAATAATAATACGACTGAATCAAGTAAAAACGATAACATATAAATGCTCAATGCAAATTATCAAATTATCAAATTATTGACATTTATTTCATGATCTCGTATTTTATGTTATGTTGTAAATCATTCACAATTCAGCTTTGGCTGCGACGAATCGATAATAAAACCATGATTGATTGATAAATGTTGTTTTTACACATAATGGTCTAACTTGCAGTTTTTGGTTTTTAGTCCAAGTTGTGGCCCCCTTTTCCCCCATTCCTTTTTAAAATCATTGATCTCTCCGCATTAGTGAATGTATCATCTTTCTTTACTTGTTTCATAAGATTATGTTTCTTTTTTTCCTTTTATTCAACCATTTTTATAAACTAACGGTCATTCATTTTTGATGTAACTTCTCCTTGTCCCTCCAGTTCATGATGTAAATACATTTGCCTCCATGCTCTCTATCTTTTTCAGTAATCTGCCACATCACTTGACCAGTTTCCATCATCTTTCCATTCTCTGTAAACATAAATCAAAGGTTGGGAGTAGAGCCTGTGAAACAGTCACGTGTGGAATGAATACGTTGGCACAGCTTCAGGTACTTTTATAGAGATTGCTTGGAGATTTACAATGGATAAATCAACATAGTGTTTGACATTTTAACCTGAGCTACCAACGTTGTGACACTGGAGTTCTGATGGGAACGATACACAGCTATTCACCAATGGTTTTGAATAAATATAACCATTCGATTGGCTGACAGACATCATATGTTACTTTGGTTGTAGCAGCACAAGATATTTGCCTTTAACACAGCAAGTGCAGAAAACTCTTGATAAAAAGCTAACTTGCGTCATATGAGCAACATTTCAGTAAGAAGTTAACTTTAATTTAGAACCCATATAGCTTTGCTGAAACTTGTAATGCACATGTTACGTCCCTTACCTTGGAGAGAGGGGTGACCGTGGGCATAGTCAGGAGATGAGAAAAGAGGATTTGGAACAAGGTAACACCAATGTCTGGCAGGGCACTCGTGATAAACTCCCAACTAATGTCCTTGTCACCATCTGGCATAGACTTCCGCAACTGCTCAGGCCTGTGGAGGCATTGTCAGTTATGAAAACAGATACTTGAGGAGACATTTATAAGATTCATTCTTGTATCCATTTTTGGATGATGTATCATATTGTTACATTTATGGGGGGTAGGCAATGAAATACCTTAGTCCAGGTAGAATTAGTATGCTCCAAATGTCGCGATGAAGAAGAAGAACCCCCCCCCCCCCCCCCCCCCCATGTACCATAAGTAGGGATCCGTTTAGACCTGATGTCGTGTAAGAGTGTATCTTTGTCCCCATGACGAGGGGTGGGGTTATGTTAATTGGTTAGGGATTAATGGTAAATCTCCTGTATGTCAATTGCATCTGTACTTTCCCCCTTGTTCCTTATGACACACACCACACCCGCCATGCACTCCACACCTAAAATAAACACTAAATAAAAGTAGCAGGAAACAGGACATTGAGCACTGCCAATCATACCATCAGCCGCCACATCACTAATGCACCGTCATCGGCTACACTGATAACTGCAGCATCCGCTAGTCTACATGGCTTTGAAGCCTTTATGGCAGGAGCGTCAGCTCACCCCTTCAGAATCAAATCAATCCACGGATGCGTTTCTGGCACCCTGATCATCATGTCTGTAAAGAAGAGCCTTTTTATTAAATAAAAAAATTAAAAGTTTTTCAAACCTCAAATTACAACAAAGCTAAGGATGTGTACTTCAGTGAAGACATGTTAGTTGTCTGTAGCTCAATGGAGTACCGTACTACTTTCCCTTATGGGCTGGAACCGCAGCAGAACATGTCTCTCCTGGATTCTGTGGAATCTAAAGCTCCAAACATTATTGGAATCTCCCATGAAGGGGAAGAAGCACAAGGTCTCTTGATTTCACATTGCAGACAGGTCAGTGGTCTCCTTGTTTTTTACCGCCTCTTCTCCAAAACTGCTCCCTCTTCTCTCTCAGTCCTCCGATCCTCGCCATGCTCCTCCAAGATGCATGTGCTCCTCCAGTAAGCCCTTTCTGGTCAAACTTCCAAAATCTTGCCTGACTGCACACCTCAACACCTTTGTTCCTCTCTTCTCCCATCTATTGAATTGCCTTCCAGAGGCCGTTCTTTCCCACTGTCTCCTCCAAGACTTCAAGTAGCCAGTGCACTGTCACCACATGTCATCCTCCACCTCCATCCTGTTCAATGCTCTTTATTACCCCCATTAACCTTTCGAAACACAACCCTCTTATATGCTGGTTTTGGTTTAATCCTTAAACCCCTCCCCTTCCCCTCCCTTCTCTAACCTCTCCCACCCCTCTGCCGGTCCTTCCCCTCCCCTCCCCCAATCCCCAGAAAGTAAACTGTCATGCGTTCCCATGGGGAACTGGCGTGAGTGAACCGACATACCTCGAGACCCTCTGAAATGGAATGGTAACCCTGAACAAATTCCAAAATTTGTCTGTGCCAGGCCAGCACTTGCTGCAGGGGTCCTGACCATCATGGGGGTGCCTGCCAGTTTGCCACACATCCACCCTGTTTAGGTAACCATTACCAGTTAATAAAAACTTCAGGTTGCAGACACGAGAATAACTATCAACATCATGGATCATTCACTCATGCGTACCGAAACAGAGGAATGTGAGCCATGTTGGGCAGGACCCCTGCAAGTTCTGCTTCATGGTTGCAATTCCAATTGAGAAAATGGATTTGTTTTTGTTTTTCTTAAAATTTGCAATACTGTAGGTATAAATAGTGATACATTTTTAAACGTTTCACTTGTCTCGTCCTATTGTGAGTATCTCATTCGGAGAACATTTTGATAAATTCTACATAACATTTAAAATTTGGTCGATATAATGAGAACTCACCTCGGAGGCACATACGCGTAAAACTCCCACTGTGGATAATCGACAGCAGCATGCTGCACACTGCATGTGAATATGATACTTGTTAGGCACTCCTGCATGGGAAATAGGAGGCAGGGCCGGATTAAACACGACAATGCCCCACCACATGACATTGCTTCAAACTTGTATTCCATCATTCACTCATCTATATTATAAAACAGGAGTGTCTGTCCGTCCATCCCTAAACTACTCCCGAGGTTTTGGGACTAGCCCCGCCAAACCTCCTGTGGAACGTTTTGGGGTCCCAGCGGATGTTGTAAGGTAGGCAGGAGGTTTCAAAAATTCCTCAATAAAATTATGATTTTGAAATTTACTCGATACGGAGCTACTACAGTATATGGAAGTGAACAGATGATGACAATGGGCTGGTTTGAGAATATCTCAATACAATCATGATTTAACACAGCATTTTGTCATCGTATTAATGTATGATTGGAATGATGCTGCTTGGAATGAAAATAGAGATTTTTGTTTTGTTTGTTGTATTCAAGATCGAGGCTCATGTAAGAGCTAACATTAATGACAAAAACACAAACGGACACATAAGACAAAATAAAGGGAGCGGGAGACAAGATGGGGAGAGAGGGGGAAGCACACAAGTACAACATTTGAGAGCAGGGACATCGGGAGATCTGTGGGAGGGAGAAGGCTTGGCGGGAGGAGGCGTGGGAAGGGTGGTGGGGGGTGGGAGAGGTAAATACAAATATATTCTTATACATAAATAGATATCGAGTTTAAATATGAATGAGGAAATGACGTGAGGGTTTCTACTTTCGAAAAATGTTGCACCTCTATTACTCTATATCTCCGAAACCGCTCCATGGAAAAATATTAAAAACATGGTGCGTTGTCATGTACTTCCCATTGGGAATAAGATATGGTAATGATGATGCCATAGGTCTCTTCATTACGACGTCATAATTCGACAAGTACAATGCCTGATCCAATTGGTATGAATTTTTTTTTCTCTGCAATTCTAGGTCCAATTGACACGAAATTTTCACCATAGGAGCGCCTCCTCCTGCAGAATATTTTAATGATAATCATGACGTCATAGGGCATGTGGTACAGGCGCCATCTTGGAAAAACCGAAAAACGTTGCACCTCTATATCTCCAAAACCACTCTATGAAAAAATGTAAACATGGCTCATTGTAAAGAACTCCGCATGGAGAATAAGTGTTGTTCACGATGACGTCATTGGTGCCTTAAGTATGACGTCATAATTCGACAGGGACAATGCTTAGTCTGATCAGTTTGAAATTTATTTTGCGTGAACGACACAACAATTATATTGGAGAATATAAATTTATGATGTCATCGCTCACGTGGTCTGTAAACCATATTGGATCAACACCCTTCAAAAACAGAAGAGTTGGCTAGCACCAAGATGACAGCATTGGGTAAGTATTCTATGAACAACATCTAGTTTAACAAAGTATTTGTTGTTGATCTTTTTTGCGACAACAGGCCTATGGTGTTGACTTTACAGTCTGATAACGGTGGCACTGACAGAGAGACAACAACAGAGGCTGCAGATTTGCGAGAAGAACTGGGTCAGGAGGATTGCAGGAGTGAAGAGGGTGGATAGAAGGAGAATGGATGAACTGAGGGGGGAAATTGGTATGCAGAAGAGCTTGACCGGTAGATTGGCGAAATGCCGGCTGAAATGAGCTGGGCATTTGTTGTGGATGGGGAAAGAGAGAATGGCAAAGAGTGTGGATAGGTTGAAGGGGCAAGGTAGGGGGAAAAGAGGGAGACCACGGTTGAGATATGAGGATTGTGTGAAGAGGGATATCAGTAATGTGGGGGTGGTTGGAGAGTGGAGAGAGAGTTGGCTGAGGACAGAGTGAAGTGGAGTATCGTGTTCAAGGCAGGGCAGGAGCTCAGTGCCATTGGACCTCACCCCTTATAAAGGGAAGAGTATGAGATGAAGAAGAAGAAGAAGAAAAAGACGAAGAAGAAGAAGGCAATACCTCCAAATGGAATCAAAGTACAAAATGCTATATTCCTGTACTCCTGTAAGAAATGACAAATCCTGTACTGAAGTGTGCTTAGGTTCTAAGAGACACCGTAACCAAACCTCACCATGAGCAGGGCTTTGGTGCAAATCGGGGTCGGAAAACCTCGCACATTCCCACGTGAAGGATCAGCCAAGACCGATGCAAATTCTTGCAATACTGAAGGAGGATAAGCAGCAGTACAAGGTAAATATTACAGCATTGTGCTTTGAAATTACAGGGGAAATCAAGTAATAATGTATACTTTCCAAGGAATATCTTTCCAATGTTTGGAGAAAAATACTTTGATTAGATCTCTGACTATTTTCGTGATACTTAATATTGCTTTTCTTGTGCATTACGATTATGATACCAAAAGCTGAGCTATCCTAAGAAACTTTGCAAGTCGGAAGTCGTTGCGCAGACCACATTCCCACAATGTTCCCCATGACGTTTTTATTTATTTATAGATTTATACCACCTCATCCGCAATTATCACATCCATCCCCTTTCCCATGGGTATACAGAATCCTGTGGTGGGGTAATTGCCTTCAAACAACTTGCCTTCACCTCTTTGAAGGGAAATCCCACCGAAGACGACTTCAGATCATTCCACAAAGCCCAGAACAATTGTGTGCTCTCTCAGGAAAGCTAGAAAACAACATCTAGCCAACCTCAAGACTGAACCCTCAAACGTGTCTCCTTCAAAGACTTGGTGGCACCTTGTCGAGTCTGTCTTTGAAGTATGCCCCCCTCCCAACCCTTCCCTCACCTGAAATGGCACCACAGCTGACTCTCCTCCTGAGAAGGCTTAATGCTTCAATTCTGGATTTGCTTCTTTATCTTGTGTACCCAACCCCTTACACCGTACGTCTACCCCACCATCATGTCCAACTGCTACTGGATGCTGTGCCTTTCTCTCTTGAGTAGGTAGAGAGGATTCTGGCAAACATCAATTCTGCCACAGGCCCAGATGGCATCAGTGCATGTGTCCTAAAAAGACTGCTCTGTTGCTTTTGCTCATCCTCTTTCTACTCTGTTTGGCCGATCTGGGTGAGAATCCGTCTGCCTGGAAATTAGCCAACATCACTGTAATACACAAACATGGTGTAAGAACCGATCCTCTTAACTCCAGGCCTATTCGCTCGCTTTTAATTATAAGCAAGGTCATGGAATCCTTCCTTTTCTCCAATGGCCTGATCTCAAATCATCAGTTCGATTTCAGACCCGGTAATTCCACCCTAGACATGCTCCTTTTATTCTTCCAACATGGATAGAAGCCTTCGATCTCAGACATGACATATCTCAGGCATTTGAGGTAGTCTGGCACCCTACCGTGATCTCCAAACTCTCTGCTTATCGCATCCAAGGCCAACTCCTCTCATGGATCACTGACTTCCTCCGCTCCCGTGGTCAGCATGTAGCTTCCAACGGGATTCTCTCACCGCCGCTACCTGTCAATACTGAAATGCTCCAAGTTGTGTTCTGGACCCAGTCTTGTAACTCATCTTCATCGATGATCTTTCCCATTCCCTGGAAAATCCTCCTCACCTTTTATCTGATGATTTAACCCCTCTGCCCTATGATCTCTCATCATTTAGATACGCAGGCAGCAACCTCTTCCCTCTCTGCTTGGAGTATGTCCTTCAACCCCGACAAATCCCACTCGCTCTAGCAAACCATTCTATCGACTTCCTAAACAAACGTGATGCGTGCGTAATGGTAAGGGGAGGCATCACCGCACATCACAGAACCCATCTGGAGGTCATCAATTGCAATTTGGCAGGTGTTAGGTATCCGTGATGAAGTTCTCCATCCTCACCTTCTTACAGGTTCATGGACGTGACACATCACACTACAACAGTATAACACATGCCCTCACATATATGTATGTATCTACATATACATATACTAGCTTGGCTCGGCTCGCAGCGCTCGCCTCACCACGCGTCGTTACAGAGGGACGGGCTTGTTTTAGCTGAGGATAATGACTGTACCTGACTTTCTGTTTTGTCCTGATTTACACCAATCATAATAAAAACATTTATTATGCACAAATTTATTTGAAGTGTTTGTGATATTACATTTTATAAGCAATTTAGGTTGAAAAAATATTTTACAAATAAAATAAAAAACCCTCAGCACATACATACAGGAGGGGTAGGTGTAGACTGGAAGTTTGGGACGATTACACCTCGCATCCATGTAATTCAAAACACCTCACCACCACGTAATTTAAAACGCCGCACCACCACATAATTCAAAACACCACACCACCACGTAATTTAAAACGCCGCACCACCACGTAATTCAAAACACCACACCACCACGTAATTAAAAACACCTCACCATCACGTAATTAAAAACACCTCACCACCACGTAATTCAAAACACCTCACCACCACATCATTCAAAACACCTCACCACCACGTAATTCAAAACACCTCACCACCACGTAATTCAAAACATCTCACCACCACGTAATTCAAAACACCTCACCACCACGTGATTCAAAACACCTCACCATCACGTGATTCAAAACACCTCACCACCACGTGATTCAAAACACCTCACCACCACGTGATTCAAAACACCTCACCACCAAGTGATTCAAAACACCTCACCACCACGTAATTCAAAACACCTCACCACCACGTAATTCAAAACACCTCACCACCACGTGATTCAAAACACCTCACCACCACGTTATTAAAAACACTTCACAACCACGGAAACAAAAGTTTCAGGGAGTAGTTCAGTGACAACACAGACACTGCCCAGATATGTAAATATATAGATAGATGACTGTACCTGAGTTTCTGTTTAGTCATGGTTTACATCATAATACAAACAATTATATTGCACAAATGCATTTGTAATATACGTGATATTACATTTTATAAAAAATTTAAGTTGAAGATTTAAGTTGAAAAAAAAAATTTTTTCAAATACATTTTCCAAAAATATTTACAATTATTTTTCAAAAAATTCCAAAAAAGAATACTGTTAGGACATACCCACGGGAGAGGTAGGTGCATACCAGAAGTTTGGTACGATTTCCCAAAAGTTTGAGGGAGTAGTTCAGTGACAAGACAAGACAACACAGACACTGCACAGATATATATTGTTACGGATCTCCGACGTCGGCTCTCCCCTTATCAAGACGGGGTTAGTTCCCTTGTCCTTTTATCTGGCCGACGCGAGTCCTGGAAGTTATAACGTTCCTTCCGGTCGGTGGTAAATCGGGTTGTTGGTCGATTTTTAGTCCTATTACCTAATTACTACCACCGACCGTAAAGCGAGGGAATAACTCCCGCTCGAACCACGGATATTGATGGGATATGCCGAGCGGATAGCAATCCGTGATCCGAGCTGTTAACAGGTGACTAGACCCGATTCTAAGCGGTTGCGATCATGCCACGCTTACCCAATTAGAGAAAAGACTGATGCGATCGGATGGAGAGGAAACCAGGAAAATAGGAAGAACAGAGCAATTTATTAACAAGTGTACAAAGAAGAAGAGGAAACGAAAGAATGTACAAGAAAGAAGAAAAAAAAACACCTTTAGAGGCCATTTTTCCCCGCAAGCGGGGGTTGGCCTTTTTCGGGGACCGTGGTTGTTGTTGTTTTTTGGTCCCCTTTTTGAAGCAATGTTTTACGGCCGATGCCTTTCCTGCTGCCAACCCTTTTTGTCGCCTTTTTACGACAAACAGGGAATTACCAGTGAACTGGTACTCAATTTGCCGACCTCGGAAGGATGACAGGCTGAGTCAACCCCCCTGGCGTTAATTCAGCGATCGACCGGGATTCGAACCCAGGATCCTAGGATCCTAAGCTGGCACCCTAGCCGCTAGCCCAACACCAGGCTAATAGGGTTGTTGGTAGGGTTGAAAGGGTACAGGAAAGTCTTAACTTGTTCTTACTTATTATCTTACTTATTCAGTACAAGAAAGAAAGAGGAAGGAAAAGTACACAGGGCAGTCTTAATTACAGTCTTAACTTATTCCCTGGACAAACGGGCCCGTCTCACATACAGACACTCACACGGGGATTGCAGATGGTAGGGTGGAAGGTCCGGCGATGGGGTCCAGGCTCCAGTCCGGCTCCGGTCCAGCAGACGAAACCCGGCAGGCAGCTCTTCGTGTAGCATAACGCGAGCGGACACTTATAATGATGGGGGGAAAGCTGGTATATTCGCGAACGCAATATGCGCACGACTCGCGCCAATCGCCCTCTCACCAATGTCCTGCACGCTGCAGTTCGTGGCAATCCTCTGTAATCACGACAGTCCTTTGTAATACCATTAGCGCTTTCCACAATGATCAGTCCTTTATCATGCGGCAAATTGTGCCAGTCCTCCAAATCGCCGCAGTCATGTAATCAGCCGACCTTCCAACAAGAGTCCTCCCGCACAGTCCTTTCCATAAGCCAACCTTCCAACAAGTCCTTACGAGGGCTTTGTGTGCTGGCTTTTCTAAGTCAAGCCAGCGATCGCTCCGCAAGCCCCAACCACGCCCTGTCAAGCGATGTCACTCCAGCCCTGGTTGGCTGGTTATTGCTTCCCGGCCCCGCCCTGACGGCTGGTTGACGTGGCCACACCTCCTCCCTGGCGCTCCGCCCCCTTTTTCCGGGCTTTACCTCGTGGCTTATGGCGGCGTTGAGCGAGCTCACGCTCAAGGGCAGCTAAGGCTGCAGCCAAAGAGCGTACCAAATTGGGAGGAGCCATGGGGCACAGACTGGAGAGCGCTTAATGGCGTCGCTTGGAGGGAGGCTGCAAAATGGACGGAAAGGCCTACTCTTATTTGATTGACGCAATGCAGATTCAACTATTGGAAAATGGCCTTATCTAACACATACTAAGAAATAACTGACGTCCTATGGTGACCTACATGTTGCTTGTGGCCTATCTATGGGGTGCTACCTTTAACCTTTAATGATGTGATATTTACAACAAGTGTGGGTTCTCAAAACCGCAACACTGCACCCCTCCTTTTGCCAGGCTCGGCCCGAGCCGATCAATACCTGGGTCAGGACTATCTTTTAACAATTAGTGTGACACTTAGGTGTGGTTACCCTCTACTTTTAACCTACTACCCTGAGTGCGACAGTTTTAACACTAGATATGTCCCCCCTGCTGCGTTGTGTCCTACCTAACTGACGCGCACCCACAATTAACCGACTTACGGAATGGTTTTCAAATTAAACATTTAAGCCGGTGGGGAGCATTATTTACAAGACACTACTATTTAATTATTTACAAAACTAGAACCCAGGACCTGTCTTTTGTGGGAAAAAGAAGAGAGATTTTGATAAGAAGAAAATGCCCATTGCAATGCACTGCACCGATACACCATACACCCATATGCACCCAAAAATAAAAAAAGATGCACAAAAAGCACCATCACCAAAATACACAGAAACATTTCAAAAATTATTAAATGATGACGTCTTGTGCTTCTCTGCTGGGCCGATGTATCTTGGCTGTCTTCTTGCTTGATGTATTATTTAATAAAAAGGGCACAAACCACGTCCGCTTTTTTATTTATGGCCAGCAGGGCCAACTCAGGTGGTCCGCCTGCATGGCATTGATGCCACTTAAAACACAGTGGTCCACAAGCAAGATGCTGCTGGCAGCATTGGTTTGTCCCAGCAAAGGTGCCAGGCCACAGAACGTGTGGTCCATAGGTGCCAGGCCACAGAACGTGTGGTCCATATGGTGTCAGGCCACAGAACGTGTGGTCCATATGGTGTATCAGTGCAGGCACGAGGCAACAGCAGTGTGCAGGCAGCAAGAGTGCGGCCGCACAATTCAGGGCACCTGCACCCTCCCCTCGCACAAAAGACCATGGTCCATGAGTGGGGAGGCAGACAAAGCAGAGGTTAGCGGGGGGCAAGGGCGCAAGGGTACACATCATAACAAGGCAATGCGACATGAAGGGCGTGAGAGAGCGAGCTGAGAAAGCTCGTCCCTACTCGTTCGTCACCCCCCCCCCCCCCCCACCCCCTCCCCATGTCAATCTACACTACCCTTGCTCTTCCCCGTATTTACACAATTTACAAATTCTGTCTCGACTGTCATGTCCCCCATATCTCCCCCAATGCCAAATTCGTAACCAATCCCTCCCAAGAAGGAAGGGATGGAATCACACACAATGTCAAATCCACGTCAAGATACGTCTTTCATTCTCCAAAATCGTTTGCCAAAACCTGGTGTGGAGTCCTATCACCTCGGTGAGTGGATGCGGATGGTGCAAAGAGATTTTCCTCCTAACTATACTCTAATTGACATTAACTCTTTACTCTACCCGGGGTCTTGCCCTGCCAATCCATTGGCCATCTTACACTATGTGGTTCTAAAAACCAATTCCCATTGACCATCCTGTGGTGCTCTACCAATTTTGGGGTCTCACTCCACCCATTTTTCCATCTGTGCCCTCGCACAATTTCGGGGCTGGGTCGTGTGGCTCTCCCAGCAGGTCTACTTACCTGCGCACCTCCGCCACTGAACGTCACCACCCGAGCTTGCCTAGCTCCTCACACTACACTAACTGGGGAAGGCCCTCCCTGGCACTTACCCCCTCTATGCCCCCTATGGCATTGGGATACCCGGGTCCTCTCCTGGGATCCTCAGGCCCCGCTGAACTCTACACAACACTACCTGGCTCCCAGAGCCTACCTGCGGCCTCACCTGGCCGACAGACTACCAGTGGCGGAGTGCTCAATAACCACACGCACGAACAAGCTCACACGCCCAGCCATTCCACACACCTATGCACCCCTCTAAGCACTTCATTGCTACTACACGCACCACAGATGTCAATATCCAACCAATTTACCTACTCCCTCTACCTACTTTTAAACTACCCTCCCCGGGTATTCGTGAAGGGGTCCATCCTCCCCGCATTCACTCCTTCGCACCATGCACTCCACTCCACTCATTCCACACTACTCACTCCACACCATTTATTCCACACAACCATTCTCCACTTGCACACCATGCAAGCCAATGCACTTAACCCAATTACACACATCCTCAACACTCCATGCATACACTTTCACACACACACACACACACATCGCTCTCGAGCATTGCCTCATTTGCTCACCAGCACTACAAGGACTTCCATTCACAATTCCTCATTTCAAGCCCATGCACACGGTGGTTCCCACAATTACACACACACAGCATCATCTAGCTAGCTATGTCCCTCTAATACTAGTGCTTCCCGTCATCCCTTATACTAAGCACTCCCTCGTCATTATTATCCACCTAATCTCTCTACGTCCCCTCTACCTGTACAATGTCTCTACTTATATCTCAGTCTCCTAAAGTCATCTTTCTAAATTCCTAACATTATCCTAACCCGCCCTTGGCGTTGGCGAGCTTATACTGCCAATCCACATAAACCTACTGCTCCTTTGCCCCAAGATACAATGTGAGGGATGGTACATCTGCCATCCCTCTACACAGCATACCATTCGCCAACATCACTGCTACCATTCGTCTACTATCCTTGAGCCTCCCGGGGTGGAAATACATTCTTACTGCTCGGCTTCAAAAAACCGAGCACTGTATGTGGATGGTCAGTCTCCTGTTGGTTGGGTCCGTCCGGCATTTTCGATTCTGGGGAGGAAGCATACTCGGGCCGAGGTTCCAGGCGCCATCACGGCGCGGAGCCTTTCGGTCTCCAGCCCGATGACCCAACCTCACCCGGTTGGAACACCGCGCCCGCCAGGGGGCGAAGGTCCGACCTGGCCGACCTCCCCCGGAATCGTGCAGGTCGCCGCTACGATGCGGCACCGACCATACAGGGCGGGACCCAGCCCGAATCGTGCACGGCGCTCCTTGCAAGGAGCGCCGCGGCAACGATCCCCGCCGGCCCCCGTAGCACACAAAGAACACCACGCCCCGAGAGCTCGCGTCGGCTATCCGTCAGCCTAACCGCTGCCCCGGTCAGCGTCGATGCTCGGATCGCATTTTCACATCCACACCGCGCAACCCTTTCTTTACTCACACATGCCGGCGCTCCAGCGCCTCCCATACATCCCACACATTTCGTTACTGCACTCTCTCTCAGTGCACTCTCTTCCGTTCCACACTCCGGTGCATACCAATCGCTCCCCGCACACTCCATTACACACCTCTCACGCACATCCCGGCGCACACTCTCCCGTTACGTACTCCGTAACACTCACGGGTGTGCACTCTTTTGCTGCACACCCACTCAGCGCACACCTACCCATGGGTGTGCAATCTCTTGTCGCACACCCAATCATGCGCTCTAATGTGCATCCCCGCATACTCTCCACAACCAACTCAGGTGTGCATCCTCGCACACTCTCTCCATCCATCTCACACTGTGTCACACTCACTCCCACTTTCACACTCTGTAACACACTCACTCTTCGGCGCACACTTTTTTTCTCACACGCATGCCATTCTCTTTCACACAGCCCACCACGGACCTTCCACAAGCGCCCGGGTGACGCCGGAATCCCAAGCTCGTGAAAAATGCTTTCGCGCCAAACCTTTTCGCGCCATATACAGCCCGGCTTACCTTCGGGATCCTTTTCTCGTCACGCACCTGCAAATCTTTATTGGGATTAGCAAGTATGGCATCATGATGCGAACACGGACTTTGCACATACTCCATCTTTTCCTCCCGCGATTGCTCTTCTAAGTCCGCCGTCTTCTTAATCCCAATTTTCACTATACTTAATTCACTTTCTTTTTCCTCGACGACCGCTGGCGCTAATAAAATAAAATTTTCCAATTCGGCGGTCGTCGGCTTCTCCATACCCCATGTCGCGATTTCTATTCCAGTCCACGTAACTATGCCTTGCTCAGCCTCGCTTTCCCCGCGCTTCTCAAGCCGCGCTACCCCGTCGCATACCGATGTGCCTTTCCTGCTTGACCTGCGGTCTCTGTCCTTCCCCAATGCTTTTATTTCACACCTGGCTTCCTCCCTCGCTAACCCCTCGTTTATTTCTCTGGCTTGGCCACCCACGTCCTTCAACTGGCCCCCCAATTTGCTTTCTAATCCCCCCAATTTGCTTTCTAACCCCCCAATTTGACTTCCCAATTGCTCCCCCATTCTATTTTCCAAATTACTTAACCCATCTCTCAATTCCCCAATTTGGTTTTCCAATTGCTCCCCCATTCTATTTTCCATTTGCTTACTATCGGCCCTCATTTCTCCCATCTCCTTACTCAATCCCCCAATTTGCTACTGCGTTTTGTCCACCCCCAATTGTATGGCTGCCTGTAGCTGCGCAATGAGGTCCTGCAGATCCATCCCTCCCATTTGCGCAGCGGGCGCGGCCCTCGTCGCCATGTGCGAGGTGCCGCCATTTTGTGCGCCTGCAACCCCTACTGCCGCACCCTCTTCAACCTCCGCTTCCATTTCTCCCAATTGTCCCCCTTCTTCCCGGGGGTCGTGGGTTGCCTCTAACTCCTCCTCATCTACCCCCACCGGCATCCGATCGCCTTGGCTATCCATGGCACAATTTAAAATTTAGATGTTAAATAAAATTTCGGCCGCTCGTAATTTGGAGTGCGCTAGGCGCACTTCGGGTCCAAATCCCACTCCTGACACCAATTGTTGCGGATCTCCGATGTCGGCTCTCCCCTTATCAAGGGGGGGGGTGCGGGGGGGGTTAATCCCCTTGTAATTTTATCTGGCCGACGCGAGTCCTGGAAGTTATAACGTTCCTTCCGGTCGGTGGTAAATAGGGTTGTTGGTCGATTTTTAGTCCTATTACCTAATTACTACCACCGACGGTAAAGCAAGGAAATAACTCCCGCTCGAACCATGGATATTGATGGGATATGCCGAGCGGATAGCAATCCGTGATCCGAGCTGTTAACAGGTGACTAGACCCGATTCTAAGCGGTTGCGATCGTGCCACGCTTACCCAATTAGAGAAAAGACTGATGCGATCGGATGGAGAGGAAACCAGGAAAATAGGAAGAACAGAGCAATTTATTAACAAGTGTACAAAGAAAAAGAGGAAACGAAAGAATGTACAAGAAATAAAGAGGAAGGAAAAGTACACAGGGCAGTCTTAATTACAGTCTTAACATATTCCCTGGACAAACGGGCCCGTCTCACATACAGACACTCACACGGGGATTGCAGATGGTAGGGTGGAAGGTCCGGCGATGGGGTCCAGGCTCCAGTCCGGCTCCGGTCCAGCAGACGAAACCCGGCAGGCAGCTCTTCGTGTAGCGTAACGCGAGCGGACACTTATAATGACGGGGGGTGGGGGAAGCTGGTATATTCGAGTATGGAATATGCGCACGACTCACACCAAACGCCCTCTCCCCAATGTCCTGCATGCTGCAGTTCGTGGCAATCCTCTATAATCATGACAGTCCTTTGTAAAACCATTAGCGCTTTCCACAATGATCAGTCCTTTATCACGCGGCAAATTTTGCCAGTCCTCCAAATCGCCGCAGTCCTGTAATCAGCCGACCTTCCAACAAGAGTCCTCCCGCACAGTCCTTTCCATAAGCCAACCTTCCAACAAGTCCTTACGAGGGCTTTGTGCGCTGACTTTTATAAGTCAAGCCAGCGATCGCTCCGCAAGCCCCAACCACGCCCTGTCAGGCGATGTCACTCCAGCCCTGGTTGGCTGGTTATTGCTTACCAGCCCCGCCCTGACGGCTGGTTGACGTGGCCACACCTCCTCCCTGGCGCTCCGCCCCCTTTTTCCGGGCTTTACCTCGTGGCTTATGGCGGCGTTGAGCGAGCTCAAGCTCAAGGGCAGCGAAGGCTGCGGCCAAGGAGCGCACCAAATTGGGAGGGGCCATGGGGCACAGACTGGAGAGCGCTTAATGGCGTCACTTGGAGGGAGGCTGCAAAATGGACGGAAGGGCCTACTCTTATTTGATTGACGCAACGCAGATTCAACTATTGGAAAATGGCCTTATCTAACACATACTAAGAAATAACTGATGTCCTATGGTGACCTACGTGTTGCTTGTGGCCTATCTATGGGGTGCTACCTTTAACCTTTAATGATGTGATATTTACAACAAGTGTGGGTTCTCAAAACCGCAACAATATATATAGATTAGTGCTGGGCCGATATCGGAACCGCTAATTGGTATAGGTAGATATCGGCAATTTTTCGGTAATCAGCATCGGCCGTTTGGAGTCAGTGTGGAGTGCCGATTAACGAATACAGTTGTATTATATACAACTCAAAAAACTTGAGTAGCTTCCACCCTTGTTAATGGCAAATTCAAAAAACAAGGCTGAATTTTTGAGACGTTTCAAGGAAATGTTCATAAGCATTTTTCTTTATAAACAGCTGGTAATTGTCGTGTGACGGGTAGAAAATATTTGGCTTGCTAAATTGAAAAACATGTCAATACGACAAACGGCTCAGCAATCGGATGTTATCGAATTAATTTTGCTTTGAAACTCACAAATAGAAACATTATAACCTTTCCAAAGCACAGGTGATTCATCTATAACTAGAACAGCACTCAGTAGTGAGCATACCTCCACCTGGTTGGCCATATCACTCAATGGTGAAGAATCATTTTAAAAAATTATACTTGCTGGTTCCGAATCCGGATCTTCACCAAAATCGAATCATTTCGTCCTTGTCACATATGCTACATCTCTGCCAAATTTCGTCCGAACCCGTCCACAACTTTTTGAGATGTTTTGTTCAGAAAGAAACATAACCTCCATCCAGGCGTGAAAACATAACCTCCATCCACCTTCGATGGCGGAGGTAACAACCAATTACTTTAGAAACAGCCGCGACGACAAAGGAAACCGCAAACGTATGGACTGTATCTACTTCCTGCCAGGTATGTCTTGACGTCATTAGCTACCAGACGTAAGCATCATTTAAATTGATTTTCCCACATTTTAAAGGCATAATGCTGACAGCATTCTCAGCCCTTAAGCAAAAGGGGAACATTTCACATACAGTCTTTAACGGCCCCCATTATATAACACGTTAACTTGTAGGTACGTTATAGGCGCCCGCGGAACTACGTGACTTCCGGTTAGTGCACCCTCCGCGACAACAGTCATGTGATTGGATACGTTGAAAACAAACCACAAAAGGGCACGTGTTACAGCTTACTTCCGGTAGTCTCACCCTCACCTATAAGTGCATACTGTACTGCATTTCCGCTTCCTGGTGTGCTGCCCGATGCCAGTCAGTTTCAGTTAAGTTTTCAGTGGTGAAGCCGCTTCAACATTTGGCTATGTCCTTCCTTCCGTCCGTCAAAAATGAAGAAGAACCTTTCTATCCCACCATGTTTAATTCTAGGGTTTTAAAGTGTAATTATAGAGGGGTTTAAAGGGAATTTCTAAAGGGTATTTCCAAAGTAAACCAAAGGCTAATTATAATGGGTTTCGTTCATTTCTAGGCTATACACATTTCATATTTAAATTTGCAAAACTGAACCACTTCCTTCAGACATGGGTGTGGTTTTTTAAATACAAGAAACACATCAAACAAGAAAACAGCGGAGGAACCCAAAACAAGCTGGGCTTGTAAGTGCTTGCTGGGGCGACTTGAGGTTGTTTCTGCCAAAGGGGGCAATACCACCTATTAGAGCCAAGGGTGTACTTACTTTTTCCACATGCGAAATTTGCATTTATGTTTATTTAAATTATACAATGGACTACAAAATGTAAATATATCATGATATTTGTTATATTATATCACCTTTATCTGTCAATATTGTTGAAATGAAGATCAAATAGCTGTATGTTGAAATATGTTTAAAAAGTCAAAACTTTACATGGGGTGTACTTACTTTTTCACATGACTATATATATATATATATATATATATATATATATATATATATATATAGTTACGCTTGTGGGGGTAGAGGATGAAATGCCATAGTACAGGTAGGATTGTATAGTATTAGCATGGGCTGTGGACAAGTAGGAGATATTTCGATGTATTAAGTAGGTAAACTGGTGCTTAAGATTGTTTATGTGTCTTCACATGGGGGTGAAGCTTTGTTAACTAGGTAGGGATTAAAGTTCATTTTCCCCCAGTTTGTGATTACCTCCTGTGGCTTTTCCCTACGTTTTTTTATAACAACAATCTGCCATTCATTAACCAACAATAACCGACATAACTGCAGACAGAACCACAGAACATTCCCAATCGGGCTAAACCCTGCCCCACTCCCGCCAACAGGACCTGAACATTTGCCGGTCGGCAAATAAACCCCGCCTCCCAGGGATCGTGGCCGATAGGACACACCCCAAGCTTCGTCATTGATCAAGCAAGACCATGGGGTGTTTCGAGAGAGCTCGGTGATTGGCCAGAGTGACGTCAGAGCAGGAGCAGGAAGAAGGTTCAAGAGAAGGAAGAAGAAGACTCTCTCTCTCTCTCTGTCTGTCTGTCTCTTGGGTTTTCTGTGCTGGAGGAAAGGCTTGGCCATTTTGTGCGGGCTGTGAGGAGAGGGTTTCTGCTGTGGTGATTGAAAAAGAGTTTCGAGTATTGTTGGCTCACAAGGAAGCTGGAGGCTGCGTGTTCTTCCCCAGATGGTGGAGGAGAAAGGAGGCCATCTCATCTTTTTGCTGCGCGCCTGGGCGTTTTCGACGTGGGGGTTCAGCACCATTGGTGGAGTGCTTCCTGCGCGAGCGGCTTCGGGCCACATAGTACTGCTGAATTCATTCAACGATCTCGTTGAGCTAGCTGAGTGACGGCCGGCTGAAAGCATTTTATTTCATTTTCATTATCTTTCCCCTTGTCTGTTTTCGTGTCTGAGTGGAGACGTCTCACCGTAGGAAATATTAGATTCACCTCCGCATTTCTGTTATTCTTCGATTTACTTCATTAAATTCATGATTGTGGCATTTTTCATCTGTTCGTCGCGTGTGTTTATTCGTTGTGGGTTTCGGGAATCAATCCGTGTGCTTCGTTCAGGTAAGCACCCTGCTGCCTTCCTTCCTGCGTGTGCCAAAAGGTACCGCCATTATTCGGAGTTCGCCTCGGGATTAAAGACCATCCGGCTATTCGTCCAAGGTTGGTGTTCATCGGCACGTTGATGACCCTTTAGCCATGTGGTAGAGTGCTGTTTTTAATTTAAAACATAAATGTGCAGTACATCTGAGGTCAAACATTAGCTTAACTCAGAAGTATCATTACACTAAAATTATGTTGTCAGCTTAAGTAGAACTTATTTGTTGTTTACTGAGTTATATTTGTGATTCTGTTATGTGTGCTCCTTTCTTAAAGCTTCTATGTAAAGAGTGTAGCATGTATACCATGATCCTCAGCCACATCCACATCCATCTTGTAAATGCGATTCACGTATTTGCATGTGTAGGCCTCAAGCGCACGCCACAGGAGAAAGCCATCATCACGATACAGGAAGTCCGCAATACCGTCAGTCCGACGCTCATCGAAGCCACGGCGTCCTAGCTCGGCAGGAAAAGACCACTCTAGGAAGCGGTATGCACGAAAGTGGTCAACAACAAGGGTCAGACCGCCTACCGTTCCGACAGAAAATGTGGCATCTGTGAGAGGATGAACCTGTGAAATTAGCGAGTGCCGAGCAATGTAGTTTATTCCAATGGTGTCCTGGGAATGGGAAAGGTGGAAGTAAAGTTAAGCAAGAATATTGGTGTATGCAACCAATATTTGAACCAAGCAGGTGAAATGCAGCAAGGTAATGTTGAAGCAGGTCACATTTGTAAAGTTTACAAAAGAGGTCATAAATACAGGCAGAGTAGTCATAGAAATGGAGTTTGAGGTTGTAGGGATAGCCGCAGAGATAAATGATAATAAAAAGTTGAAATGGGAGCAGTAGTGCTCACCAGAGTGTGAGGCAGAAGTAAAGTGCCAAGTGGGTGGCCTGACAGGTTGTTGTGGACAGCAACACAAAATGCTTCTGCAAGCAGGTGACAGAGTGACAGGTGGGTATTGAACTGGTGAAGCTGGTTATCTGCACAGCCAACATGTATCTTGGCAAAGATGTAGCGGTTGGGTGGCGAATGTGGCGTGTACACTTCATTACGGCCTGTGGAGACACAATGCAAAAGGAAGGTGGTTATCATTCTTGAATATAAGAAGTGTCCGTTTGTGTGTTTATTGTTTGCACTGGATGCAGTGAATTGAAAACTAGTGGTTGTACTCAAGGTGTGCACCGAAAAGTTTTAGGTGGAATTTTTTTTAATAGACCAGGGGGTTCAGGGTGGGGGTAGGATCCCAAGTTTCGTCCCACACCCTTCCAACAAGGTCGGAGCCGAGGGATATTAAGGTGAGCTCTGTCCGACCGACCATCATCCGTCCATGTACTTCTGTGTACGTGATACTACCAAAACCGTTGAACATTTAGCTTTCATATTGCAGATATCTATACATCATGGGATTCTCTCAACCTGAATAGATCACGACTGTGATTGGCTGAATTCTGTTACCATGTCAACCATCTCTAACTTGGCTTGTGCATGCGATATTTCAAAAACTATTCAAGATTTAGATTCCATATTATACATATCTATTCCTCATACGTCCCAAAATCTGGGGGACCTGGAGTATCGCTCCTTGTATCTATACAACATTATGGCCACCTTCTGTGTTGAAGCTCATTGTAAGGGAACTGACATTAAATCAAGGGAATATCAAAGCACCCCTTCCTTTACATGGGATGGTTTCTCTATATGCAACTTTAACATAGGGACTGGAAATTCGATTCTCGGTTTCTACTGGACGAAATCGGCTGCAAATTTCAGAAGTAAATGCTTTGTACGTAAACGTAATATGTTTCAAATTTTAGCAACGTCCGTTTCCGCATTCTTGAGTTTTATTTAGAAAACCCTCAAATCAATGTTGTTTGTGTCAGTCAGTCCGTCCATCCGTCCGAAATGTGTTGGTGCTCAAATATCTCAAAGGCTATAAATTGAAACGAGATGAAACTTGGAATATACATCGGCCAATGCATCTAATTAATGGCTTTCAAAACAAATTTCACCTAAGTGCCATAGTTTTTGCTTATCAGTCGAAATTCTTGAAACAATCATGACAATTCATATATACACACATTATATCCCTTTGATATCTTGCTATATGTCGTTTTTGGCCCTATCTCTCGATGGTGTCGAATAATCACTTTGAAAAATTCTCGGATCCAGATCTTCACCAAAATTTCATTTTTTTTCGTTTCGTATTTTTAAAACATTAATTTTTTATTAATTTTAAATTTAATTTAAAATATTAAATTAATTAAAATATAAAATATAATTTAAATATTTTTTTTCATTTCGTCCTTGTCACATACCAAACCTCTCTGCCAAATTTCGTCCAAATCCGGATCTTCAACAAAATCTAATCATTTATTCCTTGTCCCATACCAAACCTCTTTGCCAAATTTTGTCCTGATCCGGATCTTCACCAAAATCTAATAATTTCGTCCTCGTCACATACCGAACTTCACTGCCAAATTTTGTCCAGATCCATCCACAACGTTTTGAGATATCCTGTTCACAATCAGACAAACAAATAGACAGACAGGGGTAAAAACAGGACCTCCAACCACCTTGGCTGGCAGAGGTAACTCGTTCAACTCCTGGATTTGCTTTTGTTTGGATTTGTCACAAATATCATGAAATAACAGGATAAGTGTAATACCTCGACACCTTGCTCGGATGCTCGGTTTGTTTGCACTCACTTGTATATGTTGCAGATGTCATCTCTCAATCATTTTAAAACTCTAGACATGTGAGAGCTAGCACCTGGTTAACGACCAAATTCCTGCACTAAATACAATTGGAGATGAGATAAGCACTCTTGTGTAACAGCACCCACTAAAATGCCATGATGTTGAAATGCCCATGTGATATCCCAATGAACTGCAGTCGAGGGACAGGCAAGGCAAGTTTCAGAGTGACTCAGCAGTAGAAAACGTTGAGGAAAAGAAGATCATGTGGCCCTGAGTTTGAGTTGAGACAGAATTGCATCTGAATCACTATTCTGTTTCAGGTCATGTCAATCTGGCTGTACCATCCACAATGTGGGCAGTAAACGGTTCACCACCATTATAGTTACATTATGTTCCATTCATAAAAAGATGAGATCAATGACCATTTAACTTGTTGAATACTTTTTTTTAACCATTTTGGACTAGAATCCTGCATAGTTACTAAAACTTCAGTTTCTTAAGTTTCATCAAGTTCAGCGGAGGCCATTTGTAATGACGATACCAGGGTTGCGTGTGAGCTGGATTCCCAGCGGCATGAGGCGGCTGCATCCGTATGGTAAGAGTTCACGGTACAGCAGTACGATGGGTGCATAAAACACCTTCTCCTCGTGTAGTGGAATATCTGCACAGCAAAAGAATCCTCATTAGGACCATGTCTCGTTGCCACTGATTAAAGTTGCAAGGCACATTCAATTACCAAACCTTTCTTACAATATCCATAGCTTTAATCGATGCACTCAAATCGATTATGATACAACCATCGTTCTCATCATCGAATCAATACAGTATACCACACTCTTTACAGAATGTATGTGCTCCCGGAGGAGAACCTGGGGAAGGGTTGAGGTTTGTGATTGGTGGCTTGCCATTGCATTCTCAGCAGTATTTCAGGACAGGAATTTGTCTTTTTTTTCAGAGTGCAACTGATAACTTGCCTACTCTTCATGAATAGCACAGTGCGAGTTTTAACGTCAACCAACTAATGCGAGAAGACGAGAAAACCAGCATACCATTCATCCGTGAAATGGCGCACGTATTGATTGATCGCCCTGCCTGCGAAACACCAGAATGATAGGTTATAGCAGGGCCAAGATTCAAACCTCAAATCGCCGGCACCCAGGCCAGACAGCTCAGAGGTGAGTGCGCATACCTCTAGGCCAGAGGTTCTCAAACTGTGGCTCGTTGACCACCATTGGTCCACGAGCTCCATTCAGGTGGTTCGTACAAAGGTTGCGGAAGAATTGAGAATATCTGTATTTGGCCCTGTACTTGTATTAATTTTTGGCCTTGCAAAATGAACTGGATCTTGACAAAAAAAAATTAAATGACGTCGAAGAACATCTTGTTGCTATCAAGAAACCATTTGAAGATGACTTTTCAAATAAAGCTAAACTTTTTGGTTTCTCCAATAAGGCACAAGACTGCTTGTTGGAGCTTTCTTATGATTAACATAAACACCAGAATTTTTAAAATGTTACCCGTTTGAGCTTTGGATTCAAAGAACTGGAGAATATCCAGAATTTGCAACAAAACCTGCATTTTCTGATACTATTTTCTGCGACGTACCTGTGTGAGATAGGATTTTCATCACTTACTGCCCTCAAGTCCAAATACAGAAGCAGGAAGAATGCTGAACACGACCTAAAGCTAAGGCTGACAAAATATTACACCCAACTTCCCAGAACTTCGCTCAAAGAAAAACAGGCACACCCATCGCTTTAGAAAGGTAAAACTATGAAATAAAAATGAGTTGTGTGCTTTGATTTGCAGAACAAAAAAAAATTATCAAGTGGTCCGCAAAAAAAAAAAAAAAGGCTGAGAACCACTACTCTTGGCTATCCTGACACCCCCAATCGCATAATACATATAGAGGTTGAAATTCATGGTAATATAACATGTTTATCTTTGAGAGTAATGGATATAAGGAGGAGTATTCAGAAGATTAAGAAGAGATAAAGAATAACAACAACAAAAAACAACAGTATCACCATTGCACACAATTAAAGCAGCAAGTAATTTGACTGTCCAAATACAGAAGCAGGAAGAATGCTGTCATTCTTCCTGCTGAGCTCCTCAGCAGGAAGAATGACAGCATTTGAGGAGCGATGATCCTGGCTGTGGTCCTGGCCACGAAGGCCAAGCATATCAGCAGATATCTGCGCCATGCTACGACACACTTCAATCTACATCATCACTGTGAACAAAGATGTGGGTTGTTGATTTTAAAATGTAAAGCATGACTATGGTATTTATTGGGTGCATGAGGGGCATCAAATTATTTTATACACTGGGATGCCCTGCCAGTAAAATACCACGGGTCACCGTTCATATTCAGGTTGAGAATCAATCAGACTAGACATCTTGAAGGTATGTTCATTACCTCTAACGTATCCTGCCAGCCCTAAAACACATACATACATGTACGAGACAGCGAATATAAGACAATGCCTACTTCTGAAAGAGTGAAGGTATTAATTATTTTTTATAATCTGAACAGTGATAGTGCAGTGATTACAATATGTACAGTGCTAATGGATTACTGGATTAGTCACCTTTCAATGCTCTGTAGTCGACGATATAGAGACGCCGCTCTGCAATGAGTTCATGTAGGCTGTGGTCCTGGCCACGAAGGCCAAGCATATCAGCAGATATCTGCGCCATGCTACGACACACTTCAATCTGCATTGGATTTGGACCTGCGCACATAACTCTCAAAAGTAAGACTTTGGGATAATTAACCCTCACCAGAAGATAGGTTATTGCATTTGGGCCCATTTGTAGGTCTGTTTGTTTGTTTGTTTGTTTGTCCACATGGAACGTGAGTAGGTGTATTAATTATTGTTACATTTGTGGAGGGTAGACAATGATTACCGTAGAGCCATGTAGAATTGTATAGGTAGTGTGCTCCGACTGTCGTGAAGAAGAAGAAACCCCATGTATCATAAGTAGGAAATTCGCTGAGACCAGATGTCGTGTAAGCGCGTATATTCGTTCCCATCACGAGGAGTGGGGTTATGTTAATTAGTTAGGGAGTATGGGTAATAAATCCCCTGTATGTAATGGCCTCTGTTATTTTTCCTCTGTTCTTTATGACAATGCAGCACACACACAAAGCAAGAAATCGCGCATTTATAACACTAAATAAAAGCGGCCGGAACCGGGACATTGAACCACCAATGAAACCACCGACGGGTGATAACATCAAGCAGGCAGGCCCGTAAGGCCACGCCCCGAAGAGCAGTGATTGTCAGGACACCACGAGCGATGAGATGGCACTAGCTGATAGGAGTGGGGATGGAGACATCATCGGATGACGTCAGAGCCTTGAGTACAAAGGAGTTGGAGGGCTGACATTTTTCTCTCTCATTTTCTGGGTTTTGTTGGCAAACGGTCGTGTTCCCGACATTTTGTCTCTTTTATTCGATCGCTCTCTCCGTGCTGGCCTCCATAAAGAATGGTCACATATACGGTGCGCTCTTGAGCGAGGGACATTCATTGAGAACGGTCACGAATTTATATCTCTCTCTGCTTCGGGATTTCCCGCCAGGGCCTGTGCCGCACCCGGATTGCGTGTTCGGGGCCTGGATGATTCCCTACGGGGTTCAGGAGCCGCTCAGAGCTAAGTGCCCAAACACACATTTTTACTTTCGTTCTTTTATGTTTCCCTTTGTGTTGTATACGAGTCTGTGTGGGGACGTCCAGTTTAGGAATCTTAATTTTATCATGCATTCCTTTGTTACCGGCATCTCTTCAATAAAGCCGATATTTTTGTACATTTTAAACCTGTGTCGGCTTGGAATTAATTATCGCAGGTTCGAAGACGTCCGGTGGGCCCGTGCAGGTAAGCCCTCACGGCCTTTCCCCCGCTCCTCCACCCCCACTCCCCACGCATAAAGAAGGTCCGCCATTGGATCGAATGCCTCGAAGTTAAAGCTCGTTTGGTCATCTGTTGCCCTGTGGTATTTACCACAGGGTAGTCACGCGACAATATCATGACATTGGAATCCCATGTTAAGATCCCTAAGAATGTTTATCGGTCCAAAGTTAAATAATGTCCTTGCAATTGATGTAAAAGTACAATGATGTCTCCTCATGTCCTTTCTTGCCCTCTATGTAATACAATGTACAGGCTCTGAAAAGAAATCTCCCCATTTATTAATGTTGGTGACTCAGCATGCTTTGTATGTGAGGTCATTAGTTATTGTTCCAGGAAGTGTGAAAAAATAAATTTAGTTAAGCCTAAGTCAAAGACCATGAAAAGACTTTTATCATGTCAGATCAACAGTGGATTCAGATGCCTGGCTATTTCGTAGCAATACTAACCCTGTATGAACGACCTTGCAAATTCTTCATCTTCCTGCCAGTGCTCAATGAATCTCCGTGGAGGTTCCAGGTATCCGGTAAGGTAAGGAAGCCATTTGTCTTCATAAAGAGGATATCTTGCAGCCAAGCCAGCCTGAACACATTGAATGAAAATAATTATATTCTTGCATTTTAACAGCATTGGAAAAAAAAAAAAACGAGATTCTGAACACAAAGCTTAAAAGTAAACAAATGTTTCCTTTTTTAGACACTTAAAGTGATATTTTTCTTGCGCTTGCTGAATAACGCTTGGGACCCTCAATGTCCAGGTATCATTGCCGCCAAATAACTGACACCCAGCTTAACCTCCACCTGAGGGATGACGCACTTTGTGATGCAACACCTGCCTGTGAAGTACCAATCCGACTGTTTATACTCGGCTTGAGTGTCAAACCCAGGCTAGACTGTTCAAACACAAGGATGCACTACCTCATAAGGATGCACTAGATAAGCACTACCTCTGCACCATCCTGTCAAATGAGAGAGACTGTCAATACAGTACTTATTTTTGTCATCATACGTCCTAATCTTCATTGGCCTACAATGAAAACATCAATATTTTAATACTTATCTTAAGGACAAATTTTATGCAATTTCAAGTTTATCAGGATGCACCGCAAAGTAAATAGTTTTTTTTTTTTTTTTCAGAAACATCATTCAAATAGCAAAATAAATGGAAAATAAGTGCATGAGTGGAAGCAAACATACAGAACTAGAACGGCACTCAGAAGAGAACATAGCTCCGCCAGATGAACAGTTTACGTTTTGTATCGTAGAGTAGACCAGAAACATCACAATACAGAATCACATTTAATCAAAATCATCCGTCCACAACTTTTTGAGATGTTTTATTCACAAACAAATGGACAAACGGCAGGCAAACAGACAGGGGTGAGAACATAACCGACATCCACCTTTGGTGGTGGAGGTAAACAGAGAAGGCGATAGTGCACCAATGGTTGTGGGAGAAGCAAACCTGAGAGAACAAAACCTCAAAGAATCGTTCGAGAATCCGACTGATCTTGGACGGAGACAGAGCGTGCTCAGCTCGTGGTCTGGTTGCAAAACCAGGGAGAATCTCAAGCTCGAGGTCTGGCACCGACTCCAATCTTGGCATGATGCTCCACTCATACTGGGAACCTAGAGAGATGGAAGGAGAAGGAAATGGAAAATAAAATGCAGGAAAGAGGGAGGGGAAAACAAGAAACACAGTAGCTGATAGGGAGAGAGAGAATAAAATGTCAGAGATGTGTTTACCAATGATAAGGTGTTCAGGTCTAAGCTAAAACAAAAGGTTTTTTGCATAGTCTGGCCTCATTCTGTCAGGGATGATCAAAATGCAATTGTTTGATTTAATCTAAAAACTCAGGCATGGGACGTGTGGCACGGGACACATGTGGGGTACAGACTGTGAAGAGTTAATGGACGTGTGCTGGTTTTCTCTGCAGACTGGTCTCAATACAATCCCTAATTCTGGCAAATGAAGACAGACATCATGATGGGAATGAAATGAAGAGTTATTGAAAGCACAAGGGTAAGTCATGTTATAAATTCGGAGGGACGGTCCATGGACCGAGCGTGTCCATGATCGACAAGTTTGGGAAAGAAATTGTGAAATGAAAATAAGACGAGGAAGACATAAAGATGAAAAAAAAAAACACTTGCGGTGTTCCTGATGAAGAGGGACGGAAAATAAAGCGTTTTAAAATTTCACTAAATGCTTCTGGAAATGAGAAGCAAATTATTTATAACTATAGTATAAAGCCTGTAAAAAATAACAGGTTGGAACAATTTATTTGACGGTGTAGCCATGCGAGCATGCCAAAGTCTGAAGCCTGGGCCTAGTGTCAGGTGTGTTTGTATCTTCTTTATTTATTAGACATCCTACAGATCCCTTTATATCGCAAAAGGCGACTAACAGGGTTGGCGGCAGGAAGGGCATACGGCCGTAAAACATTGCTTGAAAAAGGGGGACCATGGTGTCTAAAGGTGGTCTACAGAGGTAAATTAACACTCGTTTTACTCTGCTTGCATTGCACATCACATGCAGCGAATTTCACCTACCTGTGCCTTGTATTTATTGCGATAGAAAAAAAAACGCTTCTGTACACCAACCTTGAGGCTCATTTCGCAAGCAACCGTCTACAATTCCAATGTAAGAGACATAATTACTCTTCTTTTGGGTCTTCGGAGTCCTCGGGGTATTTTCTGTCCTCTGGGTCATTTGGGTCTTCAGGGTCTTTTAGATCCTTTCAGTCACTGGGGTATTTTGGGTCTTCAGGAGCTTTATGTTCTTTTGGGTGTTTGGTGTATTTTGGGTATTTGGGGTATTTAATGGTCTTTGGGGTATTTTGGGGTCTTTGGGATATTTTGTGTCTTTGGGGTATTTGGGTCTTCGTGGTCTTTTGGGTCTTTAAGGGTCTTGGGGTATTTCCATCTTTTGGGTCTTTGGGGTATTTTGGGTCTTTAACGGTCTTCAGGGTCTTTAGCGGTCTTTAGGATATTTTGGGTCTTCGTGTCTTTTAGGTCTTTGTGGTCCGTTAGAGTCTTTAGGGTATATTTGGTCTTTTGGGTCTTCAGAGTCTTTGGGGTCTTATGGGTTCTTGGGGCCTTTTGGGTCTTCGGAGTCTTTCAGGTTATTTGAGATATTTTGGGTCCTCGGGGTCTGTTGAGTTTTCAGAGTCCTTGGACTCTTCTGGGTCCTTGGGGTCTTTTGGGTCCACTGGATCGTTTGGATCCCCAGGGTCATTTGGGTCTTTTGGATCCTTGGGGTCTTTTGGGCCTTCTGGGTCCTTGGGGTCTTTTAGGTATTTTAAATCGGTGGACACAGTCATGTTAAGGTTGATTGCCCAAAGATTGCCCATTAAAATCCCACTCAAATCCCTCCTAAAACGCTACTCAAAGCCTTTAAAACCTTCCCTAAAGAAGGGGGACAGACATCACACAAATACACAAACACACAAATACACAAACACCCATTGTATTTTATATGGTAGATAGGAGGTATTGAGAAAGAAAAAAATTAGAGCGAAGTAGATGGCGCACCATTGCAAATCCCCACATTTCCCTCCTAAAGCAAAGTTGAAAGATGGCAAAAAGTTCCATCACGAATGAATAACTCCCAATGACCCAATATCAAATGTTGAGTTACATATTTCTCATTTTGACAACTGTGATCTTAAGTCCTACCCTTTGGGGCATGAACTGCAGGCCAAGCCCTAAAAAATCGTTAGATATTTCATACATCTTCCAATGTTGATTGCATACACAAAGTTTCATTTTAAAATGTGCCTGTAATTGCAATTATCGGTATTTGACCCTCAGGGGCGAGGCCAAAATAATACTGCTCTTGCACCTCCGTGCCATGTGGTGATCACAACCAACAAGTTTGATGAATTTCTGCCAAACCGTTTAGGAGTACACAGCGTGATGGACAGACAGACAGAGACGGAGCAGATTACAATTCCCCCATTCTTTTTTCAAAAATTGTGGGGATAGTGACAGGCAGAATGAATTAGTGACTTTTTCTCGTGAAAAAAACTTATTTTTCCCTAAAGAAGAGACGGGAATAGAAAGTTGAGCAGCATGTGAGGAGCACACCCAGGATAAAACAAAACAATGAGGCACTTGTCAGATCTAGGTCAGAATGAGGCACACTGACTAGCTGAGGCCTTGGGAGTTAGGCAAGACAACTGTACACAAATTTGGCAATACACATCTAAAAGGTACGGATAAGACACAGGAATGGGTTAAAAACACAATTTACAACACGGATGAAATGATAACAGAAAAACAGGACAGATGTAGTGTGGAAATCTTAGCTTTGATAAGCTTCATCGAGGCAGGTAGTGGTCTTGTGTGGTTATCTCATGAAAGCAAGCTTCCACGGGGAGGCTTTAAGTGGGTAGTTCTTATTCGCCATATTGAATAATCCACTTCAGTGGTTTAAAAAATCTTTGGCCACTTACCACGAAGGGGCTTTTCCTCCCACTTGGAAAGATGGTCTCCACTTTCTATTTGGCTTCCCTTGCCTCGTCTAGATCCTATCCGATGAAGAGGTGCACACCAGCAGGTGTGATGCAAAAGCACTCACCATCTTCTGCGATGAAGGATTTCACCAAATTGATGAGGTCCTCTTGCAGCTGCAGAATGGCAGTCTGAGAGTCATTAAGCTCTACTGCTGCCGAGTCTGTGATCTGCTCTCCCTGTGCACATCAGTCATGAAATGTATTCAAAATGGCAGCAGTAGCAACAGCAACAGCAACTTACAACTGAAATTGCAGACTAAAGGTACCTCATTCAGGGATAGGCTGAGCTCCACTTCGAGCTCCCCCTTGCCCTGAATGTCAAGGTGCATGCTCCGCTTTTTCGGGCCCAGCTCACTCAGGGCCACTTGTACCGTGCCCAGCACCTGGTCCTGACCCATTTCAGCATTGCTGCAACAATTAGGGAAAGGTTATAGCACAACATTGGAAAATGTATTTTTCTCTGCAACAACAAAGGATTTACGAAGAACTTTTGTTCTTAATAAATGAGCAACAATCGTCCTTATGATCATTTGATTCAAAATGAGTCCGTATAACCAATTAAAAACAAGCCCGCAAAATGCACGGTTTAAATATATTGTCGCTTCCCCGGGGTTAAGACCTCTGGGTGACGGATGGCCAAAACGAGCTTTAACTCCGAGGCGTATGAGCCAAAAATATGGCGGTGTTATCTCTTTATGGGGCGCGAGGGAAGCGGAGGTCCCTGGTCTTACTTGAACGGGCGGACGCGGCAAGGGTTTTCCAAAACCATGAACAAATAAACGCAGAAGACACAAGAAATTGAAAATGCAACAAATAAAGGTTTAATGAAAAGAATGCAGGCAATTAAAATGAATGGAGAGGTAAGATCTACAATTCCTAGATGAGGATCCTCCATACAGACTCGTATACAGACAAGGGAATGATAAAATAAAATAAAATAAAATCCCCCCTTTTTGCCAGCACTCAGCTATGGTCTAGACGAGGGTTTGGTGCCATCACAGGCATCACAGGCACGTCCTTGCGTAGGAAAACACGCATTGGCGCAAAGTCGGGTCCACCACCAGCAGCCGGCACGAGGCAACCAGGCAAGAGCTCCTCCCTTGGTCCTTCTAGTACGGCTGCATGAAGCTCCAACCGTCCCGACTTCCAGGAGCGCACACAAACCAGCCACAGCCCAGAGCCAGAGGTACAAGCGTCCAACCCACACGAACACAGGAATGGAGAGAGCGAAGGAAATGTGACCGCCTGCCGTGTAACCCAGGACAGAGAGAGACAAAATGGCGGTCGCTTCACTTTTTATTTTCCCGTCCCAGAAAGTTCCCTCTGACGTCACGCGCGCTCCAATCACCGAGCGCCGTCGAATCATCCCAACCAATCGTCCTTCGGGGCGTGGCCTCATGGCTTTCTTGATGCCCATCGAGAACATTCGGGGGCGGGGTTCCCTTGCCGATCGGCAAATGTGATGGGTTTCTGTCGGGCTTGTCGGTGTTGTAATGTGCCCGAGTTCATTTTCTGACAGCCCTCATCTTATCGCAAGCCAATTTATTATAACCACAAAGGTCAGATCACAAGAGGTAGGATGGACAGGGGGATTATTCTCACTCCCTAAGCTACATAGCACATGAGCCACCCTCCGTATGGCCACACGTCACACTTGATCTGAACATACGGAGCTCACTTATTTACATCAAGATGTTCTTACACGACATTCGGAGCATGGTAATCTATACAATCGTATCTCGACTAAGGTATTTCATTACCGACCTCCACACACGTAACAATATGATTGTTACTTCATTTTGTTTTAACGTGGATTTATCCTGATATTGTATAAACTGCCAGTATTGTGAAATGTGAATTTTTTTATTTCAAATGTACCTTTTTAAGACTGCGAGATGTCAAATTGCAAAATGTTCAGGTCGACACGACAGGAAAACGTTTTTCGAAATAGATTAGATAAGGGTCTTACGTAAACGGGTTCATCCCCTTTTATGAAAAAAGTTAAAAGTTTTCCAAGATTTAAGATGCGACTACTGGTTTAACAAGCCGCCAAAAAGTTTTTCCAAAATGCAGCATGCAGTGTGGCGCTAGTTTCTAATCATATCTGACTTTCTCGTGAACAGACTTTATATTTGATGTATTTAACAAGTTTCACGACATATGATGCATATATTTAATAATATATATTGAAAACATATGTGTGGAGATTTTTTACATAGGACAAAGTCGTACAGAACAGTGTTTGTCTGTCCGTATGTATGTGTGTATGTATGGGTGTGTGTATGTGTGTGTGTGTATGTATGTATGTATGTATGTGTGTGTATGCATGTATGTATGTCCCTCACAAACGTACACCAATCAGAGCTGAGGATTTGGTCACATGACAGGAGTGATGTGATGTTATTGTATCTGTGATATTACAGCATACAATGGCTGACTCCACACACCGCCATTTTGATTCCTATGCCGTTTAGGCCAAACATATCGTCGAACCTGTCATATATCACAATCGCCATGCTCTACCTTTACGGTTTTCATTCAGTGTGAAACACAAACAAACCGATTGTTAAAATGACCATCAAATATCGAAAGCAAAGGCGTTACGGGTATTCCAACGACACAGTATGTATAGGCCTTAGGCTTCATGCCTTCATGCCTCACCTTCAGGCCGTTTCGGACAAATTAGCCCAATTTTCTTAATACAGTAGTATCGTTTTCGCAATAATGATAATATAGTAAATATAATCGTAACTGCAATCCCTTCTTGCGACTGCAAAGTTATTGGATTGAAGCGGTGTATGGTTCATTCATCGTTGACTCTAAACATTTAGAATAAACCAGTGTCTCAATACAATCTCTTCACTGCCATGGTGACAGACAGCTTAGAGACTTAGAGTACTTCAAAAAAAAATTAATACTTACATTATTTGTTAACTAGTATCCTCACCCAGGTCATATACTATCCTCTTCAACGAAAGTATCAAACAAGCCAGGCTACGCCACTGTTAGACTTTCGTCTTGTTCTTATGTTTCATTGGGTATGTCGGTATTATAAATCACAAATATTACAAATGTCGAATCATATATTTGGATGAGGAGTAATGATTAGCCTTGCCCATTCTGTGTGTGTCTGTGAGTGCACATGCAAATCAACTCTAATATAGCATCTGTTCGGCCTACTTCCCTAAACCATCCACGGTGTGTGAAAGCGGTTGCCTTGACTAATAACTCGGCTAGGCCTTGCATTGCTAATTCCTCTGTCTCATTACCCTGCGCTCGTGAAGCGAAAAGCGGGGTTAAGCATTCAGTTACGTACGTATGCCATGTCTGCATTTTAAAAATTCATGTTCTCGGCAACCATTGATCCGATTGACATGAAATTTTCACCATAGGAGGGCCCCCTCCTGTGGGAATATTTTAATGATATTCATGACGTCATAGGGCATGTGGTACAGGCGCCATCTTGGAAAAACCGAAAAATGTTGCACCTCTATATCTCCAAAACTGCTGCATGGAAAAAATTGAAACATGGCTCATTGTAAAGAACTCCACAGGGGGAATAGGTGTTGTTAACGATGACGTCATTGGTGCCATAATTATGACGTCACAATTCGACAGGGACAACACAGTCTGATCAGTTTAAAATTTATTGAGTGCGATCTATGCAACAATTATATTGGAGAATATAAATTTCTGATGTCATCGCTCACGTGGTCTGGCAGCCATATTGGATCAAAGAAAAACAATGTTCCAAAACAGAAGAGTTGGCTTGCAACAAGTTGACTGCACAGGGTAAGTATTCTATGAATACCATCTCGTTTTCAAATGCAATGCTTAGTGTTGCTAGGTTGTCCACACACCACACAGATAGATGGACACAGCGACTCTGGCCAGTGACTTCCAACTCAAAGTCCTCTTTCCACACTGGGCACTTGGTTTTTGAGCACACCCGTGAGTGACGTGTCTCACCATCATTCACATGAAGTACCACGTAGGGGTTCGGTAGGACTGGAAATGAGACAGAAGAAAAGCAGAAAGCGCCTTGTAGAAAAGAGCACTCAATCAATGGCTTCCTGAAGTCAAAATGGTATCCTTAGATTTAACCAATGGGATTGTGATTATATGGTTAACAAGGTCCTTTTACCACTCTCGTATTCCCTCACACAGTAGTGAAGTGTCTGGTAGTCCTGTGGCCTGAAGCAAGCACACACGCATGGACCCAATGGCTGGGTGGAAATGACGGTCTAGGCCTGTGATTGCAGATCTGTAAGCTCCAGCCTGCCGTTGTGTTATGCCCTTGGAGATCTCAGCATTGGGGCAGTCATAGGTACAGGTGAACTCCACTTGCGTGAGCTCTCCACCTGCATTCAACCACAATATTCATACTTCATACCTCACAACCTGTCTTTTGTATCATACCTCTTGAAGAAAGTACAGTGATACCGGAACGAGCACCAACTAGAACGACTGTCGGTAGAGTGCTTACATCTGCCATGCTGAACAGTTTACGTTCGGCCGGATCTGGATCTGGAACTTAACCAAAATCGAATTTGGCTGAGTTAATTAATGGAGACATAGTCAATCATTTCAAATACTCATAGGGCTTCCTAATGAAACAACGCCAAGTTGGTCCCAATGACCCATATACATTTTTGGGAATGGAATAACAGTGGGAGAATTGCCCCCTCCCCCCTCCAACCACCTCACATCCTTCTTAATTATTGGTTATGTTATACTCTCAATTATCGACAAGTGGCACAAACACTTACATGGGCTCATCCGTATAATCGTTTGAGAGTTGAAGATCGGTGTACGCATTGGTTCAATGGACAGCAGGCGGTACATCTGACACAGACAGACATGGCAGCCTCATTTGCAGCACATAGACAGAGCCAAGTGTGTATTTAGCAAAGATGCAGAACTTAAAACAGCTGTGAGAGAATGAGTCTTTGCCATATTGATCAACGGGAGGGGCATTGCAGTGCATTTCATCGAAATATACAGAAGAAGCCATATTCCTGGCAATGGCAGCAAATATAGTGTTTATGACAGATTGAAGATGCACTTCCTGGGATTCAGACAGTAAACAGTCTTACTATACGTCTCTGAGGCTCAGTAAGGGTCGTGTCCACCCCTGATGTTGATAACAGCCTGGGTAGGGTCTTGAAATGTTCCAGATGAGTCAAAGAAGAATCCATGGTCCCATAGATCCCACTAGTGGCAATAATCATCTCTTAACTGATCGAGGGTCTGTGATTGTACCTGGTGTTTACACCGCAACCTGCATTAGGTCTCATACCTGGTCCATACAACTCAGGTTGGGCAAGCAAGCCCAACCAGTAGAGAAAAAAACATCTTTGGTTGAGGTATTGGTGTGAGTTAGTATTGTTGTTATATACTGTACGTCAAATCAAAATCAGGCCCAACAGGACTAGTGAAAGGGAACAAAATGAGAAAGGGATTCGACAAATCACTGCCATATACAACGCGTAGTGGTGCAGTATGTGTGATTATAATTGTGATCAGATAACCTCCTAAACCATGACAGGCCAACTAATTCTGCCGAAGCCGTAATGTTCCATGATGTTGTGCTCTTTCCAACACTCACCAAGGCATCTCCCTGCATTCTTCTTCTTATTATTATTATTTTTTTTTTTGTATACAAGATCGAGGCTCGTCTAAGAGCTAACATTAATGACAAACACAAACAAACGGACACATAAGACAAAATAAAGGGAGCGGGAGAAAAGATGGGGAGAGAGGGGGAAGCACACAAATACAACATTTGAGAGAAGGGACATTGGGAGATCCGTGGGAGGGAGAGGGCTTGGGGTGGGGGTGAGGGAGGTAAAAAACACATGGAGTAAAAAAACAAAACAAAAAAAACACATGGACACTGCTAGGACTTCCAGGAAAGAAGTTGGTATTTCAGAAAAGTGGATCTGGGGTGAATTAACAGAGGTAGAAAAGATCAAGGGTTTGGATGGGGGAAGATAAGAGATGGTGGTGAACAGCTGTTTTAAAGACCTGGAGGGTGGAGTGGGATTGAAGAGAGTGAGGGAGTTTGTTCCAGAGTCGGGAGAAAAGAGGAATGAAAGTGTGAAGGTGAGCAGAGAGGAATATTCTGTTCCTGTAGGAATTCCTGTAGGAATATTTGGGGGACAGAGCCCAGAGAGAGCTGGGGGGGCAAGGCCAGAGAGGAGTCGGTAGAAGACAGAAAGACCACCAACCTGCCTGAGGTGAGTAAGTGAAAGGCCCTCACAATCAGCTTCATCGCGGGAGATTCCAATGATTCTGAAAGCTTTGGTTTCAACAGCGCGAAGGCGAGCTAGGTGTGAGGCAGGAGCACCGGCCCAGAGGGGAGAACAGTATTCCATTGAGCTGCAGATGAAAGCCTTGTATGTGGTGAGGAGCTCAGATGTGCCAAGGAAGGACTTCGCACGACGGAGGATGCCCAGTCGGCGACTGGCTTTGGAGGCCAGCTTGGAAATGTGGTTTTCCCAGGAAAGATTATGACAGATGGTGAGACCCAAAAGCTTGAGTGACAGAACTTCTTGGAGAGGATTGTTGAGAAAGTAGATGGGAGGGTTGTCCAGTCGGTCTTTTCGGAGAGACATAGTGAGAATGTGAGATTTGTCAGGATTGAAAGACATGGTCCACTTGTTTGACCAGTCTGTGATTTTCTCCAGGTCTGCAGAGAGTGAGGAGGCTGCAGAAATATGAAAGTTTTTTGGGCAATATGAAAGTCTATTAGAATCTTGACCCATTCATAAAGAGAGGTACAATCTTGAAAAGTGAGGAGGTTATACAGGTACTTTTTTGTATACACTACTTAACGTAAAGCCTAATGTTAACTAGTGAACGCTTATTCCAACTGTTCTTCAATCCACCTAATAAATGGTGAGTCGGGATTGTGTTTATCATTTTCGCATTTTCTACCAAGTACTGTGTCGGCACCAAGACATGGCAACCGGCTGGTGTGTGACCGAGATGTGCACCGTATCATGTTGATACAGTCATTGGGCGATCTTTATAATGTCATCATTATTTATTATTGTTATATTCACCTCCACATGCTGGCAATCATCTCGCAGAACGAGCTCTTCTCGAAAACGCGTATGATCTGAAGAGATGACGAACGTCCTCACCGCACCCACTTCATCCCGACATGGTGGCTCCAGGGACACCGAATCGTAAATGGGCCACCAATTCAAGATTTCCTGTGATAACGACATTCATATATCACATGCATGACTGGATACAGGTACAGTGTCGCATGATGTGCAAGCGTGATATTAAAACCAATTTCTACTAAGTTTCCTACTGTTGGGGAAAGACACTGTGTGATCTTTAACATCCACCAGTGACCACTACTGAGAGAGAGACGATGCATCGATGTGTACAACATCCATTGGAAGGACGTAGCTGAGAATTTTAAAAGTGATTATTCTTCACCATTGAGAGGTAGGCCCAAAATGATATTAAAAAACACCTTTAGAGGCCATTTTTCCCTGCAGAGCAGGGGTTGGCCTTTTTCAGGAACCATGGTCCCCTTTTTGAAGCAATGTTTTATGGCCGGATGCCCTTCCTGCCGCCAACCCTGTTAGTCACCTCATGCGACACACAGGGAATTACCAGCGAACTGGTACTCAATTTGCCAACATCGGAAGGATGACAGGCTGAGTCAACCCCCCTGGCGTTAATTCAGCAATGACCGGGATTCGAACCTAGGATCCTAGGATCCCAAGCCGGCACCCTAACCGCTAAGCCAACACCAGGCTGCTGGCCCAAAATGATATGCAGCACGATATCTCAAAAAGTTATGGATGGATTCCGATGAAACTAGGTGGATGAGTTGGTTTGATGACAAGAACAAGGCCATTCGATATTGGCTTAGGCCCAGATTCAGATCTAAACTATCAGTGGGATACAAAACGTAAACTGTTCAGCCAGGTGGAGGTATGCGCTCTACCGAGTGCTGTTGTAGTTCCCTCATTATTACTGTTGTCGGGTCTTCTACAATCAAACGTCCTGTATCAGCATAAAAATCCTCTAGAAGGCAATAAACAAGTAGAGGAATATGTCGTTTTATTATGTTAAATCATTTTGGGGGTGATCCAGGCCTTGGCATCGTGTAACTCTAAAGTCTCTCTTATTTTTCATTCCTTCCATTTCATTTCCATTTCAAACTTCCATTTCCATTTCAAACTCTTATTTTTCATTCCAAGTAGACCTTTGGAAAGAAGCTATTTAGAAAATGAACGTTTTAAGGTGGGTGTGTGATGAACAGTTTTGAATGCGTTCGCAAAAACTGAAAATTTGCTTGTTTTATCCCCTACACAAAAAGGAAACCTTATCACCGTAACTATGTGAGAGGGAAACTTTTTTTAGAGAGATTGTCCTGTTTGTCTTCTTTTTTTGGGGAGGATACAAATCGAGGCTCGTGTAAGACCTAACATTAATGACAGAAATACAAACGGACACATAAGATGAAATAAAGGGAGCAGGAGACAAGATGGAGAGAGAGAGAGAGGGGGAAGCACACAAGTACAACATTTGAGAGCAGGGACATCGGGAGATATGTGGGAGGGAGAGGGCTTGGGGGGAGGAGGCGTGGGAATGGGGGGGGGGGGGGAGAGAGGTAAAAAACACATGGACATTGCTAGGACTTCCAGGAAAGAAGTCGGTATTTCAGGAAAAGTGGATCTGGGATGAATTAACGTGGGTAGAAAAGATCAAGATTTTGGATAGGGAAAGATAAGAGATGGAAACAACCAAGGAGGAGGATGGATTTGAAGATGTCTATCTGGACCATTGACTCGTGATATGCAGAACCTATAAGTTGAAACCCCAGATACTATTTGAATTTGTCCATAACCTACTGTTGGGGAAAAACACCGTGGGATGTTTAACATCCACCAGTGACCATTACTGGCAGACAGATCCCTTTGGGTTAACGTCCTTCAGATGGGCCGCCATTCAAACACATGCTATAGACACCTCAAAGGCAATTGTGTCCATAACTCTAAGCTATCCTGCCAGCCCAGAATATTACATTAATCAATATTAAAAAATTAATTATAAAAATAAATCAGATACTTTGATGAGGTATGACAAGACAATGGTCATTCAACGTTGTCCTGATGCCATGTTTTTACAAATGGTACATAGCCTCCAGCAGGCAGCTTATAGTGCAGACTTGTTCAGCAGTTTGCCAAAATCACTATAGATTATATAATTAATTTATATAATTAAAGATACTAGCAGAGTACCCGCCCTACGTGCGATCTTGTTCCAAGCGTGCAACACATTTTTCTGCCATCGGATATTTTCTGCTGATACAACTACTTTGACTTGGATTTATTGCAGATTTCCTTTGGTAATATCGCTCTTGCTGATTTCTGTTCAACTCAGGTGTCCTTGGTTTTTGAGGCATCTCAATTTTCCAGAAAAAAACAAATGTCAAATGTCACCCTAGCTAACAATACCCACAACCAACCCACACTCCCTCTTTCCCCTCAACTCCACCATCCCCTCACAATCCCTCTGGCTAACATAACCCATGACCACCTTATCCCCCTCACCCCACTCCACCACCCTTCACATTCCCCCATCAACCATCATCATAGCTAACAATACCCATGACCACCCCACACCTCTTACCCTACTCCACCATCCCATCACAATCCCCTATCAACCGTCACCCTAGCTAACAATGCCCATGACCCCAACCTGTCCCCCCTACCCTCCTTCACGATCCCCTCATAATGCCCCATTAACCATCACCCGAGCTAACAATACCCCTAACAACCCCACTCCACCTCCCCCCCACAATCCCCCTTCAACCATCACCCTAGCTATCAATACCCATGACCGCCCCCACACGCCCGCCACCCCCCCCCCCCCCCCCCCCCCTTCATCATCACCAATCAGTATCGGAATCCAAGCTCGCAATGCGCCATTTCTCTATGTACCGTCGCCAGCAGGATAACAGCGAGTTCACAATGTGATGTCACTGGTAATCTCAAAAATCGACAGTCCAGGGTTTTTTCGGCACTTTGTGATTGGCAAATAAATAAAAAATCCTTTCAAATTAGAACACGATTAATGATTGCCAATGGTTTTTCAGACAAATAAATTGCGTTTGGGTTCCCCTTCAAGGGTCTTTTGGGTCTTGATGGTCTTTTGGGTCTTCAAGGTCTTTGGGTCTTTTCAGTCTTTGGGGTCTTTTTGGTTTTTGGGATCTTTTCATTCTTTGGAGTTTTTTGGGACTTTAAGGATCTTTGGGGTCTTTTGGGTCTTTTCAGTCTTTGGAATATTTTTGGTCTTTGGGGTCTGAAAGGGTCTTTGGGATATTTTGGGTCTGCAGGGTATTTTGGGTCTTTTAGGATCTTTGGGATATTTTGGGTCTTTGGAATATTTTGGGTCTTCAGGGTCCTCTGGGTCTTTAAGGGTCTTTTGGGTCTCTTTGGGTCTTCAGGGTATTTAAGGGTCTTTTGGATCTTCATGGTATTTTGGGTCCATTGGGTCTTTGGTGTCTTTTAGGTCTGCAAAGGTCTTCCGTGTCTTTTGGTTCTCTTGGGTCTTTAAGGGTCTTCAGGGTTGATAAGGGTCTTTGGAGTATTTTGGGTCTTCAGGTTCTTTTGGGTCTTTTGGGTGTTCAGGGTCTTCGCAGTCTTGTAGGTTCTCTGGTGTTGAGGGGGGGGGGGGGGGCGGGGAAACGGTCTTTTGGGTCCCACTTTAGGTTAAATATTTCAGGTTACATTTGTGGATGGAGTCAGGTCAGCTGTCCAACCAATGGGTAAAGAGCGGACATACATACATGTATACACACATAGAAACACTTGCTCCATTATATATATGTATATATATATATATATATATATATATATATATATATATATATATATGTATATGTATATATATATATATATATATATATATATATATATATATATATATATATATATATATATATATCTATAATTCCAGTAATCTCTGTGTGTATGTTTGTTTGTACGTTTGTTTGTTTGTTTGTATGTCTGTGACCGCTGTTTCTCGACAACTACCGGTCCGATATACTTGAAACTTGCCAGGTATATTGCTGGGGACCCGAGGATGTGCCTTTTCAAGGTTTCATATTAATCGGACAATTACTTACCGAGCTATGTCCAAAAAACGATTCAACCAATCAGAGAGCAGCGAGCTATCGCGTGTGCCGAACGTGGCGGACACACTCTGCCTCGGATGGCACATTTGAGAGCGTATTCATTTATTTCACGTTTGCAAACTATGTTGCCGTTAAACTATGTTTTAAAATAAAACTAATAAAAACTAATTTGCGATTCTTTCGCTTTCCTGCGCATTTGTGCACGCTATGGCGATTTCTTTACCAAACTCCGCTAGCCGTTAGCTTTGGACCAAACCATTTCATGTAAATAGAGGGGGGGGGGGGTTTTCACCGTACTCGCAAGCCGTTAGCTTTGGACCAAACCATTGCATGTAAATAGAGGGGGGGGGGGATATACTTTTAGATATATATATAGTACGGGCATGCCCTAGTATATATATATACAGTATATATATATATATCTATATTATAATAGCCGTAGATGATTCTGTCTGTCTGTTCGGGGTGTGGCTTACTCGGTTTGCAGAGTAGCTCCACCCATAGGTCCACCCATTCTGGGAGTGGCTTCATATAATTATAAACAAATATCCACCATTTTATTAACTCGCATAGCTTTGAGGCCTGTTTTGTAGGCCCGTGGTGTCTTGCTCTCTCTCCCAGTTTTATTTCAAATCAAATTCGATATATCATTTCATTTTTCACAGTCGCTAACATAGTTTTAGACTCGGTTGAAAAAAACGGGAAGAAAATCCGATGAAAGTTGCCCTTTATAGAACGAAATGAATTCTCAAACGCCTGTAACTTCAAGGCCATTGAGTCTCTCTCACGCCTTTATCTCCAATCTAACTCACCATATGATTTCATTTTTATCGATAGTTTCAGACTCGGTGTCAGCAATAATTGAGAACATTCCACACACGCGGGAAAATGCAGAGATATATTTTTAAAAATCGCGTCATAGTGTATCATACACCGCCCAACATGACACCGACGGCAACGTGTCAATATATATTAAAAATTCGCTTTTGCTTTTCCGTTAAGATGTATTACTTTTTCGTTTGATGACAGTCGTCACAAAAACGTCAACAATGATGCCGACATATATTTATTCGTTTTTATTTCATTCAACATTATTAGCCGGAAGTAAAATATGTTTCAGGAAATTACCGAGATATTTCTTCGTTTTTTTTATTAGTTATGTGCGCATACACTTTAAATAGGTTTATTTGAAATCTTTAATTTTCCACAATATAATTTACTTGCCATTTATCATTTGATGATTACGAGACACTTCTTCTTGAGGATCGCGACAATTCATGCGCTGCGTGGAAACTTCTATTTCCAAAATGAATGAGACGGTCGATGAAGAACGCAGACTTGAACAGGATGTAGCAAGAAAGCGAATGAGACACGCGAACGAATCCGTCGACGAACGTCAATGCAAACTTGCGGGGTCACCCGTGGGAATCCCACGGGCATGGATGTGTGTGACATTTCGACATATTGAGTTAGTTAGATGCTGCACATTCATTTTTACAAAATGGTTACTGGCAAGTCATCAGATCCAGAAATGGTGTAATGAACACAATTTATTTACGCGCAAGCAAGAAAGCAAGACGGCCCGATTTCCGATTCCGACGGGCCGACGGGCGAGACGGGCCGA
>NC_136270.1:92758376-92765876 GCF_964187855.1 Myxine glutinosa
TGTTCTCCATATTCCAATATAAAGATTTGTTGAAAAAATGATGCCAAAAGTTCAAATGGCAAGACTCTCACCTGCCACACTAGAAGGCATCCCAAATGCAAGCGGACAAAATAAAGAAACGTGGAAGCAGTTAAAAAAAAAAACACCGGCCGTCTCGTGCTGCATGGCGGATGAGTTGTACTCATTGCGACTTTGCTCTTTGACATTTTGACCAAATAATTAATTAGTCTTCTCCATATTCTCATAGTAAGGGTTTGTTGAAAATTTGATGACAAAAGCTCAAATGGTAAAAAAAAGGTTATCGACAGAGACAGAGGCACGCACGCACACACGATTGCAAGATTGCATGGGCAGACTGGCAACTAGAGAGCATCTCAGAAAGGATGTGTTGATTGAATTGCTGATGATTTTCCCCTTGAAGAAAATCTTGAAGTGGGGGTTTATGTCACAAACTATTTGCGAATCTGTTGGATGGTGTAATGGATACGGCAGGAGATTAGTGCTGGTATGCCGAGGACTTGATGTAAAACAAAGGCCCCATTGTTTACCTCTGTCTGTCCTTTGTCTGTCTGTCTGTGAACAGGGTATCTCTAAAAGTTGTGGACGGATTCGGCCGAAACTGGGTGGACACGTTGGGTGTGTGACAAGGACAAAATGGTTAGATTTTGGTGAAGACCAGGATTTGGAGTTAGATCCGAGGATTTTAAGGTGATTATTCACTATCGAGTGATTGGACTAAAAGCAATATGTAAGATGATATCGTAAAAGGTTATGGACGGATTTGGCCGAAACTTGGTGGATGAGTTAGATGACAAGAACAATCCGATTAGATTTTTGTTCAGGTCTAGATGCTAGGTCTAGATGCTTTCAGGTCTAGATGATAACCCTGGTGGTGGCTTAGCAGTTAGGGTGCTGGCTTGGGATCCTAGGATCCTGGGTTCGAATCCCGGTCGATCGCTGAATTAACGCCAGGGGGGTTGACTCAGCCTGTCATCCTTCCGAGGTCGGCAAATTGAGTACCAGCTTGCTGGGATGAATGATCCCGGTGTGTACCCCGGTTTAGAATAGGCACACCGTATCCCTGCGCATCGTAAGAGGCGACTAAGGGTTGGCGTCAGGAAGGACATCCGGCCATAAAAACATTGCCTCAAACAGGGAACCATGATTGTCATGGGGCCCGCAAGGCTAACCCCTGCTCCAGCAGGGAAAATGGCCTTAAAACGATCATTCATTCAGGTCTAGATGCAGATCCAGCCAATCAGTGGGATACAAAACAGAAAATGTTCAACTTGGCCTCGGTATGCTCTCTACCAAGTGTTGTTATAGTTATAATATAGGATTGTGTGATGTTTGCATAAATGAGATATGTATTCCCAAAGTTGTCTTGTATAAAAGTGGAACTGTTTATAACATTGGCTTTTGACCTGTATTGAATAATCGCCGAGGTGTAATTATTTTCAGGTTACTTCAGACTTGGACTCAGCTAGAAAATGTGGGTTTTCTAAGAGGAGGAAGAATATTTGCGGAAGTTCTCTCTACATAAATGGCAGAGAGAGAGAGAGAGGGGGAGAGAGAGAGGGAGAGAGAGAGAGAGAGAGAGAGAGAGAACAGGTTCGGACCTAGTGTGCTGTGACGCATTTGGATTGCTGAATAAACACGTTTGGAGGACTCTCACCTGCCATTGTGGATTGTTACATCTCTTATCGACATCCCAACATGTATTGATCGTTCTTATATATGAAAACAAACCTTTGCTAAATGTAAACACTGACCACTGCCGAGATAGTTTATGCAGTAATGGATTTGATAAGGTAGTTTTGTGCTCCCTCTTGTCTGGATTGGTTGAAATATAAATGTCGGATGGGCCAAAAACCATAAATTCCCTCGCCAGAGGAGAAGGTATTGTATGTGCGTCCGCTGGTCTGTCTGCACATCATGTGCTAATGTAGGCCACAAACGCCACCTGGTGGTAGCAAGTATTACACGTTATCTTTTTTTCATCCGAGTACCTCCATAGAGCATGTACATTTAGAAGGTTAGTACGTCTATAAGTTACATACTATCAAACAAGACAAATACCACACCAACCAAGTCCTGGTGACGGTCTGCAATCTCCTTTTGTTCTTTCGAGTTTCAGGTCTGTTCATGGCAATTCGACCCCTTGTGGAATTTAAAGAAAAACACCAAACGATTGCCTTTCAATCTTTAGGGGATGCTGAAAGGTATCATCTTGCCAATTATTGTCTGGATTTGTTGAAATACAGAGCCATGGCAAGCTCAAAACCTCAATTTTGTGACCAGTTTTGATCTTCGACCCTCTGTATAATGTCAAAATCGACTAATCGTAATTTTATTCCCCTCCCCCCCCCTCCCCACAACCCTATAGGGGCTGCTTGAAAGCACATTTGTGCCAAATTTCATCTGTGATGAATCCAGTGCATGGGAGTGGAAATTGGCAAAAGTGTTACCCCTAAAAATCATAACTAGGAATCCAAACCTAGAAAGGGTCTCGGTGTGTTGAACCAGGGTACCCCAAGCCACGTTTGAAGAGGATTGGCTCAGAAATGAAGCAACTGGGTTTGGGGAAGGTTAATGGAGGTAGAAAAGATTATGGTTGACATTGGTAGAAATAAAAAGAGAAAAAACAAACAAAACCAGGAAACCATTAATACATCTCCCCAACTTCAACTAACAATTACCACTCATGCAAATGTTTATTGGCTAAAATAAAGGTTTATAGTATGTGAAACCTCCTATGGCATATATCTATAAGAAAAGGTTTAACATCTATTCGAGGAACACACATTTATGAATCGCCCTGCCTGCGAAACACCTGGGACGACAGTTTGTACCTGCGGCGGGCATACCGCTTGACCATCAAATCAACCCATATACACACAGTGGTTTCACAACTCTGATCATATAACCAATACATCATCTCCCTTACCTTCCAGGTTCATTGCAACAGCTTGTAAGGAATATTGAAGTGAACACGACTTCAAAGGCAAAGCCAAACACCTTTGCAAAACAAGTGTCATACCTGAATGTGCCAACGGACCTCCTGGCAAGCAAAAGTGGTTCAGTGCAACTTGCGGCTAAAATAGCTCACTTAAATGACGTGATGCAAAGGCTGGACCACAAATCAACCATTCGGGAACTTTCACCATGAGTATAACCATTTAATTCCACTGTCCTACTTTCCCTCTGCATGCCAGGCGACACCTTTAAGATCACGTAAACTTATCATTACCCCAAACGCAAATTGAGGAAAAAAAATCAATTTAACGACCATCTTCAAATAGTATGATTACATCCATTCAAACTTCCTAGTGGAGCTACACACTTTATGGGGCTGGTGTTAGCCTAATTTGTCGTAATTGGCAACCCATTTCTCCAAGCTTCTCATGTGATTGCAGACATGACACTCTCAGTTCAAGAATTAAAGCCATGATTGCCATAACAAGGCTGTGAGTGAACCACATTGATGTGACAACGAAAAAACGTTTTAAAACATCGCTTGGCTGGGAATATTACAACTAACAATGAGAAAACGATGCACATATGCCATTCCCACTAGTTTGTCGCTATTCAACACCGACAACAAGAGACGGATAACCCCCCCCCCCCCCCCCATTTTGGTTAACAGCTGAGGTTTGTAGAGGACCTAGAACATAGAATGTGACAGCATGCAACAGAACAAAACAAGAAAGAGCAATCAGAGATTGCAAACCCTTGCCAGGATGTACAGTATTTTCTGTGGTTTTTAAGGCTTTTGTGTTAAAACAAATATGGCGGCCGAACCACGTGACCGATGGCGTCATCATTATTATTTTTCTAAACTAATTTATTCCTAGAATACGCTCAAGAAATTTCATCTTGATCGATGAAGTTTTGTACTTATCGAATTATGACGTCATAATGGAGGCACATATGACATCATCATTAACATATTTTATTCCCCATGGAGAGTTCTTTACAATGAGCCATGTCTCAATTTTTTCTGTTCAGCGCTTTGGGAGATATAGAGGTGCAAAGTTTTTCGGTTTTTCCAAATTGGAGGCTGAACCACGTGACCGATGACGTCATCATTATAATAAAAAAAATTATGCAGGTGGATTTGCACCGATGGTGAAAATTTCCTGCCAATCGGACCAACGGTTGCAGAGAAAATCATATTTATTCTGTGCGGACAAACAAACAAACAAACAGACAAACGGACTCAAATGCAATACCCTCTCCTCTGGCGAGGGTAATGAAGAGTCAAAAGGGGGAAACATGCCAACAGCAGGGTTAAGGGACAATATAGAGGGAGACTTGGACAAATAGGGATGTGGGGAAGAACGAGGAGTAGGGGAGGACGCATGCACTGGACAAGATGGAAACAGAAGGAAACTCTCAGGAACTAAAAAACAGGAAAGTTGGAAAGAAGTGGGTTTGGGGAAGGTTAATGGAGGTAGAAAAGATTATGGTTTTGGATGGGAATGGCGATGAACAGCTGTCTTGAAGTCCTGGACCGAAGAAAGAGATTGGAGAGTAGGTGGAAGTTGGTTCCACAGGTCGGAAAACAAAGAGGAACCAATGAGTGGAGGTGAGCAGCAGTTCTGGATTTTGGGAGTTGCACCAGAATGTCCAACCGAGGAACGTGACGTACATGGACACCTCGCCTCGCCAGGATGACAGTTTATAGCTGGGTCCAGATTCGAACCGAGGCTGCACAGTGAGCGATGAGTGCACACACACCTCGAGGATTTCTCGCCAGCGCATCCATATAACTACTTAATGGTCCAACAAGCTGAAATTGCCACCATTAAAAGTGACCTTGTTCTCAACTGAACCACCCCGGCCGTACGTTTAAAATCTCCAGTTATAAAAACTTTTGCAGGTGTATCAAGGATAATCTTTAGTAAAGTATTTTACTTGCACCACTTCATCCTTCAATCATTTGCACAACATTCCTTCAACGCAGCTGCAATTTTGTCCCATCCAGAAGCAAATGCCATGAAGCTCTCACAATATGTACATAAAAGATATCATCAGAGATCAAAACATTCCAAGGAGACTCAAACTATTTCTCCAGAAAGCAAAACTCATTTTTAAAGTTCATTTATGGTGAATAAAATTTTCTACTCCAATAGTATAAAATAAACATAAAACCTTTATTTAGGGTTATATTAGGGTTTTAGGGTTATAACCCTTTACCCATAAATATAATAATAAAGGGTTATAATAAAGGGTTTAATAACCCTTTATTTAGGGTTTATGGTTATTAGGGTTAGGTTAATAAACATAAAGCCTCTTTCAAGCACGGGTGAACTCGGACGTAGTGAATTTGGGAAGTTCAATTGTACATTTGATTTCACATCATTGTCGGAGATAGTACTAATTTATTTGTTGTATGTGTTAGTATACCTTAGTAGGACTGGCAGGACACCCCAGAGGTACACACACTCACCTCTAAGGTGTTTGGCCTGGGTTGGAAACCCGACCGAGCTATTAAATGTCATTCCGGTGTTTCACAGGCATGCTGATCCATCAACGTGTGTGTTGTCCTTTGGATGGATGTGAAACTGGGCATCCCGTCTGCCGGTATTCATTGGCGAACGTTAAAGACTCCACGGTGTTCTTCGTGAAGAGGAGGCGAGCTATCCCTGGAATCCACCCGCTGTTGAAACCGAAGCTTTCAGAATCATTGGAATCTCCTGCGATGAAGCTGATTTTGAGGGCCTTTCACTTACTCACCGCAGGCAGGTAGGTGGTCTTTCTGTCTTCTACCGACTCCTCTCCGGCCTTGCCCCCCCCCCCCCAGCTCTCTCTGTGCTCTGTCCCCCAAATATTCCTACAGGTCGCACAAGATCTGCCAGCAACCTTCTTATGGTTAAACTGCCGAAATCTCGGCTCTCTGCTCACCTTCACTCCTTCATTCCTCTTTTCTCCACCTCTGGAACAAACTCCCTCACTCTCGTCAATCCCACTCCTCCCTCCAGGTCTTTAAAACAGCTGTTCACCACCATCTCTTATCTTCCGCCATCCAAAACCTTGATCTTTTCTACCCCCGTTAATTCACCCCAGATACACTTTTCTGAAATACCGACTTCTTTCCTGGAAGTCCTCGCAGTGTCCGTGTTTTTTTTTTTACCTCTCCATCCCCCCCCCCCCCCCATTCCCACGCCTCCCGCCCCCCAAGTCCTCTCCCTCCCACAGATCTCCCGATGTCTCTGCTCTCAAAAGTTGTACTTGTGTGTTTCCCCCTCTCTCCCCATCTTGTCTCCCACTCCCTTTATTTCGTCTTATGTGTCCATTTGTTTTTGTCATTAGTGTTAGCTCTTACACGAGCCTCGATCTTGTATACAAAAAAACAAAAACAAATCCGAGTCGGATTCCAAATTCCTTCCCCCACTTCCTGTGTTGGAGTGGCGACCCATCCAGGATTGTAACCCGAGCCATAGAAACTGCTTCGGCAACACAGACGCTCTGTATAGAGTTCATGATCTGATACTTTAGTGTCTCAAAAGATGATACATTTGAACTCTCTCATCTAGGGTTCCATACCTGAGCAGACGATAATCTGTCGAATTGGTGCTGCATAAGCAGGGCTTTGATGGATGTTAAACTGGGTGCCCCATCTGCGATTTATTGGCTGGTGAACAATAAAGATCCCATGCTGTCATTTGCAAATAGCACGCAGGTTATGGGCAGCACCCAGAACAAATTACAAATTTCTACCCAAGTTAGTTCCAGTTAAACATCAGGCCTTACCAGCCCAGCAGGTTCATAAAAAGCCATGGGCCAAACTTCCACCCTGTGCACAAAAAGGTGGGATCAAATCCCATATTGGTAAACTGAAAGTCAGTACCCATAATGCACTCCCCAGCAAGTTGGTAAATTCCAAGTGGGGAGTGAACCCAACAACAATTCCATCTGCTTTTCCACAGCAGAATATGCATGCCAAGTTTTGGAACGATCAGATCATGTCAAGAAGCTGGACACGGTGCTGAACTTGAGCTGTCGTTATTACTGGCTGTCTGAAACCCTCCGATACCAGCGGTCTACATTTGCTTACCGGTAATGCACCACCTGAGTGCAGTAGCAAGCCAGATAACACACCCTAGACTATGAAATACTGCACTGCATAGTTAGTTGTAAAACATGCGACTTCCTGGAGGTGACGTCACGCTTGGACGGAAGGCCTAGTTGTTGATGCATGGTCTTGGGAATCGTATCTGTGGAAGTCGGTTGGTCATACAAACCTTGAATAAATGGTGACAACTTGATCGAGACTCCTTATTTGCTCATCATGCAACTCTGTTGGGGCTGAAACCCCCTATACAGATCTGGTGCAGCCTGCAAGATCTAGATTGTTATTTTGCGGATCCTTTGCAATTTTTGAGCCTGCTGGGCAGAACATGAAAACCACACCATCGCCATTGTGAGAGCTGCCAGCTCATCGTTACAGTTTGAAGACTGGCGTACCTCACCTCATTTCCTGTTGTTATTTAGTGT
>NC_136270.1:92770876-92781612 GCF_964187855.1 Myxine glutinosa
GTGTGAGGCAGGAGCACCAGCCCATAGGGGAGAACAGTATTCCATTGAGCTGTGGATGAAAGCCTTGTATGTGGTGAGGAGCTCAGGTGTGCCTAGGAAGGACTTCGCACGACGGAGGATGCCCAGTCGGCGACTGGCGTTGGAGGCCAGCTTGGAAATGTGGTTTTCCCAAGAAAGATCATGGCAGATAGTGAGACCCAAAAGCTTGGGTGACAGAACTTCTTGGAGAGGATTGTTGAGAAAGTAGATGGGAGGGTTGTCCAGTCGATCTTTTCGGAGAGACATATTAAGAGTGTGAGATTTGTCAGGATTGAAAGACATGTTCCACTTGTTTGACCAGTCTGTGATTTTGTCCAGGTCTTTAGAGAGTGAGGAGGCTGCAGACTGCCGATCTGCGGGAAGAGGAATGGAGCGGCAGAGAGTGGAGTCATCAGCAAAGAGATAGAGAGGATTTTCCAGAGTCGGAGAGATCATTGATAAAGACCAGAAAAAGCACAGGGCCCAGCACACTGCCTTGGGGAACTCCAGCCTGAACAGGAAGGGGAGATGAGAGAAATCCATTCAGGGCCACACGTTGATGACGACCAGAGAGGAAGTCCACAAGCCATGCATGGAGCTTTCCATGGATACCATAGGAGGAGAGTTTGGTGAGCAGAGCTGGGTGCCAGACCGTATCGAAGGCACGTGATATGTCAAGGGAGACAGCTCTGATTTCCTGTTTGGCATTGAGGACCTCCATCCATTGTTGAGACAACAGAAGCAGCATGTCCAGAGTAGAGTGACCTGGTCTGAAACCAAATTGATGATCAGAGATCAAGCCATTGGAGAAGAGGAAAGATTTCATATCCGAAGCAATGATGGATTCCATGACTTTGCTGATAATTGGGAGCAGGCTGATTGGTCTGTAGTTGCAAGGATCTGTTTTTGCACCTTTTTTGTGTAAAGTGGTAATGTTTGCTGATTTCCAGGATGCTGGCAGATGACCTTGAGCAAAAGATAGGGTGAAAAGAACAGAGAGAGGGTGAGATAGAGCGGCAGAGCAGGATTTTAGGACCCGTGGGCTGATGCCGTCTGGTCCAGTTGCAGAATCAGAGTCGAGGTTTGACAAAAACTCCTCCACCTTGTCAGGAGAGAAGGACACAGAGTCCAGGAGCACTGGAGCAGTTGGGTTCGACTGGGAAAGGTGGGAACAGAGAGAGATGGGTTTGGGACTAAGGATTTTGAGGCAAACACAGAGTTGAGGCATTCGGCTTTGTCACGTGCGATGTCAACTGTGTGGCCATTTGAGGTAAGGGAGGGGATGGAGGGGGAACAAACACCAGAAACGGATTTGACCAGACGCCACCAGGATTTGGAGGAAGGAGACAGGTTTGAGAGTTCATTCTTGAGTGAGGAGAGATAGTGCTTCCTGGCACTCCTGAGGGTAGACACACACTTGTTCCGAGCTTGGTGGAAGGAACTGAGATTGCCTTCAGTTGGATTAGCCTTCCAAGAGGCAAAGGCAAGTTGTTTCAGGCCAACTGCCTCACCACAAGATTCAGTGTACCATGGACGGGAGGAAGGGTAAGACAACTGAAGGCGAGATGGGATAAATCTGTGCATGAGACAGATCAGTTTGCTTTGGAAGAATTCCCAGGAAGAATTGATGTCAGAGGCAGTGGAGATGGGAGACCAATCCAGACGATTGATGGCTGCTTGAAAACCGTCCCAGTCGGCCTGAGTGAAATGCCAGACTCGTCGACGCTGAGGAGGCTCTCTGAGAATGGCCAGAGAGATGTCCACTTTGACAAGCACATGATCAGAAGAACCGATTGGAGCAGAAGAAGAGCAGCAGACATTAGCAGGGAAGTTTGTCATAACCAAGTCTAGAAGAGAAGATACTCCATTGGCTGAGATCCGGGTCGGGAAATTGACAGATTGTGTCAATCCCAGTGAGTCACAGAAGTCCTTTGCTGAGGTGCCATGACTGGTGAGAGAGGAACCCACACCCAACCAGGTGGCATGATGACAGTTGAAGTCACCACATATGAGGAAGAGAGAGTTGGGATGAGTGGATAGAAGTTGGTCCATGTTGTCAGACAGTGAAATGTAGATGGAGTCATCACTGTTTGGGGGACGGTACAGAACACATATGAACAAAAGGTGGGAGCGGAGAGGAAGCCGGAGCCAGAGGTACTCCTGGGGGTGAGGAGGAGAGAGGGCAGTGCAAGGAGAGTGAGGAAGAGAGTTTTTGATAAAGATAGCCACCCCACCACCAGGCCGAGGCTCAGGTCTATCATACCAGAGGAGGGAGTAACCAGGAAGAGATATTAAGGAATCAGAGACATCTTGAAGGAGGAAAGTCTCTGTTAAGCAGATCAAGTCTGGATTATCAGAAGCAACCTGTATGGAGAGATCAGTCAGGTTTGAGCGAAGGCCGCGGATGTTTGAGGTCCATACCGTTAATGAAGAGAGAGGGGGAGCATCGGGTACAGGACAGGGGAGGGGAGGAGTAGGGTAAGATGAAGGATGAGAGGGGGAGGTAGGGAGAGCAGTTGATAGTGTGTCAGAGATTGCAGAAGAGTTCCAAGAAAGGGAAGGATGAGGAGGATGAAAGGTTTGATGGTGAAGGGATGAGGCACAGTGAGGGGTTGTTTGAGGGGGGGGGCAGAGGAAAGTAAAAGGTTGGGGGGGGATGGAGGTATGAGATAGAAGGGAGATGAAGTGGGGAGGAGGCAGCTTTGAGGAGGAGGGGGGAGGAGGGAGAATTGGAAAGGAATGGTATGGGGGGAGATTTGAATGGGAGGGGTTGGGGGGGAGTTTTGAAGGGGAGGAGTGGGGGGGGGAGTTTAGGAGGGGAGGGGCAAGGGGGAAGTTTAGGAGGGAAGGGGCAAGGGGGAAGTTTAGAAGTGGAGGGGCAAGGGGGGAGTTTAGGAGTGTAGGGGCGAGGGGGGGATTTGGAGGGGAGGGGAAAGGGGGGAGTTTAGGAGGGGAAGGGCAAGGGGGGAGTTCAGGAGTGGAGGGGCAAGGGGGGGGATTTGGAGGGGAGGGGCAAGGGGCGAGTTTAGGAGGGGAAGGGCAAGGGGGGAGTTCAGGAGTGGAGGGGCAAGGGGGGGAGTTTAGGAGTGTAGGTGCAAGGGGGGGGGGGATTTGGATGGGAGGGGCAAGAGGGGAGTTTAGAAAGTGGATGATTAATGAAAGACGAACATTGAAAACAAATTGTGTTTGTTGTGATTTTCAAGTTAGCAATCCGATTCAGAACGATGGAGGAGGGATTGAATGAATGTGAATTTAGACCATGTAGTGAGGGAGACGTATAAGATATTGAATTTCTTTTTTTTGAAGTGGAATTAGTTGGAGAGGAAATTGAGAAAAGCCTTTTAAATAGGAAGAAAAACAGCGTGTTGTAAAATACCACTGAGTAAAACACTGAAGGGGAAAGGTTAAACATATTTAAATAATATTTAAACAGAACCGTGAACAATCTTATATGCACAAAATACCAACGGGAGGAGAGCCGAGAGAGACCACCACGAGTCACGTGAACAGGGCAAACTGTGGATGGCAAGGAGATAATGGGGGCGGGGCGAACAGCACACCTGGACAGAAAATACAGGATGAGACAACAGTACACGTGGAGAAAGGGAAAAAAATGTTTTTGGTTTTTTTTTTGTTTGTTTTTTTGGGGGGGTGGGGGGTGGGGATTTAGAACGTGAGACAGAGTATTATGTTCGGGGTAGAAGGGAAAAAAACTAAGAGCCAAGCAGAACACGCTTAAGTTAACAAACACCGACGGGGGTACAACTACAAGGCCGCACACGAGGAGCAGAACGCGATTAATTAATTACGAGTTACAGGAAATTCAAACCAAAACTAACGATAATATAATCAAACAATAACGCATGGACGATAAAATAACGAGTTGAAATTTGACAATCTATCTGGGGAAATGGGGGGGAAACACGTGGTCGAAGAACGAACGAACGAATAAGAATGAATAAATGAATGAGAACAGAGAAGGAAATGTTTTTTTTTGTTTTTTGAGTTGAGATTTACATAAGGAAGTACGCTATGGGGTGAAAAGACTGGGAAAACAGAGAACGAAAGTTATTGGATCACAAACGACGGACTGCTGAGAGAAAAACAAGGCCTCAAGGTTGTACAGTGTACACTGTACAAGGCCTCAAGACACGACACAAATTAACACGATTTTCAATACAGGTATGAAAGATTTGCACCGAAAATCTTCGTCGGGAGACAATATATATACCATAAAATAAATACAGTTATAACGAAAATACAAATGGGAACAATTACTTAACTTCGATTTCGATGGATAGCGTGGAGAGCTGAGAATAAACGAACCCTCGCCAGCAAGACCGGAAACGGAAGTCAATATCATACCCCTCAAATGTTCCAAGCATTACTCGAATGGGCCTTACTCGAATGTTCCAAGCCCCACCTCTCGTCGCCGTGGTAAGCCACTCGCCCTGATTGGCGGTTCGTTGCTTACCGGCCACTCCCCCTGCAGCTCCTCCCTTCAGCCTTGCCAGACTTATTCAGGCCGAGCACGTGGCATTCCAGTGCCAAAAGACCGCCCTGCTCAACGCAAAACTAACACAGGAAAGGACTACGCTTACATTCACTAAGAAATAACTGAACTATCGCGAGGCTTCATGTTGTGGTGCGTCTACCTATGAGGGGGGGATTATCCTTTATTCCAAAACCACAACAATATATATATATATATATATATATATATACATATACATATACATATACATATATATACATATATATATATATATATATATATATACACATATATATATATATATACATATATATACATATATATATATATACATATATATACATATATATATATATATACATATATATACATATATATATATATATACATATATATATATATATACATATATATACATATATATATATATATATATATATACATATATATATATATATACATATATATACATATATATATATATATACATATATATATATATATACATATATATACATATATATATATATATACATATATATATATATATACATATATATATATATATACATATATATACATATATACATATATATACATATATATACATATATATATATATATATATATATATATATATATATATATATATATATATATATATATATATATATATATATATATATATATATATTGTTGCGAATATGGAATTTGGCCTCCATATCCGCTTGTAAATATTCCCCTATTTCCCCAATACTCCCCAACTATCCCCAATCCCCCATTCCCTAGTCCCATTGTCTGTAAACAACAATCAGTAGAGCCGACCTTCCCCTTTTTCCCCCATTAAATGTCGTGCCCAGGTCCACCGCATCACACGTAGACAACTTTCGGACATCTTGCTAGTTATTCTTAGTCTATGTCAGTTAAGGACTCGTTTCCATTAATTATGACTCTTCGTTGCACCAGAATGTGATTATATGGCACCAGTAGTGAGTTTAGGACCTTTCCCATACCTCCTTCCATCTTCTTCCCCAAACAACAACAACAACAACAACTACAACTACAACTACAATTACAACTACAACAACAATTACAACAACAACGACGCTCCGGACCATGCGCTCCACGGGGTTACCACGAAGGGGCTCCTTGTCAGCTCCTCGTCAAGGGCGGAGCCGGTAACCCCCCCGCACGCACCCAATGAGAAGCAACGTGCCGATTCCACGAGGCGGAGCTAACGAGCCGAGGGCGTGTCACTCCCGCCGGATATACGCGGCCACGTAGCGGACGTGACGTCAGATGCGCCCCCAGCCTGAGCAGACAAGTCACCATCTCCGAGCGCTGTGACCTTCCCGCATCTCTGGACCGGACCGAGTCGATTCTGCCTCGAGCCCAGGTGCACCTGGAGCCATCGATTCTGCCCTTCCTTGCCATCAAACCCCGTGTGAGTCAGCCTTTTGTCCCGTTTATCTGTCGTCTGTTGGGAATAATATAAGAGTGTGTCTAAGTGCTTGTCTTTCTATGCTGTACCTCTTGTAGTTGTAATCTAACCTTCCGCCTTAATATAACCTCCGCCGGAGGTCTTGAGAACTGAACCCTGGGTGTCGTGTCATTTGAAACCCAGCCGTGTGTCCTTTTCCTTTATTGCCTTTATTGACCTAGCGTAGCGCGATTAGTCAACGTTCGAGTATAATCGGGTAACTTGTGCAGACGTGGTCATACCAAAACCGCTCGGTAAACTAACATCTAAGCCACGTCTGTAACAATTGGTGTCGAGGAGTGGAATTCGAACCCGGGACTAAATTTATTAGGCCCAAATTTGTAACAATTAGAATCGATTCGGAGCGCGTTTCCCGCGCGTTGTTAGGCCCAAACCAGGGAGGGAGAATCGATTCAGAGCGTGTTTACTGCGCTCGACGAAATATAACGGCCGAAATTTGTTTTGTTGTATAAAAACCCGAATTTTGAAAGTCGCGCTATGGCAGACCAAGACAGCTGGGGTCCGGTAGGGGAGAGTGAGGCAGGGTCGGTCCAGGACCAAATTGAGGGACATGAGGGACAGGAGGAGAGCGAAGCAGCGAGGGTAGCAGACGCACAAAATAGCGTCGTTGTGCCCGACATTGCGGGAGCGCAAAATGGCGCCTCGCTGATCACCGCGCCCGCGACCGTGGCAGCGCCGCCGGTGGATTTGAACTTGTTTTTCATACAAATGAAGGCCCTTATGGCCCAGAATAGCGAACGGTTAGAACAAAAGATGGGGGCCAATAGCGAACGGTTAGAACAAAAGATGGGGGCCAATAGCGAACGGTTAGAACAAAAGATGGGGCCAATAGCGAACGGTTAGAACAAAAGATGGGGTCCAATAGCGAGAATTGAGGGAGGACATGGGGGCCAATAGCCAACGGTTAGAACAAAGGATGGGGGCCCAGATCGGAGGGTTAGGGAGTAGAATAGAAGGATTAGACAATAATTTTAAGGGATTAGACATGAAATTTGGGAAATTAGACGATAGATTAGGGGAAATACAGGAGGGGTTAATGGGGGTAGAAAACAGAATGGCCGCTCAAGAGAATCAAATGGAAGGGATGCAAAAAGGGTTAGAGGGGTTAGAAAACACCATGGAAGGCAAATTGAGGGACATGAGGGACCAAGCGGAAAGGGAAGTTAAACAAATGGAGCAGCAGATAGAGGGGGTCAGAATGGGGGTAGAAACCAAACTGGATGCTCACAGGGAGGAGATGGAGCAGATGAGGGTGGCATCTGGGCAGCAGATGCAAGTGATGGGAGAGGAGATCAGAAGAGGAGTGAGTGAGGGAGGTCGGAGGAGTGCGCGAGGAGGTGAGGCACTGTAAGGAGCACATGGAGAAGGAGGTGAGAAAGGGGACTGTAAAGTTACAAGGGGGCATAGAGGACCTGACGCAGGAAGTAGAACAACTGACAGAGGGACAAAAAGAACTAACGGACCAGGTAAAGAAGAACACAGCGGTAATAGGAGGGTTAAAAGCGACACAAAATGACTTAAAAGATGACTTGGTAGCAACGAAGAGGGAATGTCAGATGGTACGTGAGGGACTGACAACGAGGTTGGACGAGGTGATAGAGGTAATGGAGACGAAGGACCGGCAGGTGAGGACGCACCTGGAAACGGTCAAGGTAGCCTTAGAGGATGAGCTTGAGGAGACGTACTGGGGAATAAAAGAGGTGAAGCAGAAATTAGAAGAAGTGGAAGAAGGGGTGAGCGAAATTAAGAAGCGACGGAGAGAGGATAAGAAAGAGATAAAAGAGGAGATAAAATAATTGGTCCAAAGTCTGTTTGGATCGTGATGATGTGCTCATTAACCGGATGAGGGATTCGCAGGTGATGGAGGTGAAGCGAAGAGGAAGAGGACCCGGTGTAAGTGGTGACCAATATGGTCGTGCGTATGATGCGCCAGGTGATTTAAGAAGCTTGGGGGTCGAGATGGACCCGGGTGTTCGTGAGAGGCCGTTGGTGAAGTGTGCGACAGGTCTGGTGTGCGAAAGAGGAGGTGTGCGAGAAAGTCCGACTCTGGGGTGTGTGAGGAAAAAGTGCGTGCCAAGGAGTGAGGGTGCTGGCGAGAGTGAGTCGGTCGTAGCGCGTGTGCGAGGGGGCACATGGAAGCGCGGTGTGGTGAGTGTTACAGAGGATGTAACGGGAGAGTGTGCGCGAGAAAGGTGTGTGACGGACAGGTGCATGGGGAAAGAGTGCGCTGTCAAAAGTAAGGAAGAATGCACACCTGTGGTGAGTGTTACAGAGGATGTAACGGGAGAGTGTGCGCGAGAAAGGTGTGTGACGGACAGGTGCATGGGGAAAGAGTGCGCTGTCAAAAGTAAGGAAGAATGCACACCTGTGGTGAGTGTTACAGAGGATGTAACGGGAGAGTGTGCGCGAGAAAGGTGTGTGACGGACAGGTGCATGGGGAAAGAGTGCGCTGTCAAAAGTAAGGAAGAATGCACACCTGTGGGGAGTGTTACAGAGGGTGTAACGCAAGAGTGTGCGCGAGAAAGGTGTGTGACGGACAGGTGCATGAGGAAAGAGTGCGCTGTCAGAAGTAAGGAAGAGTGTCCACCTGGGGTGAGTGTTACAGAGGGTGTAACGGGAGAGTTGTGCGCGAGAAAGGTGTGTGACGGACAGGTGCATGAGGAAAGAGTGCGCTGTCAAGAGTAAGGGTGAGTGCGCTGTCAGGAATGGAGGTGAAAGTAGTGAGAGTGACATGGAGCGTGAGTTAGTTGTGACAGGTGAGCGAGGATGGACACCTGGGATGGAAGGATGCACACCTGGAATGGTAGAGCGTGAGTGGGAATGCACGCTGGAGTTGGTGGTGAGGCACGTGGTTGGGTGTGCGAATGAGAGCACACCTGTGATTGTCACAGAGGAGGTGACCGAGGAGGGGGTGCGAAGCGGTGTATTGATGAGGTGTGCGAGCAACGAATGTGTGCCACAGTGTTCGGTGGTCAGGTGTGTGACCAAGGCTGTGAGTGGAATGGGTGTACCGAGGTGTGTAAGGAAAGGTACGAGGGGCATGGAAACGGCTGGATGTGTGAGCAAGGAACGGGCTGCGGGATGTAAGCATGCAGGTGAAGCATCGACGTTAGACGGGATAGAGTTTAGAACGACTTATAGCCGAATCGGGCCCTCGGTGCGTGCCGGGCTTCGCGTGCCGCGAGAACCAGCGGGGATCCGAGCCACGGCGGGTTCGAAAGGACCGCCGTGCGCGATCCACGCTGGGCCTCGCTTTGAACGGCCGCGTCTGTGCTCCACTAGGCGGAGCTGGCAGCCCGATAGAAAGGGGCGTCATGGCGACCACTTTTTGGTGAGACGTGCCGGCAGGTCTAGATCGGGGCATTGGATGGCTCCGTGCCAAGATGGTGCGTGGGATCTCGGCCCGGGTAAACCTCCTTCCCTGCACCGAATGCGGGATGTATCCAGCCGCTGGCACAAAACAACCAGCATTCATTGTTGGGCTTTACGAAGCCGGGCTTTGGACAGGGATTGGCGCACCGAGAGGTCTTAGTGAGTAGACTGGGTGATGAGGTTCTGGGTGATGAGGTTAGTGTTTTGGACCCAAAATTAGAGAAAAACAAAATTTGATGATTGGCAAGGATTGGCAGTAGTGATTGGCAGATGAGTAGTGATTGGCAAATTTTTGATTTGTTGAAATTTGATGTGCAAAATTGGTAGAGAGAGACCCCCGATGTGGTGGGATGGCAAATCCACCATCCCTCACAGACGTGGGGGCAAAGGAGCAATAGCTTATGGGGTGTATGGCAGTAAAAACTAGCCCGGGTGGGTTAGGTTATATTGTGTGTAGGGATCTAGAGAGATGACATTAGGTAACGTTAAGTTTAGTTAGTGACTGATACCTGTAGTGGGGACGCAGGTAGATTAGTGTGGATGATAATGACGTGGGAGCGCAATAGTTTAACGGGACGATTGGGAAGCGCAAGTTTCAGAAGGGAGTAGTTAGCTGAGATGATGCCGTGTGTGTGAGGATGGAACAGGTGTGATTGCACAGGTGTGCAACTGGACAGGTGTGTGGAGCAGTGTGTGAGTAATGAGTGTTGTGGATCAGCGCGAATGCGCTTGGGGAGAGAAGGGTGCAGGTGGCACCAGGTGTGAGAGCACAGGTGTGCAGGTACAGGTGTGTGGAGAGAGTTGGAGTAAGTGGTACGGAGTGGTGTGCATGGGTGCGAAGGTGTGGATGGGGGAAGAGTGGACCCCTTTCACGAGTACCCTGGGCGGGTAGTGTAAGTGTTAGGTAGAGGGTACAGGTAAATTGTGGTTGGATATTGGCATTTGTGGTGCGGTGGCAGAATGGTGTTGTGGATGGGTGCATTAGTGTTGTGGAAATGGCTGGGCGTGTAGCCTGTTAGTGTGTGTAGTTGGTTGGGCACTCCACCACTGTGAGGATGTCGGCCAGGTGAGGCCGCAGGTGGGCTCTGGGAGCCGGTAGAGTTGTGGATGGGGCCCGAGGATCCGGAGGATGGACCCGGGTAGCCCAGTGCCAGAGAGGGCACCGAGTGGGGAGAGTGCCAGAGGGCCTTCCCCAGGTAGTTAGGTTAGGGTGAGGAGCAGGTAAGCTCGGAGGCAACTGCAGTGGTGGAGGTGTGCAGGTGGGTTGACCCACTGGGAGAGGTACACGCCACAGCCCAGAAATTGTGCGAGGGCACCGGGAGATGAATTGGGGGAGTGAGACCCCAAATT
>NC_136270.1:92781812-92856812 GCF_964187855.1 Myxine glutinosa
ATCTAGAGAGATGACATTAGGTAACGTTAAGTTTAGTTAGTGACTGATACCTGTAGTGGGGACGCAGGTAGATTAGTGTGGATGATAATGACGTGGGAGCGCAATAGTTTAACGGGACGATTGGGAAGCGCAAGTTTCAGAAGGGAGTAGTTAGCTGAGATGATGCCGTGTGTGTGAGGATGGAACAGGTGTGATTGCACAGGTGTGCAACTGGACAGGTGTGTGGAGCAGTGTGTGAGTAATGAGTGTTGTGGATCAGCGCGAATGCGCTTGGGGAGAGAAGGGTGCAGGTGGCACCAGGTGTGAGAGCACAGGTGTGCAGGTACAGGTGTGTAGAGAGAGTTGGAGTGAGTGGTACGGAGTGGTGTGCATGGTGCGAAGGTGTGGATGGGGGAAGAGTGGACCCCTTTCACGAGTACCCGGGGCGGGTAGTGTAAGTGTTAGGTAGAGGGTGCAGGTAAATTGTGGTTGGATATTGGCATTTGTGGTGCGGTGGCAGAATGGTGTTGTGGATGGGTGCATTAGTGTTGTGGAAATGGCTGGGCGTGTAGCCTGTTAGTGTGTGTAGTTGGTTGGGCACTCCACCACTGTGAGGATGTCGGCCAGGTGAGGCCGCAGGTGGGCTCTGGGAGCCGGTAGAGTTGTGGATGGGGCCCGAGGATCCGGAGGATGGACCCGGGTAGCCCAGTGCCAGAGAGGGCACCGAGTGGGGAGAGTGCCAGAGGGCCTTCCCCAGGTAGTTAGGTTAGGGTGAGGAGCAGGTAAGCTCGGAGGCAACTGCAGTGGTGGAGGTGTGCAGGTGGGTTGACCCACTGGGAGAGGTACACGCCACAGCCCAGAAATTGTGCGAGGGCACCGGGAGATGAATTGGGGGAGTGAGACCCCAAATTGAAAAGCACCACAGGTTGGCCAATGGGAATTGGTTTTTAGAACCCATAGTGTAAGAGGGCCAATGGTTTGGCCGGAGAAAGACCCCGGGTAGTGTAAAGTTGTTAAAGTCATTTAGGAAATAGTTAGGATTGATGAACCTGTCGCACCATACGCAGCCACTTACCTGTGGTGATGATGAGGACTCCACACCTGTGTTTTCTTTGTTTTGTTGCAGAAATGAGAATTGCTGTGAGGATTTGTGAGACGCATCACGACGTGGATGAGACATTGGGGTGATTCCATCTCTCCCTCCCTAGGAGGGACTGATGATGAATTGAAGATGGCAAATTTTGATGTTGAGTTGGAGATGGCAAATTTTGATGTTGAGTTGAAAATGGCAAATTTGATTGGTTAGGAGGGAGAGAAGACGAATGTGGTATATGGGAGGAACGGGGAAGACAGTAGGGATAGTTGTTGATTTGTAAAGTAGATGTTTATGGGTAGTGTTGTGTTTTGTGGATACAGTAAGGGGTAAGGGAGGGGCCATGTAGGTTACCTGGTGGGGGGGGGGGGCGTACGGTAGGAACGTACCTGTCTCACCTGGTTCCCATGTGCCCCCAGTGTGCATCACCTTGTATTGCGTGCACTCTTGCGCCCTTACCACCTTACTCACTTGTCTGCTTCTTTTGTCTCCCACCTCCGAGGATCTGGCTTTGGGGTAGAGAGAGAGGAGAGAGAGGTGCTGGCTTCGCAGTTGTGGGCCTGCACTTTCGCTGCTTGCTGCTTGGATCGATACACCATATGGACCGCAATGTTTGTGGCCACCCACCATGGACCGCAGCTCTTTTGCGGCCAAGCACCACCCGTGGATGGACCTATGGGTCAACGTGGCACCTATGCCATGCAGGTGAACCACTTTTAGTTGACACCACTGAAGGCCACGACACAGAAATGGACGCGGTTGGCGCCTTTCTTGATTTTTTAAAGAAACAAGAAGGCCAAGTGCACCACATGAAGGCAAGACCAGCGGCAGAACATCGGCCGGCTGCGACACCACACCATGATTTATAAACACTTTATTGGTACACCGGATGGTGCTGACTGTACATGATAGGGTGGTGCTTTTCGTGCTGGGAAAGGGTGCTCTGCACGTTATTAAAGGCCGTAGGCCACAGAGCACTCGTGGGTTGGTGTATCGATGCTAGCATGCGTGCTCTCTCTATGCATAACATCTGCATGTGTTCCTCCAAAAACAGGTCCTGGATCGTAGTGTAAATATCAGCGTAGTATTGTGTAAATAATGCTCCCTACCGGCTGTATGTTTAGTTTGAGGATTCTTTCCGGATTCGGTTATCCTGTGGGTGTGTTTCTGTGAGGAGAAGGGTGCAACGTCGCAGGGGGACATATTTACTCATTTGTGAATATCTGTAAAACTGTCGCACTCAGGGTAGAGTTAATAGTAGAGGGAACTACATTGCGTGCCACACTAAAGTAGGTAAAAATTTATCGGGTCGGGACGCCCCGAGGGTAGAGAAGGGTGCAATGTTGCGAATATGGAATTTGGCCTCCATATCCGCTTGTAAATATTCCCCTATTTCCCCAATACTCCCCAACTATCCCCAATCCCCCATTCCCTAGTCCCATTGTCTGTAAACAACAATCAGTAGAGCCGACCTTCCCCTTTTTCCCCCATTAAATGTCGTGCCCAGGTCCACCGCATCACACGTAGACAACTTTCGGACATCTTGCTAGTTATTCTTAGTCTATGTCAGTTAAGGACTCGTTTCCATTAATTATGACTCTTCGTTGCACCAGAATGTGATTATATGGCACCAGTAGTGAGTTTAGGACCTTTCCCATACCTCCTTCCATCTTCTTCCCCAAACAACAACAACAACAACTACAACTACAACTACAATTACAACTACAACAACAATTACAACAACAACGACGCTCCGGACCATGCGCTCCACGGGGTTACCACGAAGGGGCTCCTTGTCAGCTCCTCGTCAAGGGCGGAGCCGGTAACCCCCCCCGCACGCACCCAATGAGAAGCAACGTGCCGATTCCACGAGGCGGAGCTAACGAGCCGAGGGCGTGTCACTCCCCGCCGGATATACGCGGCCACGTAGCGGACGTGACGTCAGATGCGCCCCCAGCCTGAGCAGACAAGTCACCATCTCCGAGCGCTGTGACCTTCCCGCATCTCTGGACCGGACCGAGTCGATTCTGCCTCGAGCCCAGGTGCACCTGGAGCCATCGATTCTGCCCTTCCTTGCCATCAAACCCCGTGTGAGTCAGCCTTTTGTCCCGTTTATCTGTCGTCTGTTGGGAATAATATAAGAGTGTGTCTAAGTGCTTGTCTTTCTATGCTGTACCTCTTGTAGTTGTAATCTAACCTTCCGCCTTAATATAACCTCCGCCGGAGGTCTTGAGAACTGAACCCTGGGTGTCGTGTCATTTGAAACCCAGCCGTGTGTCCTTTTCCTTTATTGACCTAGCGTAGCGCGATTAGTCAACGTTCGAGTATAATCGGGTAACTTGTGCAGACGTGGTCATACCAAAACCGCTCGGTAAACTAACATCTAAGCCACGTCTGTAACAATATATATACATATATATATATACATATACATATATATATATACATATACATATACATATATACATATACATATATATATATATATACATATACATATATATATACATATACATATATACATATATATATATATATATACATATACATATATATATACATATATATATATATATATACATATACATATATACATATATATATATATATATACATATACATATATACATATATATATACATATACATATATACATATATATATATATATACATATACATATATACATATATATACATATATATATACATATACATATATATATATATATACATATACATATATATATATATATACATATACATATACATATATACATATATATATACACATATATACATATATATATACATATATATACATATACATATATACATATATATACATATATATATATATATACATATACATATATACATATATATACATATATATATATATATACATATATATATATATATATATATATATATATATATATATATATATATATATATATATATATAATATCAAGGCACCTCCTAGCTTTAATGGTGAGCACCAGCCACAAATTATGTCTCACACGGTAAATACCGCATAACCCGCAAGGAACCAACAGCCTGTCTGCCACACAGACCATCGTTCCCACCAGTGCAAACCAAAACCAGGGGGTGCGGTGCGATCGGCGGGGATAATAATCAACGAACATAACAGCGTGACGAGCGCTGTCCCGATCTCCTGTGGACCGAAGTCCTAGACCAAAGCGTCACCTCCGACCCAAAGGGTCTTCTGGAGGCTTCAGCCCGGCCACTCTGTCAACAGACAGAGATGCGTCGATTAATGAAAGCTAGGAGGTGCCTTGATCATCTTAATAGACGATTTTGGTCCTCATTGGTTAGATTCTTTGCAGTATGCCGTCCTGACGAGGGTTAATAAGCCCGAAATCTGGATTGGCGGCTCTGCTTGATGTTTAGCCAATGGGGACCAATGAATAAATCTCTGTCTGTTGACAGAGTGGCCGGGCTGAAGCCTCCAGAAGACCCTTTGGGTCGGAGGTGACGTTTGGTCTAGGACTTCGGTCCACAGGAGATCGGGACAGCGCTCGTCACGCTGTTATGTTCGTTGATTATATATATATATATATATATATATATATATATATATATATATATATATATATATATAGTTACGGTTTCTGCACGACCCCCATTCCCTTACCAAGGGGAGATTAAGCCCCTTGTTCTCCTTGAGTCGTTGCAACCGCGAGACTTGTCGCCACTTCCGGTCGGACGCGGGACAGGGTTTCGGGACGATGTTCGCACATACCTAAGTACCCACGCCGCCGCAGAAGCGAGGATCAAGTCTCGCACGAACCACGCGTAATTTGAGTGCACCCGAGCGGATGGCGCACCACGTGGTCCGTGTTATTACCTTGGTATTGGAACCCGATTAGAGCGATATTATTCGTACCACGCTTAGTCAATAGATGGAAATGACGGGAACGATCAAATAGAAGGAAGAACACAGGTTTATTTACAGCTATACAAGGTGAAGAGACACAGAGCAGGCACTTAAGCAGTCTTAGCTTATAATCCCAGACAATGGGCCCGTTCACACTCACAGGGGGAATGAAGGAAGGATGGTTCATGCGCTGAACATGCCGGCTTTGTTGTTCAGGAACAGCTCGCCCGGCGTGGCCCTCTGCGGTCACAGCACGTCCCTCGACGAAGGCAGGCAGGCGGGAGGGATCCTCGCAGCGCGTATCTCGAACAAAGGCAGTCAGGCGAAATTGCTTGTCTCTCGCCCGGCTCAGCGGTTCTTCACAGCGCGATTTATGCAACGGCGTGCTTTCACTCTCGCAACTCAATTCAGGATCTGACTCAAGCTCAATTCAACAGAGGACCCCGGCTCATAACTTGGTTCAGCGCACCTCTCCTCAGATCTACTAATTCAACACAGCGCTTCAAACTGATAACTCAAGCTCATCACTCAGCACATGTCCTCCTCAAACTTAGTTCAGCGCACCTCTCCTCAGAACGGACAAGCGCCTCTCCCCATAACTGAGGTGGGGGCTTTTGGGCACAGGGTTATATGGTTCCACCCTGGCCTGCCTCGAATGTTCCAAACCACGCTGTTTGACGCAGTGCTAAGCCACTCCCCTCGAGCCCTGACTGGCGGCTCGTGCTTACCGGTCACTCCCACTTCTCCCGTCCTGCCTTCCTTCGGCCTGCCTCGACTTGTCAGGCCGTCCTCGTGGTAATTTGCGCCAAAAACCAAAGCATCGAGGCGGCATAAAGCATTGGAAGGGGACCGAACTCTCATTATTCTACTCAATGCAAAACTACACATAGGAAAGGTCTACGCTTACACTTACTAAGAAATAACTGAGCTTAAACTAGGTTACATGTTGTAGTGTGACTAACTATGAGGGGAAAATTAACCTTTATTGCAAAAACACAGAACTGCAACAACATATATCATACAAACATCCAAGGGCTCTGGTGATAAGTGTTTCAGGCCCTCATAAGCAATCAAACATGGGGGAGGAGGTGGAGGGGGTTGGGAAATGAGATGGGGAGGGGGGGGGGGGAGGAGGAGGAGGGGTAAGGGATTCCAAGGAGCACTGCAAAAAATATGTTGCAAACACACTCGAGCTTTTTCTATAATTTTATTGTGCGGTACCATCCGGCCCAGCTGTACAAAATGTGTACAACTCTATACTGACTCGGCAGCAAGAGGATATTCAGCAAAGCAAAGAAAATTCAACATGGAAGAAAAAAAAAACATTTAAAATGCTTGCAGATGATGGGAACTGCATTTGAGAGAGTACAGGAACAAACGTGGGCCGAAATGGTAGGTTACAGAGGTCAACAAGTCAAAACTGCGTTTATTCCTCATTGGCTCCAGCCAAAGCCAAGCTATTTCCACAAGGTTCTCTGGAGAAGAGCACAACACATCATGTCTGTCCGGTGATCCACAGATGCGAGCATCACGAATAACTTGAAGACTTTCCAACATCGTCATCCTGTGCTCCCAGGCTCTGTGACAGAATGGCAAGTCATTGAGTTGAAGCATAATAAGCCACTGATTAACCAAAGCACATGGAACCATGACCTCAAGGAGATGTCACATACACTACATGGTCAAAAGTATGCGATAACCCCTTCTAATTAATGGATGCGGCTGTATCAGCCACACCCAGTGCAGAAAGGTACAGTCACGTGAAAAAGTAAGTACACCCCATGTAAAGTTTTGACTTTTTCAACATATTTCAGCATAGCTATTTGATCTTCATTTCAACAATATTGATAGATAAAGGTGATATAATATAACAAATATCATGAAACATTTACATTTTGTAGTCCATTGTATAATTTAAATAAACATAAATGCAAATTTTGCATGTGGAAAAAGTAAGTACACCCCGACATTTATCACTACTTCAAATACCTAAAATTAGAATCAGGTGCACAAGCTCAGGTGCAAATGATTAGAACATTGTTAGAGAGGATCTTGGAGGAACCTGTCTTATTTAAACCTCAGACATTTAGTTTAGTTTGCACTTTGTTGTTGAAGTGTGCGGCGTCACCATGCCTAGATCAAAAGAGCTCTCTGAGGCCTTCAGAAAGAAGGTGATAGATGCCTACGAGTCTGGGAAGGGATTTAAAAAGATCTCCAAACAATTTCAAAATCAATCATTCGACTGCCCGGAAGATCATCTACAAGTGGAGAAGATTCCAAACAACTGCCAACTTGTTCAGGCCAGGCCGCCCCAGCAAGTTCAGCCCGAGTGCAGACCGCAAGATGCTGAAAGAAGTCTCCAAGAACCCCAGAATGTCATCACGGGACCTACAGGTAGCTCTTGCCACTGTTGATGTCAAAGTGCATGAGTCTACCATTAGAAAGAGGCTGCGCAAATTTGATCTACATGGGAGGTGTGCCAGGAGGAAACCTTTGCTGTCCAGAAAGAACATCAGGGCAAGACTAAAGTTTGCCAATGAACACCGAGGCAAAGACCAGCACTTCTGGAACAATGTGCTCTGGACAGATGAGTCAAAGGTAGAGCTATTTGCCCACAGTACCAGAAGACATGTTTGATGAAAACCAAAGACAGCATTTGACCACAAGAACCTTATACCAACTGCAAAGCATGGTGGTGGAAATATTATGGTTTGGGGCAGCTTTGCTGCATCAGGGCCTGGGCAGCTCACCATCATAGAATCCACTATGAATTCTTCATTGTACCAGAGGGTGCTTGAGGATAATGTGATGCCATCTGTTGGAAAGTTGAAGCTCAACCGAAGGTGAACCTTGCAACATGACAATGACCCTAAACATACCAGTAAATCCACCAAGGAATGGCTGAAAATAAAGAAATGGAAGGTTCTGGAATATAAAAGTCAAAGCCCGGATCTAAATCCCATCGAGATGTTGTGGGGGGATTTGAAACGAGCTTTGCATGCAAGAAACCCCTCAAACATCGCACAGCTGAAAGAATTCTGCATGGAGGAGTGGGCAAAAATTTCTCCCAGTCGATATCAGAGACTGGTAGACAGTTATAAGAAACGCCTACTTGAGGTTGTTTCTGCCAAAGGGGGCAATACCACCTATTAGAGCCAAGGGTGTACTTACTTTTTCCACAGAAGGAAATGGCATCTGTTCATTTTTTGTTGAATAAATTGTTGCAAAGTCAATTTCTCATTGTTTTTTGTTCAATTAGATCACCTTTATCTATAGATACTGTTTAAATGAAGATCAAATATTGATATGTCCACATATGTTGAAAAGATAAAAACATTTCATGGGGTGTACTTACTTTTTCACGTGACTGTATGTGTGTGTGTGTGTGTGTGTGTGTGTGTGTGTGTGTGTGTGTGTGTGTGTGTGTGTGTGTGTGTGTGTGTGTGTGTGTGTGTGTGTGTGTGTGTGTGTGTGTGTATATATATATATATATATATATATATATATATATATATATACACACAGACTTGGCATTTAATATGGAATTTTTTTTTGTGGGGGTGAACTTACTTTTCAAGATGACTTAGAACCAAAAGTTCATTGGAATTATGTTGAAATTATTCTAGATTTTGTTAATGTGACCTTTAAAAGAAACAAAAACCACATTTGACATTTCGAAGCAAATAAATTGATCCTTGAAAGTGATGTAAACTGATATCGAACTCAATTCACGGACAGTACTGTGTTAAACTTCTGTACGTTTTCCAGAAGTATCTCTTTATTTTGCACATTAGCCAAAAAAAATTTCAACAAAAACAAAAGCTAAATTATGACTGGGATTACGGACAGTAAAATTACAGTTCAGTACTTCGTGTAACCCCTACGAGCATTCAGGAGAGCACATACACGTCGAGGCATGCTGTTCACGAGATTTGCCAAGGTTTGGACAGGAATCGCTTGCCATGCAGTTACAATAGTCTGCTGCAATTCACGCACAGAGGTCGGCTGCTGGTCCAAGTTTTCGATTTGACGCGTTAATTCTGCCCACAAGTTCTCTATTGGATTCATATCCGGGGACATGGCAGGCCACTCCATATGCTCTACACCACGGTCAGCAAGAAAGTGTTGGATCATGCGAGCACGATGAGGCCGTGCATTGTCATCTTGGAAGACAAAGTTTCCTCGAAAGGCTGCACGAGCAAATGGAAGCAATATTTCTTCCAGAATGACCCTGTACTTGAACTGGTTCAGGTTTCCATTCAGAACAACCAGGTCAGTTTTGCCCCCTGCATGAAAAGCAGCCCAAACGGTCACCCCACCACCTCCAGCTTGGACTCTTGGCACTATACAATCTTCGTTGTGGGCTTCATGCACTTGTCTGCATACTCGGACACGGCCATCTTGACGATAGACCAGGAATCTAGACTCGTCACTGAAGGTCACGTGCTTCCAGTGTCCTGGCTGCCATTGACGGTGCTCTCTGGCCCACTGCAATCGGCGCTGGCTGTGTTGTCTGGTCAGGCGTGGCTTTCTCAGGGGACGCCTGGCACGATAGCCTGCTTGAACCAGTCGTTGGTTGACTAGCCTTCTGGATACAGGCACATTTGTCAGTTGCTGCCACTCAGCCCTAAGCCGATTAGCTGACTTGGTACGGCCATTGCAGACTAACATGACTGGGATTGCAGCTGGCGATCATCTCTCCTTGTGGTTCTGCGTGGACGTCCTGGCCTCGGTATTGGAGTAGGGACACTCCTCTGAGCATTTCGTTTCAGGATCTTTGACACCTGACCTTGAGTGATGCCATCCATACTGCCGAGCAATAGAACGCTGTTTCATGGCAGAATTTCGTAAAGCCACCACTCCATGACAAACAGCATTGTCAAGTTGACGGACCATCTCCAGAGGAATCGGCAATAACTTTTGTAGACGTGCAGCAGTTGTTTTCCACTAATACAGAACGCAACAACCCTTATATACCCGATTGTGAAGCCAATCGTCAAATGTACCTGTCCTTACATTTTGTCACGCCACCTGTGATATAATCCTGTTATTGACTTCTTGCTGCGATAGACAATCAGTGACATGGTTCTTTCAACAAAGACATCACCGAAGGGTAAAAGAAACTCACCAGATTGATATACTGAGTTCAGAAAGTAAACCCAAGTCAAGAAAGAAAAAAAAATTCCATATTAAATGCCAAGTCTGTATATAATCAAGCACACAGCCATGCCATCTCCATGGACAAACATTGGCAGTAGAATGGGCCGTGCAGAACATCTCAGTGACTTGCAACGTGGCACCATCATAGGATGCCACCTTTCCAACAAGTTGGTTTATCAAATTTCTGCCCTGCTCGAGCTGTCCTGGTCAACTGTAAGTGCTGTTATTGTGAAGTGGAAATGTCTCGGAGCAACAACAGCTCAGCCATGAAGTGGTAGGACACACAAGCTCACAGAACAGGACCACCGAGTGCTGAAGCGCATAGTGCGTAAAAAATCGTCTGTCCTTGGTTGCAACACTCACTACCGAGTTCCAAACTGCCTCTGGAAGCAATGTCAGCACAACAACTGTTTGTCGGGAGCTTCATGAAATGCGTTTCCATGGCCGAGCAGCCATACACAAGCCTAAGATCACCATGCGCAATGCAAAGCGTCGGCTGGAGTGGTGTAAAGCTCGCTGCCAGTGGACTCTGGAGTGGTGGAAATGCGTTCTCTGGAGTGATGAATCACGCTTCACCATCTGGCAGTCCGACGGACGAATCTGGGTTTGGTGGATGCCAGGAGAACGCTACCTGACCAAATGCATAGTGCAAACTGTAAAGTTTGTTGGAGGAGAAATAATGGTCTTGGGGATGTTTTTAATGGTTTGGGCTCGGCCCTTTAGTTCCAGTGAAGGGAAATCTTAACGCTACAGCATACAATGACATTCCAGACAATTGTGTGCTTCCAACTTTGTCGCAACAGTTTTGGGAAGGACCTTTCCCGTTTCAGAATGACAAATTCCCCCATGCACAAAGCGAAGTCCATACAGAAATGGTTTGTCAAGATTGGTGTGGAAGAACTTGACTGGCCTGCAGAGCCCTGATCTCAACCCCATCAAACACCTTTGGGATGAATTGGAACACCGACTGTGAGGCAGGCCTCATCGCTCAACATCAGTGACTGACCTGCTCTCGTGGCTGAATGGAAGCAAATCCCCACAGCAATGTTCCAACATCTCGTGGAAAGCCTTCCCAAAAGAGCGGAGGCTGTTATGGCAGCAATGGCGGGGCGGGGGTGGGGGAACTCGATATTAATGCCCATGATTTTGGAATGAGATGTTCGACGAGCACATGTGGGTGTGATGTTTGGGTGTCCTCATACTTTTGGCCATGTAGTGTATCTTTAAATTATCTGGTATGGAATATCCATAGCAAATCTTTCCTTTTATTGCCTAGTAAATACATGAACCATAAGAGTCTTTACGGCACAGTGGGCATCTTCAAAGGGCTTGTGCGCGTCGCAAGAAAATTTTCCAATCAACATCACCCCGACAGTCAGATTTATACATATTGCCATAATGATCATCAAATACATCCAAACATGCCGCATAGCCATACACAAAGCACGCTATTAATACTTACTTTCTGTACAAACTGTGGGTTCACTGTTATTTCTTGATCCATCATTCGCAACTTCTCATCCAGCTCGATCGCCTTTTGTATCTACAAAAAGACAAAACCATTCTAGCTTTACGGTATTCATTATTCATTCTGCAAAAATGTTTTCCATTGCAAAGAGATACATTTGGTGCTTTTGACCCCTGGGTGGCCTAGCACCAGGATATTTGCCCTTCACATTGCCATGAAATTTTGAGGTAGATTCCACGAGATCTGCTGTCTACCACAACCTCATGGTTTCTCCAAATTCCAATAATGAGCTTTACTTTACTACACTAAGAGCTTGTTCTCTCACAATTCTCATACGATTTCCTGTCTTTGTCCTGTGGTGCATCTGTTTGTTGTTCCACTGTTTTAGTTCTGCTAAATCTGATCTACAAGTGGGCACATTGGTCCATTGGACCAAGTTTTCATTGGGCTTCACGGCCTTGTAGCATACCTGCCTGCTGCAGTGCTTGAGCGTTAGCTTGCCTTCCACCAGGCCCAGATGTGCTTGGGCCAGGGCAGGGATTATACAGTGCATTCAGAAAGTATTCAGACCCCTTCACTTTTTTCACATTTTGTTATGTTGCAGCCTTATGCTGAAATCGTTTAAATTCATTTTCTCCCTCATCAATCTACACTCAATACCCCATGATGACAGAGAAAACAGGATTTTAGAAAGTTTTGCAAATTTATTAAAAAGGAAAAATTGAAATATCACATTGACATAAGTATTCAGACCCTTTGCTCTGACACTTGAAATTTAGCTCAGGTGCCTCCCATTTCTCTTGATCACCTTTGAGATGTTTCTACACCTTGATTGGAGTCCACCTGTGGTAAATTCAATTGATTGGACATGATTTGGAAAGGCACACACCTGTCTATATAAGGTCTCACGGCTGACAATGCATATCAGAGCAAAAACCAGGCCATGAGGTCGAAGGAACTGCCTGCAGAGCTCAGAGACAGGATTGTGTCAAGGCACAGATTTGGGGAAGCCTACAAAAACATTTCTGCTGCATTGAAGGTTCCCAAGAGCACAGTGGCCTCCATAATTCCTAAATGGAAGAAGTTTGGAACAACCAGGACTCTTCATAGAGCTGGCCGCCCGGCCAAACTGAGCAATCGGAGAAGAAGGGCCTTGGTAATAGAGGGGACCAAGAACCCGATGGTCACTCTGGCTGAGCTCCAGAGATCCTGTGGTGGAGATGGGAGAAACTTCCAGAAGGACAACCATCACTGCAACACTCCACCGATCTGGGCTTTATGGCAGAGTGGCCAGACGGAAGCCTCTCCTCAGTGAAAGACATGAAAGCCCACAGAATCTTGTTTCTCACAGTCTGAGAGTCCTTTAAGTGCTTTTTTGCAAACTCCAAGCGGGCTTTCATGTGTCTTTCACCGAGGAGAGGCTTCCGTCTGGCCACTCTGCCATAAAGCCCAGATCGGTGGAGTGTTGCCGTGATGGTTGTCCTTCTGGAAGTTTCTCCCATGTCCACACAGGATCTCTGGAGCTCAGCCAGAGTGGCCATCGGGTTCTTGGTCACCTCTCTTACCAAGGCCCTTCTCCCCCGATTGCTCAGTTTGGCCGGGCGGCCAGCTCTATGAAGAGTCCTGGTTGTTCCAAACTTCTTCCATTTAAGAATTATGGAGGCCACTGTGCTCTTGGGAACCTTCGATGCAGCAGAAATTTTTTTGTAGGCTTCCCCAAATCTGTGCCTCGACACAACCCTGTCTCTGAGCTCTGCAGGCAGTTCCTTCGACCTCATGGCCTGGTTTTTGCTCTGATATGCAGTCAGCCGTGAGACCTTATATAGACAGGTGTGTGCCTTTCCAAATCATGTCCAATCAATTGAATTTACCACAGGTGGTCTCCAATCAAGGTGTAGAAACATCTCAAAGATGATCAAGAGAAATGGGAGGCACCTGAGCTAAATTTCAAGTGTCATAGCAAAGGGTCTGAATACTTATGTAAATGTGATATTTCAGTTTTTGCTTTTTAATAAATTTGCAAAACTTTCTAAAATCCTGTTTTCTTTTTGCCATTATGGGGTATTGAGTGTAGATTGATGAGGGAAAAAATGAATTAAAACGATTTCAGCATAAGGCTGCAACATAACAAAATGTGAAAAAAGTGAAGGGGTCTGAATACTTTCTGAATGCACTGTACATTCGTTATTGTTATTGCCAAATGCTAATACCATCATTGTTGTTCATATTATTAGTCTTAATATAAGCTTTGTTACAATGTTATCATTCTTTTTGTTATTTATTTGGTAATTGGAATGCCATGCTATGGAAGGACGCATTAAGCTGCTCTATACACCTTAACATGGTGTGCGTATAAAACGTGGGAATTCTTCTGGATTATTTGTAGTTAATTAGCCGAATCAACTCAGGAGACCATGATGATCATTTTGGTGTATCAAACTCCACATCAGAAGGCACAAGTTGAACTCCACCAAAAAAAAAAAAACACGTATACGTACTCTCCTTATCCATTTCTAGTAGATTGATGCATTGTTCCTGTTCTGCTCTTCCATGAAACTCGATCCCAACATTAAAATCAAAAGGCAAGTGGTGATGACTAAAGATAGATTTGACAAAACATCACACTTGTCTTTTTTTTAAAGTTCACCTGGAACGTAGTTCCGGGGAGCTTATGCGATGGCAATTCACAAGAGTTAACAAGCGTTACGCCTAGGTCCCCCGTCGGTGAAGTGATGTGAGTTGACAAAGTGGAAGACGCAAGGCGGCCATCTTGGAATTTGACGTGGCGACCCAATTTTCAATAGCGTTCTTCCTTATGCCTAAATACACCCACACACCAGATTAGAATTTGGTACTTCGCTTATTTTTCAAGATATTCCACTCACAAGGTTCAGACATACATGTGGCGGCCATCTTGGATTTTGACGTGGCGACCTAATTTTCAATAGGGTTCTTCCATATGCCTAGTTGCACCCACACCAAATTAGAATTCGGTCCTTCGCTTACGCACACACACACACACACACACGGACGGAGGGGAAAACCATAGTCCCCCTTTTGCTCCGCGGTGCGACGGGGGACAATAACATGACTCCCCCTGTCACTTCCATAGTGAGCGGGTGTACTAGTTCAAAGAAATAAGGGATACTCAGGCTGCACCATTGGCCCCCTTGCAGGGTGAAGGGGCAGTGTCTTTTGTAAGGGTCAAGGGGCGAAGCCTCGTGATGCTATGTGGTTTTACATATTTAAATATGCCCGAGATGGCTTCTACCTACAGCATGTCAAGCTCACAGTGTGTATGCACAGGCTGGTTCTGTCATGGTAATTGACATAATGGCCCAAATAAGCCAAATACTGAGAATACGGGACAGGTGACATATCGGGTAGGTACGAAACAAGAAGTGGGACACCACTATAAAACAAGACAATCCTGTAAAATACTAGATGGCTGGTCAGTGCCCAGGCACCTTCACATTGTCACACAACTATTCAAAGAGTATCCACAGGTGGGCAGTGTCCCCATGACAGTCGACACAAGACGAGGACAATTTTCTGTGCAGTCATCATACCATGCCTCATGTCTGTCTGTGCCTATACCTTCCCCCACCCATCATCCCACGGCCACAATCGTGTCTGATGTTCACATTTGCCCATTTTACAACACAAAACAAGCGTTACGCCTAGGTCCCCCGTCGGTGAAGTGATGCGAGTTGACAAAGCGGAGGACGCAAGGCGGCCATCTTGGATTTTGACGTGGCGACCCAATTTTCAATAGCGTTCTTCCATATGCGTAGATACACCCACACACCAGATTAGAAGTTAGTAATTCGTTTATATTTCAAGATATTTCGCTCACAAGGTTCAGACATATATATGGTGGTGGCCATTTTGGATTTTGACGTGGCGACCCAATTTGCAATAGCGTTCTTCCTTATGCCGAGATACACCCACACACCAGATTAGAAGTTAGTACTTCGCTTATTTTTCAAGATATTTCGCTCACAAGGTTCAGACATACAGTCACGTGAAAAAGTAAGTACACCCCATGTAAAGTTTTGACTTTTTCAACATATTTCAACATACAGCTATTTGATCTTCATTTCAACAATATTGATAGATAAAGGTGATATAATATAACAAATATCATGAAACATTTACATTTTGTCGTCCATTGTATAATTTAAATAAACATAAATGCAAATTTTGCATGTGGAAAAAGTAAGTACACCCTTGGGTCTAATAGGTGGTATTGCCCCCTTTGGCAGAAACACCGCAAGTAGGCGTTTCTTATAACTGTCTACCAGTCTCTGACATCGACTGGGAGAAATTTTTGCCCTCTCCTCCATGCAGAATTATTTCAGCTGTGCGATGTTTGAGGGGTTTCTTGCATGCACAGCTCGTTTCAAATCCCCCCACAACATCTCAATGGGATTTAGATCCGGGCTTTGACTTGCCCATTCCAGAACCCTCCCAAAACTTCCGCTTCCGGTCCGGTCCGGAGAGGACGGTGGCGTCGCTTGCTCGCCGCTTCTCTGACTGGACCATTGTCCGTATCTTGCTTTTCTGGTGGTCGTGGCGGATTTTTGGCCATTGAGTCTGCCCTCTGCATGGTCCCGGCTCTGCTCTGCTGCTCCTAGCTTCACCTGCTCGGCTCCTTCGCTGTTTCCTCGGGCCCGCTCCCGTGGGTTGTGCCCATTGTTTGCAGCGGTGGTGATGGCGGTTTGACGCCGTGATCTGGATTAGCGGCGGCGGTCGTTTGCCGCTGCATTTGCCGCTTTGCCTCCTCAACCTTGGCCTCGTGCTCGTCTCTTCGCTCCTGTCTGCCCTCTGCATGGTCCCGGCTCTGCTCCTAGCTTCACCTGCTCGGCTCCTTCGCCGTTTCCTCGGGCCCGCTCCCGTGGGTTGTGCCCATTGTTTGCAGCGGTGGTGGTGGCGGTTTGCCGCCGTGATCTTGATTAGCGGCGGCGGTCGTTTGCCGCTGCATTTGCCACTTTGCCTCCTCAACCTTGGCCTCGTGCTCGTCTCTTCGCTCCTGTCTGCCCTCTGCTCGGTCCCGGCTCTGCTTCACCTGCCCGGCTCCTTCGCTGTTTCCTCGGGCCCGCTCCCGTGGGTTGTGGCCATTGTTTCACTCCTCAACCTTGGCCTTGTGCTCGTCTCTTCGCTCTTGCTGGCATGGCTCTGCGGTACTCCGCCGCAAGGCTTCTCCTGCTTAATGCCCGCTCCACCCCATCATGCATCTCTGCAATCAAATCCAATGGACTCCTGCATCGACCCAGGTACATCCACCGTGGCTCCGGTCATAAGTTTGTTTATTTACAATCAGGTCACTCCATCCCCGTCCTCTGGTCGGCTCAGTGCATTCCCACTCAGCGTCCCAGCGCACCTGGTCACAACAACGCACACAATCGCACCTCCTGTCTGCGAACCCTGGCCAAATCACCTGAATTCATACCCGCCGTACAAAACAACATCAAGCTCACCCTGTTCAATACCCGGTCCCTCAACAACACATGCCTCATCCTGAACGACTACATCCTGGAAAATAAACTGGACTTTCTCTGTCTCACTGAGACCTGGCAACAACCTCTGGACTACTTCGCACTCAACCTCACCACACCCAATGGATATTCTTACATCAATAAACCAGGCTCGGAGGGCCGAGGTGGTGGAATTGCCGTTATTCACCGACAAGACATCAGGACCAGCCTCATCTCCATCGATTCTGCTCCATCATTTGAACACCTGGCTTTTAAACTCTCTGGTCACACACAGTCAGTCATGGCTGTTGTCTACCGCCCTCCCAAACCACACCCATCATTCCTGTCTGACTTCTCCTACTTTCTGACCCAGCTATGTTCCCTCTCCCCCTCAATCCTCCTCCTTGGTGATTTCAATATCCACATGGACTCCACATGGACTCCACGATAACCACTGACTTCACTGATTTACTCACCTGCTTTAACCCCCCCCCCCCCCCCCCCATCCGGACCAAATTCAGATCCTGGGGGGACAGGGCCTTCTCCATCGCTGCTCCCACCCTCTGGAACTCACTACCTCACACCATCAGAGACTCCTCCTCACTCACCACATTCAAAACATCACTCAAGACCCACCTGTTCAACACTGCATTCAACATTTAACCCCCAGCATGTAACCCCTGACTATCTCCTCTCCTTCTCCCTCCTTTGTGCTTTGAATATTTCCCTATTGATTCTTCTTTTTTGCAATTGTTTTTATGTTTTGCTATGCATTATGTTTTGCACTCTGTCAAAGCGTCTTTGGGCTTCCTGAAAAGCGCTATATAAAATAAATGTATTATTATTATTATTATTATTATTATTATTATTATTATTATTATTATTATTTCTTTCTTTTCAGCCATTCCTTGGTGGATTTAATGGTATGTTTAGGGTCATTGTCATGTTGCAAGGTCCACCTTCGGTTGAGCTTCAACTTTCCGACAGATGGCCTCTCATTATCCTCAAGCACCCTCTGATACAATGAAAAATTCATGGTGGATTCCATGATGGTGAGCTGCCCAGGCCTTGAGGCAGCAAAGCTGCCCCAAACCATAATATTTCCACCACCATGCTTTACAGTTGGTATCAGGTTCTTGTGGTCAAATGCTGTCTTTGGTTTTCGCCAAACATGCCTTCTGGTACTGTGGCCAAATAGCTCTACCTTTGACTCATCTGTCCAGAGCACATTGTTCCAGAAGTGCTGGTCTTTGCCTTGGTGTTCATTGGCAAACTTTAGTCTTGCCCTGATGTTCTTTCTGGACAGCAAAGGATTCCTCCTGGCACACCTCCCATGTAGATCAAATTTGTGCAGCTTCCTTCTAATGGTAGACTCGTGCACTTTGACATCAACAGTTGCAAGAGCTACCTGTAGGTCCCGTGATGACATTCTGGGGTTCTTAGAGACTTCTTTCAGCATCTTGCAGTCTGCTCGCAGGCTGAACTTGCTGGGGTGGCCTGGCCTGAACAAGTTGGCAGTTGTTTGGAATCTTATCCACTTGTAGATGATCTTCCGGACAGTCGAATGATTGATTTCAAATTGTTTGGAGATCTTTTTAAATCCCTTCCCAGACTCGTAGGCATCTATAACCTTCTTTCTTAAGGCCTCAGAGAGGTCTTTTGATCTAGGCAAGGTGATGCCGCACACTTCAACAACAAAGAGCAAACCAAACTAAATGTCAGAGGTTTAAATAAGACAGGTTCCTCCAAGATCCTCTCTAACGATGTTCTAATCATTTGCACCTGAGCTGGTGCACCTGATTCTAATTTTATGTACTTGAAGGAGTGATAAATGTCGGGGTGTACTTACTTTTTCCACATGCAAAATTTGCATTTATGTTTATTTAAATTATACTATGGACTACAAAATGTAAATGTTTCATGATATTTGTTATATTACATCACCTTTATCTATCAATATTGTTGAAATGAGAATCAAATAGCTGTATGTTGAAATATGTTGAAAAAGTCAAAACTTTACATGGGGTGTACTTACTTTTTCACGTGACTGTACATGGTGGCGGCCATCTTGGATTTTGACGTGGAGACCCAATTTTCAATAGCGTTCTCTTCCTTATGCCTAGATACACCCACACTCCACATTAGAAGTTAGTCGTTCGTTTATTTTTCAAGATATTTCGCTCACAAGGTTCAGACATATATATGGTGGCGGCCATCTTGGCGTTTGACGTGGCGACCCAATTTTCAATAGCGTTCTTCCTTATGCCTAGATACATCCACACACCAGATTAGAAGTTAGTAGTTCGTTTATTTTTCAAGATATTTCGCTCACAAGGTTCAGACATATATATGGTGGCGGCCATCTTGGCGTTTGACGTGGCGACCCAATTTTCAATAGCGTTCTTCCTTATGCCTAGTTGCACCCACACACCAAATTAGAATTCGGTCCTTCGCTTACGCACGCACGCACGCACACCCGCACGGAGGGGAAAACCATAGTCCCCCTTTCACTCCGCGGTGCGACGGGGGACAATAAATAGCTTAGCAATGCTAGTGATCCAAAACTAGATTTCACGATTAACTGAGCGAGCAACCGGCAACTTTATGTGTAAACAGACATACCGCTAAATTAAAACACAAAACCGCAAACTGACCATTCCAGTCCAATGCTAGACCAAGACCTTCCCCTTTTTTGCAGACAAAATATGGCCTCATGGAAGTGTGTGGTGACATAGGGTAAAAAGACAAGGAACTGACAGTGGTACAGCAGTTAGGCACAAGCATGGTAATGAACAAACAGGAAAATAGGAGAGAGATGAGGGTAACAAACAGTAATCTGCAAGAAAGAAGGTTGGGAAGGAAGGCAGTTCAACAAAAGGGAAGAATGAAAAATAACAGCAGAGTAGTATGAGGAAAGTCTGGATTTTTAAGCTAGGAGGGGGTTATTGGAAACATTAATGCATCAAGAAGGAGTTTGTGAGGGTCACAGGGATGGGAGAGTGGATGAAGCTAGACCGGAGGAAAGGCAGTATTTAATAGAGGCCACTGACCAGTCTGCAACATGAGAGGGCAAGCTTTGGCCTCACCACGAGTGATGCCAATTATGCTGAGCCTTTCTACCTTTTTGTCCCCCGTCGCACCGCGGAGCGAAAGGGGTACTATGGTTTTACTCTCCGTCCGTGTGTGCGTCCGTGCGTGCTTCCGTCTGTCCGTGCGTGCGTACCCTTGTGAGCGAAATATCTTGAAAAATAAATGGACTAACTTCTAATCTGGTGTGTGGGTGTATCTAGGCATAAGGAAGAACGCTATTGAAAATTGGGTCGCCACGTCAAAATCCAAGATGGCCGCCGCCATGTATGTCTGAACCTTGTGAGCGGAATATCTTGAAAAATAAACCAACTACTCACTTCTAATCTGGTGCGCGACTGTATCTAGGCATAAGGAAGAACGCTATTGAAAATTGGGTCGCCATGTCAAAATCCAAGATGGCCGCCACCATATATGTCTGAACCTTGTGAGCGAAATATCTTGGAAAAATAAACGAACTACTAACTTCTAATCTGGTGTGTGGGTGTGTCTCCAACCCACTCGCAAATATTATCGACTCTTCCATGTTTTCTGCGTCTTCCACTTTGTCAACTCACATCACTTCACCGACGGGGGACCTAGGCGTAACGCTTGTTATCTTTAAGAGTGAGGCACATACAACCCACCAAATCCAGAAAAGACAGATGTGATGCTGTGGCACCAGCCCATATAGGAGATAAAGGCATTGTCAGCATTCGATTGTTGTCATTTTTTCAAGGAATGACTTGGAACGACGGAGGATGTCCAGTAGCGACTGACTTGGGGGGCACACAAGCTCAGCTATATACTGGCAAGTTCAAGGGAATTAACCTCTTTCAGTGGCCAACCATTGAAATACATAGGTGGGTTCATTTTACGATCCTTTTGGAGTGACAGAGTGAGACTGAGATTTTTCCAGGATTGAAAGACATGTTGCATTCATCAGAACAACTTGTGCCGGCTGCCTGCCAAGAAGTAGGTTGGAGTGCTATTGAACACAATATGGAAGCATTATCCCCAAAGCCAGTGATCTACATCAACAACCTTTCCGATGCTCTTTTAGAGCAATGGAATCATTGACCCCAAAGAGCTCTGGCATATCGTTGATGTAGATGAGGAACAGGACTGAAGGTGGCCAGGTATGCCACAGGTAGGGAGCTTGGACAACAGGGCAGGATGTCAGACCGTCTCAAATCCCCAAGATATATGCAAAGAGATTGCGCTGAACCTTTTTCTTGAGAATCAAGCATCTAATAATTTCTGGTAGTTCAGCAGCAGCATGTCCAAATTGAGTGATCAAGGAGTACAAACCTATGGTTATAGATCAAGTTGTTTCAGAAGAGGAAAGTCTCATGTCAGCAGCAATGATTGATTCCATGGCGTTGCTTATAATAAGTAAGCTTACAAGACTTAATTAATAATTCACTGGACTTGAATTGCTTAAATTTCAATAAAAACTGGAAAAATTGAAGTGCTCTAAAACTTTTGACCGGTAGTGCATGTACATCGGGTTATGTTTATTATTTTCGGCACCAAACGCGGCATTATACTACGCCCAAATAAGTGCTTGGAACAAGAACATTCATTGGGACCGTGAGGGGACATGTATCGCAAAGCAATTCTCACTGCCTCTTGTTACAACATGAGCGTGAGACTCTCAAAGTTGAGCCACCATGTGACATCATCGTCCGGGTTAATATGCAGTCACTTTTACAATTTTTTTTGAAGCTGTACCTCATGATCGAGGAGGAGCAGCATAGCAGGGTTGTTGTACTTCTCTGGGTTGTCATGAAAGCTCACCATGCCATCTTTCTGGTTGATGCTGGCATAGATCTCACCATCTTCAATCTAACGTATCCATGGGAAAGCAATTGTGATGAGAGTCGGAGAATAGAGCTTGATCTACTCAAATTCCAATTCGATTGGACTAAAATTACATTCAAACCAAATGTATGGTTAGAACAAATACAAATTGTGGGTTTTATGACTTCCATCAAGTTCATTCCTAAAGTAACACATCACAGCAAAGTTCCCAGCAATGCTCTCAATAAAAATCAAGTCATATAAATTTCATTTTCGAAAGGAAATAAATGAAGATTAGCAAATTAAACCCTCCCTAAGTGCTTACCATATGCAAGACATACTTCTCAGCCTCCCTTGGGCTGGACAGTTGTACTCGATTAGCCATGTCTTGCAATGATAGCGTGAGGAACGTCTAAAAGGAAAGCATGGAGGAAAGAGCAGGATTTGCTGGTATTCTAAATCTCATAATATATCAATTTAAAGTTCAGCATGTAAAAACAAGTAATTTGTCAGTTCAATGTGAGACCCCCCACCCCCCCCCCCCCCTCTCACATAACAACATACAGCTCACTGTATTTGACAAAGCATAAAATGTCACCCCCATAATACTTGCCTTTGTGAGCCTTCTTTGGATATTCTTTTTGTACAAAGAGGAAACACACTGCTTGACAAGGCCCATGTTTTTGTCCGCAAGAAAAGTATCTCGGTGTTTGGCGACAACACTGCACAGCTCAACTGGGCTGTTCGTGACATAAGCCTGCGCCAGCTCATGGTATGCATTGCTCAGTGGCTGGTAAAACAGAAAAGGATGCAAGACAAATGTGCCAGACTCTGGAAGACCCAACAATCGAGTTCAAATTTCAAAATTGGGAAACCGTCCTAACGTCTATAAAGGAGCAACAAAAAAGAAAAAGGAGGAAGATACGGATTGGCAAAATTGCAAGTTTACCAGAAAGGGTAGGGGATGTTGAAAGAACACAGGGTCATTTAAAAAGGGAATGAATAGATACAAGGGTGGTTAAAATTTTACATTGACTTTTGTTCATAAGAGGCAGTACATTCAGGAGTGTACATCTGAAAGTATGAGCCGTGCTTACCTGTTGCTTCACTGAAGTGTTTAATCAAGATATAGCATACTGCACTTCAAACATTTTGCACGTCTATCTGAGTCTCAATGAGGACGTAAAATGAAGTTTCAAAAGAAAAAGAGAGTCTTGCACAACACTTAGTTCTTGTTGCTGCTGCTGCTGCTGCTGTCATTGTGGTTGTTACACCGTGCATTCTAAGTGAAGACGGGGTTAAGCAACTGGTTTCTGTCCATCTGTCTGTCTTATCAGTTTATGATCGATCGAGGAACAGCTTGTTGAAATTGAATGTTATATTTTGAACACAAATCAGAATCAGCACACGACAAGTCTTTAGTTTTACCATACTTTGTCTGAATTCGACCCGATCACACATGGGCAGAGACGAGTGAGATAATATTTTTACTCTGTCTGCATGGCAGTCAAACAAAATTGAAAATCAATCCAAAGAGGAAACCTGCTGTTTTAAAGGATGTCATCATGGATACAAACAAAAGGCACGAATAACTAACATAACGTGAGAGATGGGATGGTATAATAGACGCTGCAGAAATTGGCAGTAAAACATAATTTATTTATTTATTCATACAGCTTTTACAATCTTTGTTTTATTAAAATTGAATTATATACTTGAAGACTGTAATAGACAAATCGCCTGTCATAATACTTCCAAGAACCTCCAATTTTGCAGTAGTTCAATTTAAATAAAGGATCAATGGGTGGTGGAGTATCGTTGAGAGAGAGGAAGACAAATGATGAATTGCGAAAGATGATGGGAATAGAGCCTGTGATTGATGCTGTGAAGAGGAACAGGTTGAGATGGTTTGGTCATGTGTTGAGGAAGGATGAAAGTGACTGGTTGAGAAGAGTGATGGAAATGAATGTAGAAGGAAGTAGAAGACGGGGAAGACCGAGAAAGACTTGGCTAAAGATGGTGGAAGAAAAATGCGGGCAAGGGGGGTTAACAAGGAGAGATGCAGAAAATAGGGCAACATGGAGAAGATTGTCATGGGGACCGCAAGGCTAACCCCCGCTCTAGCAGGGAAAATGGCCTTTAAAATGCATGTTGTTGTTGTTGTATCAATGGGTGTGGTGTTTGGAACTGCTTCTGGTCTACTTTAATAGCACTAAACTTTAAGATTTATAAACAATCATTAAAATAATTCCATTAAAAATGAAGTAACACTGCTTGGGTATCGTGTTCGATGAACTTTCTAGATTCTAGATCGTGTGCTCCCTCCATGTACTTTAATACATTTTTCTATTGCTTCAAGAAGTACTGTAGTACTATCTATATATATATATAAAACACAGTTTGTGTGTATGTGTGTGTGTGTGTGTGTGTGTGTGTGTGTGTGTGTGTGTGTAATGTTACCGATAGACTCCGAAACGGAGAGGCTCACCCCCCCTCCCCCTCCCCCCGCCCCCCTCACCCTCCCATCCCTCACCCCTCCCCCCTCCCTCACCCTCCCATCCCTCACCCTCCCCCCTCCCATCCCTCACCCTCCCCCATCCCTCCCCTCCCCCACCCCTCCCCCTCCCCCACCCTCCCATCCCTCCCCCACCCCTCCCCCTCCCCCACCCTCCCATCCCTCCCCCTCTTCTCCCCTCTCCCCCTCCCCCTCCCCCTCTTCTCCCCTCCCCCCCTCTTCTCCCCTCACCCCCCCTCTTCTCCCCTCCCCTCCCCCCCCTCTTCTCCCCTCCCCTCCCCTCCCCGCCCGCCCGGCAATGCCGGGTACTTCTGCTAGTACTGTATATTTTTGTGTGCTCCTTCCGTGCCGGTCACACTTTATTGGCGCTGAGGAAGCGCCTTTAGCGATTGACTTCCAGCCAGTGTAACGCTAATTCCTGTCACAGGAATTCTGAGATCATATAAGTGGGCGTGGCAGTTCCTGATTGGTTCGTGTTGGGGAACGCCTTCTCGCTGCCGACGTGACGTAAATTCGCGCACGCGCACTGGTGATTGGCGCTGAGGAAGCGCCTCTAGCGAATGACTTCCAGCCAGTGTAACGCTAATTCCTGTCACAGGAATTCTGAGATCATATAAGTGGGCGTGGCAGTTCCTGATTGGTTCGTGTTGGGGAACGCCTTCTCGCTGCCGACGTGACGTAAATTCGCGCACGCGCACTGGTGAAGCTTACTCGATCTTACTCGATCCCATATTACATGTACTTTCATTGCATACAAATTATACTTCCTCCTAGAAATTCCATGCCCGAACCTCAGCGCAATCCAAGAGGATTCACTTGTTCTAAAGGGTTCCTGCTGTTGTAACGTTGGAACTGCTTCAATAAAGCTCCAAGCCCGCTTCTTCCTCTTCTCTCCCGAAAAGATGGACTTTTAAAACAGGCAATGTTATGATTAAATGGCCAAATTTGTGTTCCAAATAAATGAATTACAGTAAATTCTCCAACAACGTCGTTAATGTGTCCCTAAAATGTGTGACGGTGGATGAAACAACGTTGATGGAAAAGCATTTCCCCATTTAAATTAATGTAAACAACATTTAATGTGTCCCAAGTCAAAAGGTTTTTTTTTTCATGAAAAACACCTTCTTTAATAAGTCTAAAAAAGCTTATTTTTGTACATTTACATTCAACAACATCCTAATCATAAAATAAAATACCTAACAAACAAAAAAATAAGTAAAAGTGTGTGTGCAGAAGGAAGTGGGGCAGCCTGTGTGTGAAAGTGGTGCGAGAACTGTGCACGTCCTGCGACCAGACATGGCTGAAGGAAGTCCCGCATAGCGGAAGAGGGCGTGACCAAAGTCGCGGGGCGGTCTGTAGGCGAGTGATGTCTGCAGAGTTTCCGCAGCATAAGAGATGGGCGTGGCAGACACAGGGGAATTCCAGAACGCCAGTGCACATTTGTCCACATTAAAATAAGACGTTATGGAGATTTTCTTCACTGCCTTTTTCTTTTCAAGATAAATTTCCACGTCACTCGTGGCATGAAGTTAATGCATCTCCAGCGAAAGAGCTATCGGAAGTGGGAATATAAAATCAAAGGTGTGCAAGGATGGAAGGCAAACAAGTGAATCCTCTTGGATTGCGCTGAGGTTCGGGCATGGAATTTCTAGGAGGAAGTATAATTTGTATGCAATGAAAGTACATGTAATATGGGATCGAGTAAGATCGAGTAAGCTTCACCAGTGCGCGTGCGCGAATTTACGTCACGTCGGCAGCGAGAAGGCGTTCCCCAACACGAACCAATCAGGAACTGCCACGCCCACTTATATGATCTCAGAATTCCTGTGACAGGAATTAGCGTTACACTGGCTGGAAGTCATTCGCTAGAGGCGCTTCCTCAGCGCCAATCACCAGTGCGCGTGCGCGAATTTACGTCACGTCGGCAGCGAGAAGGCGTTCCCCAACACGAACCAATCAGGAACTGCCACGCCCACTTATATGATCTCAGAATTCCTGTGACAGGAATTAGCGTTACACTGGCTGGAAGTCAATCGCTAAAGGCGCTTCCTCAGCGCCAATAAATAAGGAAGACAGCAAAAGGACGGAGATGCAAGTTGCATGAAAGAATGAATGACGAAGACAAATGGTGTAAATAGAAATGAACCTGCAAAGCGCGAAGGAGAGTGATAGAAGGAATGCAAGTGAGCAAAGCAAAGCAAAAGGAAAGACAGACAGAAGGACTCAAAGAGGGAAGGACGAGAGGAGAGAAGGACGAGATAAGACTCGCGTTCGTGCGAATACTGTTGTGCAATAAGAATCGATCGAGCCCCAAACAGAGCCCGTGAATCTCTCAAACTGTGAAGGTTCGAATCTCTCAGTCTTTCTACGCACTTCTCCTTCAGAGGTTGTAACCGCTTGTTGTAAATAAACAAGACTATTGAGCAAGGTGGATTTTGTTTGTTTGGTCTGCTTGACATCTTCAACACCATCATAAAGCAACCGCGGCTTGACACCAATACTGCAAACCCTTTTCTACTTTACCAATTGCGGGACTTCGTTTACACGTTATTAAATGTCATTAAATTAGGGTCATGGTCATTAGGTCATTAGGTAATTAAATGTCATGTCATTAAATGTGAGTGAGATTTCTTTTGTTCTGGTTAAACATCCTTAACTGGTTTAAGCACCATCATCTTAACCAGCATATTGAAAGGAATAGTCACTGCAATTAAAGCCTGGTGTTGGCTTAGCGGTTAGGGTGCCGGCTTGGGATCCTAGGATCCTGGGTTTGAATCCCGGTCGATCGCTGAATTAATGCCAGGGGGGTTGACTCAGCCTGTCATCCTTCTGAGGTCGGCAAATTGAGTACCAGTTCACTGGTAATTCCCTGTGTCGCAAGAGGCGACCAACAGAGTTGGCGGCAGGAAGGGCATCCGGCCATAAAACATTGCTTCAAAAAGGGGACCAAGGTGCCCGAAAAAGGCCAACCCCCACTCGGCGGGGAAAATGGCCTCTAAAGGTGGTTCAGTCACTGCAATTACCAACCGCCAGGAACCGGCGACCTTATATGGAAAGTGATCCCCTATTTGTTAGTAACGTTATAGTAAAATGACGTTGTAGGAAGTAAGTAGGAGAACTTACTGTATAAGCTTCCTGTACCATTTTTAGCTCACCTGGACTTTAGGCCAGTGAGCTTATTCAATCAAGCAGTGTCAGTAGGTAAGTCAGTCAGTCAGTGAGTCTGTAAACACTTGTCATTAGCGCTTGAACCAAACGTAGGTATTTACACAAACAAAGGTAGTTGACCCCTCAAAATAGGTATTTCATTTCTTCTCCAAAACTACACTTTCAGGGAAGTTCAGGGTAGCTTATGCGATGGCGCGTCGTCCGTCCGTCAGTCTGTAAACACTTGAAACCTCTTCTCCGAAACCGCTGATGGGATTGCGACCAAATTTGGCACAAATTCTATTTGTTATGTTGTGACAAAAGTTTATTCACGGCATTAAAAAAAAATCGGGGTCTAAGATGGCTTACTGGGGGTCAAAGTGGATCCAGGTTTGACCCCCCCCCCATCCCCCCCAAAATAGGAGTTTGCTTTTTCCTCTGAAACTACACACACTATTTCGATGAAACTTTACCACAACCTTCATCACCCGTGATGTACCAAAGTTTGTTCACGGCATTAAGAAAAAATCTGCCCCTTTGAGGGTCAACGGGGGGCGGGAGGGGGGTCCCAAAATTGGTAATTTTTTGTTTGTTTGTTGAAAGTCTTATGATTATGTCAGTATGATTCTACATGCTGCCCTGTCTTCTGGCAATCACTGAAATTGGTTTAAAATACCTTTAGTCAGTGCAGTATACTTAGTGGGGTGGCTTAGCCCAAATATTCAAAAGAATTGTGCATTTTGTGATACAAGCACCAAATTTGGCACACTAGTAGACTATCATATTATGAAAAGATCTGGATATTGGGCCATCTCAGATTCAGAGATTTGATTTTTGCAAGATTTGCAGATTTTGCAAGCTGAGATTGCAACGCCAGGGACGGCCGACTCCTTCCTACGAGCTGCCCACGTCACCCGCACAAGAAGAGCTCATCAAATCACTGCAGCGGCACTGCACATCCTGCAACACCGTGCGTATGAACGCCACTGTATGACATATGCTGATGATGCAGAAGACCTGCCTGAGTTCGAAGACTGGTGTCACCAGAGAGGAGAAGACATTCCCAACTTTCAGTACTGGGCAACTGTGCTGGAACTAGAGATGTTGGTACTGGTCTACGTGCGTTCTCTGCGGCAGGCTTCATTCACGACGTACCTTGATGCCCTGACGGAACTGGTCCCATGGTTCCATGCCTTAGACCACACACACTATGCCAGGTGGGTCCCTGTTCACCTGAGGGACACGGTTGCACTCCCAATGAAGCACCCAGATGTAGCCAGAGAATTCAGGGCTGGCAACTTCACTGTACAGAAGACGAAGAAGGTGTTCTCTTCGATCCCAATCGAATCGAAATCTTGCAAAAATCAAATCTCTGAATCTGAGATGGCCCAATATCCAGATCTTTTCATAATATGATAGTCTACTAGTGTACCAAATTTGGTGCTTGTATCACAAAATGCACAACAGGTTTGCTATGCTGCTACACTAACTGTTTATTCTACCAGGTGAGCGCCAGGGGTATTGCCCCTATGTTTATTATTCTACGACAGCAAAACCTTTAGAATAAAGTCAGACAAACACAAACCCATGGACACCACTGCTCCTTTTAGTAATGAAAGTTGAAGAAATTTGTCATTATAGTGTTGTAAAGCAATAACATTTGCTTCCTGCTGTAATGCCTGCACTAAAAATCAAGATGTTGGTGAAACAACGGATAATTACGAAAGTTCTGGTCAACAAAAACACCAAGGCTAATAAAACTTACTGACTAATGGCTGCAAAGTATCGGGCTGATTATGCCTGTCAAGGACATCCAGATGAAAGCACTTTGAAAACAATAAGTTATTCATGAATGAGGTTACAAACCCATCTTTTGCTCCTACAAAGGGTTAATGACTGAACATCAGTTTCTCCTTGCTTCCCATGGCAGTTGGCATACTTAGATCAACGTCCCATTGATTCCATACATTATTAACAGATCTACCTACCTCGCTTTGATCATTTGAGAATAACTACGTTTGATTCTGCATCCTTGCTATAATTCACGGACTGGTGTTTGTGTGTTTGTTTGTCACGCTGCTCCTCCTCCAGTTATGGACTGATTACATCCACCTTTACTATATAGTATCAGCATGGGCCCAATTAGTGTATTGGAGTGTTTATTTTATCTATGCCGGTCATCTTGCGGTTGGTGGGGAGGAGGGGGGGGGTGATGAGAGGGGGATATTCAAATTCTCTATGTAAATGTGTAACGTGTAGCGCCGCCTCCAGGTTGGAGATAGTATTACAAGTCCCACCCTTTACAGCACAGTATTCCTGTCCCCACAATTTCCAGTGCAGTGAGGTGTTTTGAACTATAAGCAGTAGGCATGTTTTTGCTTCATGCACTTAACCCAGGTTATTTTTTTATTTTCGGGAGCGATTGAGGGAGCTGTCAGTTGCCAATACACTGCCCAAATAAAGATATGTGTCAGAACAACGTGTTGCATGCTTAGAACAAGGTCGCCCATTGGATGGGTACTCTGCTAGTCTTCAATAATAAAACAGTAGTGTCTGTCTGTTTGTTTGCCCCAAACAACTCCCTCAGTTTTGGGGCTAGACGGCCAAACATTCTGTGGAATATGTTGGGGACGCAGCGGGTGTCCTAAGGTGGGTGGGAGGTTTCTTAAACTTTTCAATAAAATTATGATGTCGAGTTTCCATCCGTACGGAGCTGTTCTCTCTCTGCATGTACACTCATTCACGGGTTCGGCATTAGCAGTTTCGCCATTTACCATATGTGGAAACATTCGCTGGTTTGGTAATATCCCAATAGAAGAGATTTTGCATTTCAACCCATACAACGCCGATCTTTCTCCGTATGTACACACATTTGTGGCTTTGGCAATTTCTCAATACAATTGAGATTCTCGGTTTCCACCCGTGAGGCGTGAGATGCCGCAATTTTCGCACACCTTAACAAATTCGGCATTTTCAGTTTCGCTATTGACCAGATAAAGAAACATTACCACCTTATGGTGGGATCAGCTGCAGTATGTTTTTGCCCAAGTCATTCACGAACCAGCTATCCACGCCTGTGGGATTGCGGGCTCCCACTGGTGCAAAGCATGGTTACCTTGTTAGTATTGAATATTTTTGTATACGGTATATTTCACCGAAGCTCTTCAATCAAATAAAATTGATTTAATTTAAGTGGTATGCATGCACATACTTCAACAAATCAAAATAAAACAGAGCCATGTACGAGTAAACACTGTTAAACCTTGGTAACAGCCAGAATTACTGGTGGAAAGTCAAACGCTTGCTCCTTTTTTCTTGACTGTGCAATCTTGTCGACAGTTCTCGAGTGAGCAGTTGAAAAGTCCAAGCAAAATAAAAAGTAATTGCAGTGCATGTACAAGGTTCTGAGACCCAAGACTTTAAATCAATGGGTCCCAACATTAGGGACGCGACCACATAAATAAAAAGTAGAACAAAATTGAGTCGCAAAACTGCCTGGCAAGGTGGTTTTTATAATCATGCTTCACTAAAAAGGGGTAGCTTTGAAAGATAGATGCAACAACTTCCAATTGGTCTGTTTGGTATTTCCTGCATATGAAACCATAACCTGTGGAGACAAAACTTCCTCCAAAGGATTCTCTAGTTAAACAGCTCAGCCACCCCTGTGCTTCACTTAATACATCCTTACCACCCCAACACTAACTTCTGAGATATGATGTGCCATCTTTAATCACAAAAAAAACAAAATCTGCCTGTCTAAGGAGAAATGAATTCTTAACAAAACAAAAAAAAAAATTGTAAGGCTCACCTGGATGGGTTTGAGAGTAAAGGAGCAGCAGCTGAAACCAGAATCCTATCCAGGTTCCTCCTGACGATTCCATCTTTGCTTGTTCAGTTTCCTTCCGATTACACTCCAATGCAGTATTGGCACCCCTCACTATAAAAACAAGCGTTAAGGTGGGTTTTCACAGGACACGCGAACGGTTCGCGAAGGATGCGAATGTCGAAAAAATGGCAAAGTCCAACATTCGTATTTTAGGCTCCAAAAGTTCGCCAAACATGCGCGGGGGTTCGGAAGCGTCGTCAAATTGTTCGCAGGAGTCGTTTTTTGTTCGGCGGGTATTTCAAACATTTTTCAAAAACCCGCCGAACAAAAAACGACTCATGCAAACAATTGACGACGCTTCCGAACCCCCGCGCATGTTTGGCGAACTTTTGGAGCCTAACATACGAATGTTGGACTTTGCCATTTTTTCGACATTCGCAACCTTCGCGAACCGTTCGCGTGTCCCGTGAAAACCCACCTTTACGCCTAGGTCCCCCGTCGGTGAAGTGATGTGAGTTGACAAAGTGGAAGACGCAGAAAACATGCTATGATATGATATTTCGCTCACAAGGTTCAGACATACATGGAGGCGGCCATCTTGGATTTTGACGTGGCGACCCAATTTTCAATGGCGTTCTTCCTTATGCCTAGATACACCCACACACCAGATTAGAAGTTGGTACTTCGGTTATTTTTCAAGATATTCCGCTCACAAGGTTCAGACATACATGGCGGCGGCCATCTTGGATTTTGACGTGGCGACCCAATTTTAAACAGCCTTCTTGCTTGTGCCTAGATACACCCACACACCAGATTAGAAGTTGGTACTTCGCTTATTTTTCAAGATATTTCGCTCACAAAGTTCAGACATATATATGGTGGTGGCCATCTTCGATTTTGACGTGGCGACCCAATTTTCAATAGCGTTCTTCCTTATGCCGAGATACACCTACACACCAAATTAGAAGTTGGTACTTCGCTTATTTTTCAAGATATTCATCTCACAAGGTTCAGACATACATGGCGGCGGCCATCTTGGATTTTGACGTGGCGACCCAATTTTCAATAGCGTTCTTCCTTATGCCTAGATACACCCACACACCAGATTAGAAGTTGGTACTTCGCTTATTTTTCAAGATATTCATCTCACAAGGTTCAGACATACATGGCGGTGGCCATCTTGGATTTTGACGTGGCGACCCAATTTTAAACAGCCTTCTTGCTTGTGCCTAGATACACCCACACACCAGATTAGAAGTTGGTACTTCGCTTATTTTTCAAGATATTTCGCTCACAAGGTTCAGACATATATATGGTGGCGGCCATTTTGGATTTTGACGTGGCGACCCAATTTTCAATAGCGTTCTTCCTTATGCCGAGATACACCCAAACACCAGATTAGAAGTTGGTACTTCGCTTATTTTTCAAGATATTCATCTCACAAGGTTCAGACATACATGGCATCAGACATACATGGCGGCGGCCATCTTGGATTTTGACGTGGGTTGCACCCACACACCAAATTTGAATGCGGTCCTTCGCTTACGCACGCACGCACGCCCGCACGGAAAAGCCATAGTCCCCCTTTCGCTACGCTGTGCGACGGGGGACAACTAGATGCGTTTCACGAAGTTGTGCATATGGCGAAAAACATTTTCCCACAGACAGTGTTATAAATCGAAGATGCATTCCTGGGGTGCTGATGTTCAGACACCTTATGCAACTAAGCCCAAGCTAACTAAATGCAAAAGACATCATAAATCAGTAAATCAATAGCAAACCTCAATAAATGTTTACCCACCATAAATACATCAAAAGTGTAGAAAAATAGAGTAAAGTACTGTACTCAACAATAATATGAGAAGAGATCGAGTGGGGAGCTAAAGTAATGGAGTGGTGAGACCTTTCACCACCATTGCAGGATGGAGTAGATACAGGTTGTTTTCCCCTCATTGTTGGGTTTGGGGAAAGTTTTATGAAAATTACACAGTGAAAGTTACTTGATACCACTTGCTTATGACGCCAAAAGTACAGTGCGTGCACATTAAAAACAAAGCAGGAACTACGATCTTGTCCATGCATGATGGTCAGAAATAATTTGAAGCTTTCTGAATGCGTCACACCGAGGAAAGGTAGAGAAGCCCTGTCTTGAGTAGTACCTTGAAACTGAAAAGGTAGAGACCTTGAAAGGTAGAGAACCTCTGTCTTAAGCCTTGAAATGCAGTAGAACAAAATAGGCCAGGTTTGTGGATTTGCTGTCGAGACAGATTTGTGTTAAGAATGATGTCATGCACTATGTACATATCCTAAAGAATGCTCTGATTAAGGCACATGACAAGCATCCACACCAATAGGACCTGTGTGTGCCCAAAAGCAATGGAGCATCATTAAAAGCAATAAGAGTATAATTCTTATAATTATACATGCAAGCGTAGTTGTGAGTATAAACCAAACTGCATATCATATACTAGCAGAAGTACCCGGTGTGGCCGGGTAGGGGGGGGAGGGGAGGAAGGGGAGGGGAGGGGCGGAAGGGGGAGGGAGGAGGGGTAGGGGAGGGATGGGGGGGTACAGGGGGAGAGGGGGGGAGGTGGGGACGGGGGAGGGAAGGGGGAAGGGGAGGGGTGGGGGGGAGGAGGAGGAGGGGGGAGGTGAGGCAGGAGAGGAAGGAGGTTCATATATATATGCTGGTGGGTGAATGGGGTGAATGTGGCATTCATCACGTTTCTGCGTTAAGTGTGATGCCGATCAGGAAGAAGAAGAAGAAGCCGTACTACCAACTTCGTACACTTCCGGAATTGTTTGCTTTATTTGGATTCAAATGTCTGGTGATTGTTTTGTATTTATTTATGCGAATGTGTACTTGTATATATACAGTCACGTGAAAAAGTAAGTACACCCCATGTAAAGTTTTGACTTTTTCAACATATTTCAACATACAGCTATTTGATCTTCATTTCAACAATATTGATAGATAAAGGTGATATAATATAACAAATAACATGAAATTTACATTTTGTAGTCAATTGTATAATTATTTAAATAAACATAAATGCAAATTTTGCATGTGGAAAAAGTAAGTACACCCTTGGCTCTAATAGGTGGCATTACCCCCTTTGGCAGAAACAACCTCAAGAAGGCGTTTCTTATAACTGTCTACCAGTCTCTGACATCGACTGGGAGAAATTTTTGCCCACTCCTCCATGCAGAATTCTTTCAGCTGTGCGATGTTTGAGGGGTTTCTTGCATGCACAGCTCGTTTCGAATCCCCCCACAACATCTCGATGGGATTTAGATCCGGGCTTTGACTTGGCCATTCCAGAACCCTCCATTTCTTTCTTTTCAGCCATTCCTTGGTGGATTTACTGGTATGTTTAGGGTCATTGTCATGTCGCAAGATCCACCTTCAGTTGAGCTTTAACTTTCCGACAGATGGCCTCACATTATCCTCAAGCACCCTCTGGTACAAGGAAGAATTCCTAGTGGATTCTATGATAGTGAGCTGCCCAGGCCCTGATGCAGCAAAGCTGCCCCAAACCGTAATATTTCCACCACCATGCTTTACAGTTGGTATCAGGTTCTTGTGGTCAAATGCTGTCTTTGGTTTTCGCCAAACATTTCTTCTGGTACTGTGGCCAAATAGCTCTACCTTTGACTCATCTGTCCAGAGCACATTGTTCCAGAAGTGCTGGTCTTTGCCGAGGTGGTCATTGGCAAACTTTAGTCTTGCCCTGATGTTCTTTCTGGACAGCAAAGGTTTCCTCCTGGCACACCTCCCATGTAGATCAAATTTGTGCAGCCTCTTTCTAATGGTAGACTCGTACACTTTGACATCAACAGTAGCAAGAGCTACCTGTAGGTCCCGTGATGACATTCTGGGGTTCTTAGAGACCTATTTCGGGATCTTGCGGTCTGCTCTCGGGCTGAACTTGCTGGGGCGGCCTGGCCTGAACAAGTTGGCAGTTGTTTGGAATCTTCTCCACTTGTAGATGATTTTCCGGACAGTCAAATAATTTGTTTTTAAATTGTTTGGAGATCTTTTTTAATCCCTTCCCAGACTCATAGGCATCTATAACCTTCTTTATGAAGGCCCAGAGAGCTATTTTGATATATGCATGATGACGCCGCACACTTCAACAACAAAGAGTAAACCAAACTAAATGTCTGAGGTTTAAATAAGACAGGTTCCTCCAAGATCCTCTCTAACGATGTTCTAATCAATTGCACCTGAGCTGGTGCACCGGATTCTAATTTTAGGTATTTGAAGTAGTGATAAATGTAGGGGTGTACTTACTTTTTCTGCATGCGAAATTTGCATTTATATTTATTTAACTTATACAATGGACTACAATACCCTGGTGTTGGGCTAGCGGCTAGGGTGCCGGCTTAGGATCCTGGGATCCTGGGTTCGAATCCCAGTCAATCGCTGAATTAACACCAGGGGGGTTGACTCAGCCTGTCATCCTTCCGAGGTCGGCTAATTGAGTACCAGTTCACTGGTAATTCCCTGTTTGTCGTTAAAGGCGGCAAAAAGGGTTGGCGTCAGGAAGGGCATCCGGCCGTAAAACATTGCTTCAAAAAGGGGACCGAAAAAACAACAACCACGGTTCCCGAAAAAGGCCAACCCCCGCTTTGCGGGGAAAAATGGCCTCTAAAGGTGGTTTTTTTTTTATACAATGGACTACAAAATGTAAATGTTTCATGATGTTTGTTATATTATATCACCTTTATCTAACAATATTGTTGAAATGAAGATCAAATAGCTGTATGTTGAAAAAGTCAAACCTTTACATGGGGTGTATTTACTTTTTCAGGTGACTGTAACTGTCATTAATTTAAAAAGGCTTCGGCACTATGGGGGGGGGGGGGGGGGGGGGTGTTTAAGCTCCAAAAGAACGATCTTCTTTTTCTTCTTTTTTTGGCTTAAAACACTCCCAGGCACTCGCTGATGAACCTCTGAAAGTTTGACGAAGATCCGTTCAGCCATCTCTGAGAAAAATGGCGACACACACACACACACACACACACACACACACACACACACACACACACACACACACACACACACACACACACACACACACACACACACACACACACACACACACACACACACACACACACACACACACACACACACACACACACACACACACACACACACACACACACACACACACACACACACACACACACACACACACACACACACACACACACACACACACACACACACCTCTCTTATATCGTAGATGATGCAACCTCATACATTGAGGGTGTGAGAACAGGTACAGATAGGTATGAGCAATAGACCATATTCATTGAATCAGCCACCAAGTTCCTTAATTTGATGTTCCAGGATAGCTCAGAAGAAGCACACTTGCCTTTCAGCTGTGTCGTCTGGGTTTGATTCTCGACCCAATTATACACTTATCACCCTAATATTTCACAGGCAGGTGTTTCATCAATGAGTGTGCCGTCCCTTTGATCGACATTAAACTGGAGACCCGTCTGCAAGTAACAGCAGATGGATGTTAGTCTTTTTGATAAAGTCGGCATTTTCGACAATTGAAGCCCACCCCGGCCAAATTCCAAATTAGTGCTCTAATCAGTCGGACATCAGGCCAGGTCAACTGGTTTGTGAAAGACTTGTTACAACAACTGCACTCATTCTATGAGCCACCAACCCCACATCACACGACCGTCGCAATATCTTCTTATGCCAACGAATAAAGTTCCTTAGTTTGCTAATCCGTATCTATGGTCGTTTTGCTTTTTGATAGAATAGTTCAAGAAAAACAGGATTTCACCTTTATGAACCTGCCAACGATCTGTGAAGTGTACTTGGGCAAGGGTAGAACCTTTCCGTGCAGAATGAGTGACACTACAATGAACTTTTTGTAGGCCTCCAGCATGATATGACTCACTGCCATGGCTGGTGTAGCAATAGCCTGAAAGAACAGATATTCAAAGGTTGTGGATGAAGCACTGAAATACTTTGGACAGACATCAAGAGAGATTTTAAACCAAACTGGCTGTTCTTAATTGCTGCCTCTGACACCTTGTGTTCCCTCCATCCCATTTTCTCAGTTGTGTGTCTCTATCTCTTCCCAACATGATGTATTTTGTCAACGTCACTCCCCACTCCCCAACTACTCTCTGCTGCACAAGCAGATCACAGTTTGTTTGTACATTAAATCTTCTATAAATGATCTTATTCCTCTTAACATTTCCTTTCCCCTTCTTTATCCCATTTCTAGCTCTTCCACAGCATTGCCACCACCTGTGCCTCTTCCAATTCACAAAAAAGTAAAAATTCTGAATATAGTTAACCACTTTTGTACAACTCAGGCAATATCCTCATCTACAAACCCACCTGTTCATACATGTAAAGCGCCCGCTCAAAGTTCTTGAGTCCTGTGTATATCATGCCACCGTAGTAGTAATAGCAGAGGAAATGCTTCGCATCAAACGCACCGTTTTCCTTACAGATGTCTGTTATGTCCACATCCAGATAAGGAAGGGCTGGTTTGAAGCATTTTGCAAGAAGGCAGAGCTTGTGCAGAAGATGGAATAGAAAGAGAGCAATATATTAATGGGTTTCTTTAACATAATGAGCTTTTCAAATTGCGACAACTTCATTAGCTGCTTCCACCATTCAGTATCGATGAAAGCTCAAAAGTTTCACAAAGTTAACCTAATAAAATACCAAAGGACAACATCCTCAATGCCCACCTATGACTACTTCCCAAAAACCCACAATCAACATTGCGTTTTACTGAGACAGAGGCCAATGTTGGTATTTCTAACATGCATCTCTTTATGAAAAGGTATTTATTCTTCCTTTTGAAAGCTAAACTAATAATAATGTCTGAAAAATTAACAAACGAGTAATCCCGAACAACTTCCTCATCCCCCCAATGAAACACTAAAACAGGATATTACATTTCAATTTCCCTCATCAGTTTTTTCCATCATCAGTCCATAGCTTCTTTGGTTTTCTTATACAGTATTTTTTTACTAAATATCCCACTGAAAGCCAACATAAGAGTATTACCTCTTGTTTTTCAAAGAAACAACCCATGCATATCTACTCCTCAAATCAATAACGGTTAAAGCATACTTGTATCCCTTGTCATTAAGTTCAATTATTATGGAGCATTTCCCTATTGGAGTGGTGTTTTTCGTCCAACATCAAGCTATTCCCCAAATCAATATTGTGTTTCATATACACTTCATCAACCCTCCATGGTTGTCAACTTCATCTAATCTTTCATCCAAGTTTATTCCCAAACCACAGAAAGAATACCCAACCCCCCCCCCCCCCATTCCCCAAACTCACTCCCTCTTCCCTCTCTCTATCGCTCCTCTACCCCCCCACCCCCCACTCTCATCTCCCTATATATATATATATATCTTTATCTCATCTCATCTCACCACCCCAACTTCCTCCCTATATCTCTATCTCTTCTCATCACCCCCTCCTCCCTCTTCCCCTTCCTCTCTCCTCCTCTCACTCTCCCTCCCTCTCCCCTCTCTATCCTCTTTCTCTCTGTCTATCCTCCTCCTTTCCCCTCTCTCTCGCTCTCAATCCTCCTCTTCTCCCACCCTCTCTCTCGCCTCCTCTCCCTCCCCCCACTCTCAATCTCCTCTTCCCCCCCCCCTCTCTCCCTCCCCCCACTCTCAATCTCCTCTTCCCCCCCCCCCCCTCTCTCCCTCCTCCTCCTCTTCCCCCCTGTCTCCTCATCTTCACCCCCCCTCTCCTCCTCCTCCTCCCTCTCCCCTCCTCTTCCCCCCTCCCTCCCTCCTCCTCCTCCTCCTCCCCCTTCTCGCCCGTCTGTCTCTTTCTCTCTCTCTCTTCTCTCTCTCTTCTCCAGAGGGGATGGTAGGGGAAGTGCTTAGGGGGGAGTGGCTTTGGGTGGAGCTAGCTCAGAACCAACATTCTTCTACTACGAGGGTGTGCAAACAAGAAAACCATGTAACTAGGTTCACCAAAGTGACTGAAATATTAGCGAGGCTCTACCTGGCAGAGGTCAGCATGGATCGACGTAAGCTGTGTGCTATTCATCTGCATCTTGTCTATTGCTTGTTGTAGCACCGTTATTCCACGAAGAGGCTTTGTGAGCAAAAGTGAGATGCAGGGATAAAACTGGCTCTCTCATGGGCATAAACATGACAAAGATTATCAATACAAATGACAAAAAAATAGTTTGAAAATGATATACTGACACTGACATCTACAGACACAGAGACAAACACCTTCAGTACTAACCTGCTTACGTTCCACCAATGCATTGGTCAGCATGTGGCATAATCCTGCAACTGCAAGAAAATAAAAATAAATAATAATAATAAAATGACTACTGGTATGTGGAAATGCAAAATCAAATTCGATCATACTGTTAAGTATAAAATCATTACAGCCCGACCGAATATCGTCGCTTTGTGGCTGCTTTCCACCGCCGAAATCCAGCGCGGCTTGGGCGATTCTGCCCCTGTTTGGAGAACACCCAGCGAGGCCATCATCGGGGCTGAGCGAGCAAGGCTTCCGCTGCCGAAATCCAGCGTGGCTTGGGCGATTCTGCCCCTGTTTGGAGAACACCCAGCGAGGCCATCATCGGGGCTGAGCGAGCAAGGCTTCCGCTGCCGAAATCCAGCGTGGCTTGGGCGATTTTGCCCCTGTTTGGAGAATACCTAGCGAGGCCTTCATCGGGGCCGAGCGAGCAAGGCTTCCGCTGCCGAAATCCAGCGCGGCTTGGGCGATTCTGCCCCCGTTTGGAGAACACCCAGCGAGGCCTTCATCGGGGCCGAGCGAGCAAGGCTTCCGCTGCCGAAATCCAGCGCGGCTTGGGCGATTTTGCCCCTGTTTGGAGAACACCCAGCGAGGCCTTCATCGGGGCCAAGCGAGCAAGGGCGTGTCGGGACCTGGTTCGCGCCATTGACCGAGTGGTTCGCACCAACCAGAGCTGTTTTCGGATGACTACTGTGACTGGCACTGGACGTGCTGATGTCCTTGGACTTCGCGCCAGGCTCCAGGCCGACGTGGTGTGGTGCTGACCGGGCCGACGTGGTGTGGTGCTGACCGGGCCGACGTGGTGTGGTGCTGACCGGGCCGCCGTGGTGAGGTGCTGACCGGGCCGCCGTGGTGAGGTGCTGACCGGGCCGCCGTGGTGAGGTGCTGACCGGGCCGCCGTGGTGAGGTGCTGACCGGGCCGCCGTGGTGAGGTGCTGACCGGGCCGCCGTGGTGAGGTGCTGACCGGGCCGACGTGGTGTGGTGCTGACCGGGCCGACGTGGTCTGGTGCTGACCGGGCCGACGTGGTGTGGTGCTGACCGGGCCGACGTGGTGTGGTGCTGATCGGACCGCCATGGCGTGGTGCTGACGGGGCCGCCCTGGCGTGGTGCTGACGGGGCCGCCCTGGCGTGGTGCTGACGGGGCTGCCCTGGCGTGGTGCTGACGGGGCTGCCCTGGCGTGGTGCTGATGGGGCCCCCACAGCCATGATGCCTCCCCCCCCCCCCCCCTTAGAATTTCCATGTTTTAAACGTTTCCCAGTGTCTACCCTGTATTACAATAGGTACACCGTATCCCTGCGTGTCGTAAGACGACTAAGAGGGTTGGCGTCAGGAAGGGCATCCGGCCATAAACACATTGCCTCAAAAAGAGAACCATGACAATTAAAACTACAGACTTGGCATTTAATATGGAATATTTTTTTTTTCTTGAATTGGGTTTACTTTCTTAACTCAGTATATCAATCTGGTGAGTTTCTTTTACACTTTGGTGATTTATTTGTTAAAAGAACCATGTCACTGATTGTCTGTCGCAGCAAGAAGTCAACAACAGGATTATATCACAGGTGGCGTGGCAAAATGTATGGACAGGTGCATTTGACGATTGGCTTCACAGTCGGGTATACAAGGGTTGTTGCGTTCTGTATTAGTGGAAAACAAATGCTGCACGTCTCCAAAAGTTATTGCCGCTTCCTCCGGAGATGGTCCGTCAACTCGACAATGTTGTTTGTCATGGAGTGGTGGCTTTACGAAATTACGGCATGAAAGAGCGTGCTATTGCTCGGCAGTATGGCATCACTCAAGGTCAGGTGTCAAAGATCCTGAAACGAAATGCTCAGAGGGGAGTCCCTACTCCAATACCGAGGCCAGGACGTCCCCGCAGAACCACAAGGAGGGATGATCGCCAGCTGCACCGGTTAGTCCGCAATGGCCGTACCAAGTCAGCTAATCGGCTTAGGGCTGAGTGGCAGCAACTGACAAATGTGCCTGTATCCAGAAGGCTAGTCAACCAACGACTGGTTCAAGCAGGCTATCGTGCCAGGCGTCCCCTGAGAAAGCCACGCCTGACCAGACAACACCGCCAGCGCCGATTGCAGTGGGTCAGAGAGCACCATCAATGGCAGCCAGGACACTGGAATCATGTGATCTTCAGTGACGAGTCTAGATTTCTGGTCTATCGTCAAGATGGCCGTGTCCGAGTGCGCAGACAAGTGCATGAAGCCTACAGCAAAGATTGTATAGTGCCAAGAGTCCAAGCTGGAGGTGGTGGGGTGACCGTTTGGGCTCCTTTTCATGCAGGGGCAAAACTGACCTGGTTGTTCTGAATGGAAACCTGAACCAGTTCAAGTACAGGGCTACAGGGCCATTCTGGAAGAAACATTGTTTCCATTTGCTCGTGCAGCCTTTCGAGGAAACTTTGTCTTCCAAGATGACAATGCACGGCCTCATCGTGCTCGCATGATCCAACACTTTCTTGCTGACCGTGGTGTAGAGCATATGGAGTGGCCTGCCATGTCCCCGGATATGAATCCGACAGAGAACTTGTGGGCAGAATTAACGCGTCAAATCGACCACTTGGACCAGCAGCCGACCTCTGTGCATGAATTGCAGCAGGCTATTGTCACTGCATGGCAAGCGATTCCTGTCCAAACCTTGGCAAATCTCGTGAACAGCATGCCTCAACGTGTACGTGCTCTCCTGAATGCTCGTGGGGGTTACACGAAGTACTGAACTGTAATTTTACTGTCCGTAATCCCAGTCGTAATTTAACTTTTGTTTTTGTTAAAAAAATTTTTGGCTAATGTGCAAAATAAAGAGATACTTCTGGAAAACGTACAGAAGTTTAACACAGTACTGTCCATGAATTGAGTTCGATATCAGTTTACATCACTTTCAATGATTAATTTATTTGTTTCGAAATGTCAAATGTGGTTTTTGTTTCTTTTAAAGGTCACATTAACAAAATCTAGAACAATTTCAACATAATTCCAATGAACTTTTGGTTCTAAGACATCTTGAAAAGAAAGTTGACCCCCACAAAAAAAAAATTCCATATTAAATGCCAAGTCTGTACATATGGGCAGGGTACAGCCCGAAGTGGAGATCGGTTTCTGAGGTTTGGGACATGGAATTTAGGGACAATGACAGGGAGATCAGGAGAAGTGGTGGAAGTATTAGTCAGAAAAAGAGTTGACATATGTTGTGTGCAAGAGACGAGATGGAAGGGAAGTGGTGTGAGAATGGTGATGGGTAGGCAGGGACAAAAATACAAGTTTGTGTGGCAAGGGTGCCTGGAAGGCGTGAATGGTGTTGGTCTCCTGCTTTCTGAGGAGTTTGTAGACAGTGTGGTGAGTGTGACTAGAGTGAGTGAAAGGTTGATGATGGTGAAAATGATGATTGGAAAGCTCTTGGTGAACGTCATCTCGGGATATGCTCCACAGGTTGGTCGGAGCGATGAAGAGAAGGACAAGTTCTGGTTTGCGAACGAGAAGCTGATGGAACACGTGAAAGATGAGGAAGTTGTTGTGGTAGGAGGAGACCTAAATGGACATGTGGGAAGGAGTATGGATGGTTTTGAGGGAGTTCATGGGGGTTACGGATATGGTGTGAGAAATGGAGAAGGTGAAAGGATTTTGGAGTTTGCTGATGGAGCTGATTTGTAATACTCAGTTCCAGAAAGAGGATAATAAGCTTGTTACATACACGTCAGGTGGGTCGACGACAACTGTTGACTACCTGATGGTGCATAGGCGAGATAGGGGGCACCTCCGGGACACAAAGGTGATCCCGGGGGAGGAGGCTGTTTCACAGCACCACTTGGTTTTTTTTTTTTGGTTTTTTTTTTGTATACAAGATCGAGGCTCGTGAAAGAGCTAATACTAATCACACAAAAAGACAAACCGACACACAAAACACAAAAAACAAGGGGAGCGGCAGACAAGATAGGGAGAGAGGGGGAAGGACACAAAAGAGAGGGGGAAGAGGGGGAAGGACACAAACACAACATTTGAGAGCAGGGACATCGGGAGGACTTGGGGGGAGGTGGGAGAGGATTAAAACATATGAACACTGCAAGGACTCTGGGGTGAATTACCGGGGGTAGAAAAGATCAAGGTTTTCGATGGGGGAAGATAAGAGATGGTGGTGAACAGCTGTTTTAAAGACCTGGAGGGAGGAGTGGGATTGAAGGGAGTGGGGGAGTTTGTTCCAGAGGCGGGAGAAAAGGGGAATGAAAGAGTGAAGGTGAGCAGAGAGCCTAGACTTTGGCAGTTTAACCATAAGAGGGTTGCAGGCAGATCTTGTGCGACCTGAAGGAATATTGGGGGGACAGAGCACAGAGAGAGCTGGGGGAGCAAGGCCGGAGAGGAGTCGGTAGAAGACAGAAAGACCACCAACCTGCCTGCGGTGAGTGAGTGAAAGGCCCTCGGCGTTGACTACATCGCAGGAGATTCCAATGATTCTGAAAGCTTTGGCCTCAACAGCGTGAAGCCGAGCAAGGTGTGAGGCAGGAGCACCAGCCCAGAGGGGGGAACAGTATTCCATTGAGCTGCGGATGAAAGCCTTGTATGTGGTGAGGAGCTCAGGTGTGCCAAGGAAGGACTTCGCACGACGGAGGATGCCCAGTCGGCGACTGGCTTTGGAGGCCAGCTTGGAAATGTGGTTTTCCCAAGAAAGATCATGGCAGATAGTGAGACCCAAAAGCTTGAGCGACAGAACTTCTTGGAGAGGATTGTTGAGAAAGTAGATGGGAGGGTTGTCCAGTCGGTCCTTTCGGAGAGACATTGTAAGAGTGTGAGATTTGTCAGGATTGAAAGACATGTTCCACTTGTTTGACCAGTCTGTGATTTTGTCCAGGTCTGCAGAGAGTGAGGAGGCTGCAGACTGCCGATCTGAGGGATGAGGAATGGAGCGACAGAGAGTAGAGTCGTCAGCAAAGAGATAGAGAGGATTTTCAAGAGAGTCAGAGAGATCATTGATGAAGACCAGAAAAAGCACAGGGCCCAGAACACTACCTTGGGGAACTCCAGCCTGAACAGGAAGAGGAGATGAGAGAAACCCATTCAGGGCCACACGTTGACTACGACCAGAGAGGAAGTCCGCCAGCCATGCGTGGAGATTTCCATGGATACCAAAGGAGGAGAGTTTGGAGAGCAGAGCAGGGTGCCAGACCGTATCGAAGGCACGTGAAATGTCAAGGGAGACAGCTCTAATTTCCTGTTTGGCGTTGAGGACCTCCATCCATTGTTGAGAAAGCAGAAGCAGCATGTCCAGAGTAGAGTGACCAGGTCTGAAACCAAATTGATGATCAGAGATCAAGCCATTGGAGAAGAGGAAAGATTTAATATCTGAAGCAATGATGGATTCCATGACTTTGCTGATAATTGGGAGAAGGCTGATTGGTCTGTAGTTGCTGGGATCTGTTTTTGCACCTTTTTTGTGCAAAGCGGTGATGTTGGCTGATTTCCAAGCAGATGGCAGATGACCTTGAGCAAAAGAGAGGGTGAAGAGAACAGAAAGAGGGAGTGAAAGAGCAGAAGAACATGATTTTAGGACCCGTGGGCTGATGCCGTCAGGACCAGTTGCAGAATCAGAGTCGAGGGTTGACAGAAACTTTTCCACCTTGTCAGGAGGAAAGGACACAGAGTCCAGGAGCAGCTGGGTACGACTGGGTACGGTGGGTACAGAGAGGGATGGGTTTGGGACACAAGATTTAGAGGCAAACACAGAGATGAGGCATTCAGCTTTTTCACGTGCGGAGTCAGCCGTTAAGCCGTTTGAGGTGAGGGAGGGGATGGAGGGGGAACAAACACCAGAAACAGATTTGACCAGACGCCACCAGGATTTGGAAGAGGGAGACAGATAAGAGAGTTCGGTCTTTAGAATGGTGAGATATTGTTTCCTGGCTCTACTGAGGGTGGACACACACTTGTTTCGGGCTTTGTGAAAGGAAATGAGATTTACTTCCGTTGGATTTGCTTTCCAGGAGACGAAAGCAAGTTGTTTCAGGGCAACAGCCTCACCACAAGATTCCGTGTACCATGGACGGGAGGAAGGGTATGACAACTGAAGACGAGATGGTATAAATCTGTGCATGAGAGAGAGCAATTTACTTTGAAAGAATTCCCAGGATGAGTTGATGTCAGAGGCGGTAGAGATGGGAGACCAGTCCAGATGATTGATGGCTGCTTGAAGATCGTGCGAGTTGGCCTGAGTGAAATGCCAGACTCGTCGACGCTGAGGAGGCTCTCTGAGAATGGTCAGAGAGATGTCCACTTTGACAAGCACATGATCAGATGAGCCGATTGGAGCAGAAGAAGAGCAGCAGACATTTTCAGGGAAGTTTGTCATAACCAAATCCAGAAGAGAAGATGCTCTGTTGACTGAGATCCGGGTCGGGAAATTGACAGATTGTGTCAGTCCCAGTGAGTCGCAGAAGTCCTTTGCTGAAGAGCCATGGCTGGTGAGAGAGGTACCCACACCCAGCCAACTGGCATGGTGACAATTGAAATCACCACATATGAGGAAGAGAGAGTTGGGATGGGTAGATAGAAGTTGGTCCATATTATCAGACAGTGAGATGTAGATGGAGTCATCGCTGATTGGTGGACGGTACAACACACATATGAACAAAAGGTGGGAGCGAAGGGGAAGCCGTAGCCAAAGGTATTCCTGGGGGTGAGGTGGAGAGAGGGCAGTGGAGGGCGAGTGAGGAAGAGAGTTTTTTATAAAGATAGCAACCCCACCTCCAGGACGAGGCTCAGGTCTATCATACCGGAGGAGGGAGTAACCTGGGAGAGATACCAAGGCATCAGAGACATCATGAAGGAGGAAAGTTTCTGTTAAGCAGATCACATCTGGTTTGTCAGAAGCAACCTGTATGGAGAGGTCAGTCAAGTTTGAGCGAAGGCCCCGGATGTTTGAGGTCCATACCGTTAATGAAGAGGAAGGGGGAGCATCGGGTCCAGAACAGGGGGGGAGGGGTAGGGTAAGATGTGGAAGAGGAGGAAGAGGTAGGGAGAGCTGTTGAAGGTGTGTCAGAGATTTCAGAATAGCTTGGAGAAAGGGAAGAATGGGGCGGACAAAAGGTTTGATGGAGATTGGGTGAGGCACAGTGAGGTGTTATTTGAGGAGGGGGAAGAGCAAGGCAGAAGGTTTGGGGAGATGAAGGTGAAAGTTGGAAGGAGGAAGAAGCAGGGAGGATGCTTTGAGGAGGAGGGGTGAGAGGGGAGTCTAGGAGGGGAGGAGCGAGGGAGAGTCTCGGAGGGGAGGGGTGTGGGGGGAGTTTAGGAGGGAGGGGAGGGAAGGGGCAAGGGGGGAGATTTGAAAGGGATGGGTGATGGGGAGGATTTGGAGGGGAGGGGTGAGATTGGATTTTGAAAAGTGTACGATTCATGGGAAACGAACATTTTTTGCAAAATGAGTTTGAGACCTTCGAGTCAAAAATACGTTTGAGGACACTGGAGGAGGGATGGAGTTCTGGATAGTTTAGGGAATGTAGAAAGGAGGAACTGTAAGAGATGGTATTATATATATTTTTTGGAATGAATAGATTTGGTGAGCAAGACGAAAGCATCCTTTTGTAGGAAAAGAAGAAAAGGGCGTTATAATATATGAGAGAAAATAATTGTTCAGGGGAGAGATTATACATTTCTAACCGCGTGATCGCGAACGAAGAACGAACGAACAAAAAGAACAACAAATAAACGAATAAGACCTGGGAAGGAAAAAAATTTTTGGGGTTTTTTTTTTTTTTTTTTGTGAGTACAGATATTAAACAAGGAGGTACGGGGTGAACGACTGGTACGAAACAGAGAACGAAAATGGACATGTGGATGGACAAAAGGACCACCGAGGCACTCGGAAACATGGTGGTGGGATGATGAAGTTGGAAGGGGATTGACGAGAAGAGGAAGAAGTTCAAGTAGTGGCAGAAGGCGAAGGGTACGGGAGCAGAAAAAGCAGAGCATGAAAGTTATAAGGCAGCCAAGAAGGGTTGTCTGCGACATAAGGGTGAAAGGTGCGAGGAGAGCTCGGCGGGTGAAGTACCAACCGAGAATGAAGGTGTGGAGGTTGAAAGAGGTGACAGTAAGGGAGGCATTAATAGAGAGGCTGAGTAGGGTAGAGGGTGATGTGGTTGAGCTTGAACGTGGTTGGATGTCAATGAAAGATAGTCTGTTGGGAGCCGTTGGTGAGGTATGTGGATGGACAAAAGGACCACCGAGGCACTCGGAAACATGGTGGTGGGATGATGAAGTTGGAAAGGGGCTTGACGAGAAGAGGAAGAAGTTCAAGGAGTGGCAGAAGGCGAAGGGTACGGGAGCAGAAAAATCAGAGCATGAAAGTTATAAGGCAGCCAAGAAGGCTGCAAAGAAAGAGGTAGCAAAGGCGCAGGGGAGATGGAGGGAAAATGTTCGGAGAACGCTTGGATTCGGAAGAGGGTCAGACAGCAGTATTCAGGATTGCAAAGCAGATAGCGAAAGAGAGGTGTGATGTGATGGGGGTGAGTTGCTTGAAGGATGAAGTGGGACAAATCGTTGTGGACCCAGATGGAATTAAAGGAAGATGGAAAAGATACATGGAAATGCTGTTGAATACAGAGAATAAATGGGATGGCAACATAGAGAGTAACCCAGTTTTAGGACCGGCAGAGAGGATAACTGAGAAGGAAGTTGTGGAAGCGATAAAAGCAATGAAGAGTAGAAAAGTGGGAGGGCCGACAGGAGTTGTGGGAGATATGTTGAAGGCAGCAGGGAGTTGGGGTGCGAAGAGAATGACAGAGATCTGTAATCTGGTGGTGAAAGAAGGCCGCATTCCAGTGGATTTGGAACCGAGTACCCTCGTCCTTCTATACAAGGGGAAAGGTGACCCTCTGGATTGTGGCTCGTACCGAGCGATAAAGTTATTGGAGCATGGAATGAAGGTATTGGAAAGGGTGTTGGAGAGGAGGATAAGGAAGAAAGTGAAGATCGACGAAATGCAGTTTGGATTTATGCCAGGAAGAGGAACGACAGATGCGCTTTTTATTGTGAGGCAGTTGCAGGAGAAGTACATGGAGAAGAGGAAGAAGTTGTTTCTTGGGTTTGTTGATCTGGAGAAAGCATTCGATAGGGTTCCACGCAAAGTATTGACATGGGCATTGAGGAGGTTAGGAGTGGAGGAATGGTTGATCAGAGTAGTGATGGCAATGTACAAAAGAGCGCGCACAGCTGTAAGGACGAAGGACGGGAACAGTGGTGAGTTTGAGGTGAAGGTCAGAGTGCATCAGGGGTCGGTACTAAGTCCACTACTATTTGTAGCTGTGATGGAGGTGCTGGCTCAGAACGTAAAGGAGGGTTTACCATGGGAGTTGTTGTATGCAGATGATCTGGTGTTGATTGCGGAAAGTATGGATGGACTGAAGGAAAAGATGAACAAGTGGAAGGAATGTATGGAGACAAAAGGTCTGAAGGTGAATATCGGAAAGACGAAGGTGATGGCAAGTGGTAAAGCATGTGGTGAGGTGGAAAGAACTGGGAAGTGGCCCTGTGCTGTGTGCAGGAAGGGTGGCGGAGTGAACTCCATTCAATGTACAATGTGCGCTGAGTGGGTTCATCAAAAATGTAGTGGTCTGAGAGGGTCATTAACCAGTGTGGCAGCTGCATTCAAATGTAAGGTGTGCACAGAGGGAGCTGCAGATGGAGGAAATGTTGAGTTGGATCTTGGAGACGGCGTGAAGCTGGAAGGTGTGAAAACATTTTGCTACCTCGGAGACATGCTGAATGGAGAAGGTGGATCAGACTCAGCAACGGTTGCTAGAGTGAGATGTGCATGGAAGAAGTTTCGGGAACTGAGTGGTGTGCTTATGAGGAGGGGAGTGTCGTTGAAGCTGAAGGGAAACGTGTATGCTGCAAGTGTGAGAAGTGTTATGATTTATGGGAGCGAGACATGGGTAATTAACGTAGAGCAGCAACGAAGGTTGGAAAGGCGAATGGTTCGATGGATGTGCGGAGTATCGTTGAGAGAGAGGAAGACAAATGATGAATTGCGAAAGATTATGGGAATAGAACCTGTGATTGATGCTGTGAAGAGGAACAGGTTGAGATGGTTTGGTCATGTGTTGAGGAAGGATGAAAGTGACTGGTTGAGAAGAGTGATGGAAATGAATGTAGAAGGAAGTCGAGGACGGGGAAGACCGAGAAAGACTTGGCTAAAGATGGTGGAAGAAGAAATGCGGGCAAGGGGGTTAACAAGGAGAGATGCAGAAAATAGGGCAAGATGGAGAAGATTGTCATGGGGACCGCAAGGCTAACCCCCGCTCTAGCAGGGAAAATGGCCTTAAAATGCATGTTGTGTTGCTGTTGTCAAGTATACATCAAAAATATTGTACTGCACAAGCCTCACCATAGTGATAAAATCACTCCTCCACCCAGTCCAAGACAATTTGCAGTACAAGTTGCACACTCCTTTGAAAACAGTCTTAATACATATGTACAGTGCATTCAGAAAGTATTCAGACCCCTTCACTTTTTTCACATTTTCTTGTGTTGCAGCCTTATGCTGAAATCGTATAAATTCATTTTTTCCCTCATCAATCTACACTCAATACCCCATAATGACAAAGAGAAAACAGGATTTTAGAAAGTTTTGCAAATGTATTAAAAAGAAAAAACTGAAATATCACATTGACATCAGTATTCATACCCTTTGCTATGACACTTGAAACTTAGCTCAGGTGCCTCCCATTTCTCTTGATCATTTTTGAGATGTTTCTACACATTGATTGGAGTCCACCTGTGATAAGTTCAATTGATTGGACATGATTTGGAAAGGCAGACTCCTGTCTATATAAGGTCTCACAGCTGACAATGCATATCAGAGGAAAAACCAAGCCATGAGGTCGAAGGAACTGCCTGCAGAGCTCAGAGACAGGATTGTGTCGAGGCACAGCTCTGGGGAAGGCTACAAAAAAAATTCTGCTGCATTGAAGGTTCCAAAGAGCACAGTGGCCTCCATAATTCTTAAATGGAAGACGTTTGGAACAACCAGGACTCTTCCAAGAGCTGGCCGCCCGGCCAAACTGAGCAATTGGGGGAGAAGGACCTTGATAAGAGAGGTGACCAAGAACTTGATGGTCACTCTAGCTGAGCTCCAGAGATCCTGTGTGGAGATGGGAGAAACTTCCAGAAGGACAACCATCACTGCAACACTCCACCGATCTGGTCTTTATGGCAGAGTGGCCAGATGGAAGCCTCTCCTCAGTGAAAGACACATGAAAGCCCGCTTGGAGTTTGCAAAAAAGCACCAAAATGACTCTCAGACTGTGAGAAACAAGATTCTGTGGTCTGATGAAACCAAGATTGAACTGTTTGGCTTCAATTCTAAGCGTCATGTCTGGAGGAAACCAGGCATCGCTCATCACCTGCACAATACCATCCCAACGGTGAAGCATGATGGTGGAAGCATCATACTGTGGGGGTGTTTTTCAGCAGCAGGGACTGGGGGACTGGTCAGGAATGAGGGAACAATGAACGGAGCAAAGTACAGAGATATCTTTAATGAAAACCTGAAACAGAGCGCTGAGGACCTCAGACTGGGCCGAAGGTTCACCTTCCAACAGGACGATGACCCTAACAACACAGCCAAGACAACACAGGAATGGCTTAGGGACAACTCTATGAAGGTCCTTGAGTGGCCCAGCCACAGCCCTGACTTGAACCCAATCGAACATCTCTGGAGAGACCTGAAAATGGCTGTCCCCATCCAACCTGACAGAGCTTGAGAGGATCTGCAGAGAAGAATGGCAGAAAATCCCCAAATCCAGGTGTGCAAAGATTGTTGCGTCATACCAAAGAAGACTCGAGGCTGTAATCGCTGCCAAAGGTGCTTCAACGAAGTACTGAGTTAAGGTGTACAAAAGAATCTTGTTTCTCACTGCAACTGGACCAGATGGCATCAGCCCACGGGTCCAAAATCCTGCTCTGCCACTCCATCTCACCCTCTCTCTGTTCTTTTCAACCTCTCTTTTGTTCAAGGTCATCTGCCAGCATCTTGGAAATCAGCAAACATTACCGCTTTACACAAAAAAGGTGCTAAAACAGATCCTTGCAACTACAGACCAATCAGCCTGCTTCCAATTATCAGCAAAGTCATGGAATCCATCATTGCTTCGGATATCAAATCCTTCCTCTTCTCCAATGGCTTGATCTCCAATCATCAATTTGGATTCAGACCAGGTCATTCTACTCTGGACATGCTGCTTCTGCTGTTTCAACAATGGATGGAGGTCCTCAATGCCAAACAGGAAATCAGAGCTGTCTCCCTTGACATATCACGTGCCTTCGATACGGTCTGGCACCCAGCTCTGCTCACCAAACTCTCCTCCTATGCTATCCATGGAAATCTCCATGCATGGCTTGCGGACTTCCTCTCTGGTCGTAGTCAACGTGTGGCCCTGAATGGATTTCTCTCATCTCCCCTTCCTGTTCAGGCTGGAGTTCCCCAAGGCAGTGTTCTGGGCCCTGTGCTTTTTCTGGTCTTTATCAATGATCTCTCTGACTCTCTGCAAAATCCTCTCTATCTCTTTGCTGATGACTCCACTCTCTGCCGCTCCATTCCTCTTCCATCAGATCGGCAGTCTGCAGCCTCCTCACTCTCTGAAGACCTGGACAAAATCACAGACTGGTCAAACAAGTGGAACATGTCTTTCAATCCTGACAAATCTCACACTCTTACTATGTCTCTCCGAAAAGACCGAATGGACAACCCTCCCATCTACTTTCTCAACAATCCTCTCCAAGAAGTTCTGTCGCTCAAGCTTTTGGGTCTCACTATCTGCCATGATCTTTCCTGGGAAAACCACATTTCCAAGCTGGCCTCCAAAGCCAGTCGCCGACTGGGCATCCTCCGTCGTGCAAAGTCCTTCCTTGGCACACCTGAGCTCCTCACCACATACAAGACTCAATCCGCAGCTCAATGCCAGCATCCTGGAAATCAGCAAACATTACCGCTTTACACAAAAAAGGTGCAAAAACAGATCCTTGCAACTACAGACCAATCAGCCTGCTCCCAATTATCAGCAAAGTCATGGAATCCATCATTGCTTCGGATATGAAATCTTTCCTCTTCTCCAATGGCTTGATCTCTGATCATCAATTTGGTTTCAGACCAGGTCACTCTACTCTGGACATGCTGCTTCTGCTATCTCAACAATGGATGGAGGTCCTCAATGCCAAACAGGAAATCAGAGCTGTCAACCTTGACATATCACGTGCCTTCGATACGGTCTGGCACCCAGCTCTGCTCACCAAACTCTCCTCCTATGGTATCCATGGAAATCTCCATGCATGGCTTGCGGACTTCCTCTCTGGTCGTAGTCAACGTGTGGCCCTGAATGGATTTCTCTCATCTCCCCTTCCCGTTCAGGCTGGAGTTCCCCAAGGCAGTGTGCTGGGCCCTGTGCTTTTTCTGGTCTTTATCAATGATCTCTCCGACTCTCTGGAAAATCCTCTGTATCTCTTTGCTGATGACTCCACTCTCTGCCGCTCCATTCCTCTTCCCTCAGATCGGCAGTCTGCAGCCTCCTCACTCTCTGAAGACCTGGACAAAATCACAGACTGGTCAAACATGTGGAACATGTCTTTCAATCCTGACAAATCTCACACTCTTACTATGTCTCTCCGAAAAGATCGACTGGACAACCCTCCCATCTACTTTCTCAACAATCCTCTCCAAGAAGTTCTGTCGCTCAAGCTTTTGGGTCTCACCATCTGCCATGATCTTTCTTGGGAAAACTACATTTCCAAGCTGGCCTCCAAAGCCAGTCGCCGACTGGGCATCCTCCGTCGTGCGAAGTCCTTCCTAGGCACACCTGAGCTCCTCACCACATACAAGGCTTTCATCCGCAGCTCAATGGAATACTGTTCTCCCCTATGGGCTGGTGCTCCTGCCTCACACCTGGCTCGGCTTCACGCTGTTGAATCCAAAGCTTTCAGAATCATTGGAATCTCCCGCAATGAAGCTATCTCTGAGGGCCTTTCACTCACTCACCGCAGGCAGGTAGGTGGTCTTTCTGTCTTCTACCGACTCCTCTCCGGCCTTGCTCCCCCAGCTCTCTCTGTGCTCTGTCCCCCAAATATTCCTACAGGTCGCACAAGATCTGCCAGCCACCCTCTGATGGTTAAACTGCCGAAATCTCGGCTCTTTTCACCTTCACTCTTTCATTCCTCTTTTCTCCCGCCTCTGGAACAAACTCCCACACTCACTTCAATCACACTCCTCCCTCCAGGTCTTCAAAACAGCTGTTCACCACCATCTCTTATCTTCCCCCATCCAAAACCTTGATCTTTTCTACCCCCACTAATTCACGATCCACCTTGTTTGAAATTCCAACTTCTTTCCTGGAAGTCTTGGCAGTGTCCATATGTTTTATACCTCTCCCACCCCCCCCCCCCCTTCCCATGCCTCCCTCCCAAAGCCCTCTCCCTCCCACAGTTCTCTCGGTCTCCATGTCTCTCGGTCCCTGCTCTCAAATGTTGTGTTTGTGTCCTTCCCCCTCTCTCCCCATCTTGTCTACCGCTCCCGATGTTATTTGTTTTGTGTGTCTGTTTGTCTTTCTGTGTGATTAATGTTCGCTCTTTCACGAGCCTCGATCTTGTATACAAAAAAAAAAAAAAAAATGGAATACTGTTCTCCCCTATGGGCCGTTGCTCCTGCCTCACACCTAGCTCGGCTTCACGCTGTTGAAACCAATACTTTCAGAATCATTGGAATCACCCACGATGAAGCTATCTCCGAGGGCCTTTCACTCACTCACAGCAGGCAGGTAGGTGGTCTTTCTGTCTTCTACCGACTCCTCTCCGGCCTTGCTCCCCCAGCTCTATCTGTGCTCTGTCCCCCAAATATTCCTACAGGTCGCACAAGATCTGCCAGCAACCCTCTTATGGTTAAACTGCCGAAATCTAGGCTCTCTGCTCACCTTCACTCTTTCATTCCTCTTTTCTCCCGCCTCTGAAACAAACTCCCACACTTCCTTCAATCCCACTCCTCCCTCCAGGTCTTTAAAACATCTGTTCACCACCATCTCTTATCTTCCCCCATCCATGATCCTTGATCCACCTTGATCTTTTCTACCCCCGCTAATTCACCCCAGATCCACTTTTTTTGAAATTCCAACTTCTTTCCCGGAAGTCCTTGCAGTGTCCAAATGTTTTATACATCTCCTATCCCCCCTTCCCATGCCCCCCCCCCCAAAACCCTCTCCCTCCCACAGATCTCTCGATGTCCCTGCTCTCAAATGTTGTGTTTGTGTCCTTCCCACTCTCTCCCCATCTTGTCTACCACTCCCCTTATTATATGTTTTATGTGTCGGTTTGTCTTTCTGAATGATTAATGTTCGCTCTTTCACGAGCCTCGATCTTGTATACAAAAAAAAAAAGGGGTCTGATTACTTATGTCAATGTGATATTTCAGTTTTTTCTTTTTAATAAATTTGCAAAACTTTCTAAAATCATGTTTTCTCTGTCATTTTTGGGTATCGAGTGTAGATTGATGAGGGAAAAAATGAATTGAAACGATTTCAGCATAAGGCTGCAACATAAAATGTGAAAAAAGTGAAGGGGTCTGAATACTTTCTGAATACACTGTAAAGCAGACCTTTAAAGGTAACACATTTTGACAGCTGACTGCCTTTTGAAGACCTATATTTCCTACTTGTACCCAACCATAAAAGCAAACTTGATTGCCATCAATACAGTGGAGCGGATGCACAAAAGATCAGATGACAAAAGCAAAACATTAGACATAAATTTACTCACAAACAATCATTACTCTTGAACTGAAGGTTTTATTTTTCAATCATTGACAAAGCATATTGCAGTTTGTGGCAATTGTACTCACAGCTGTCTGTTGCGTAGCGTATGTGCTCCCCATTACACGCACTTATAAAGAGCTGAACCTGGCAGTACATCATCTCAAAATCTGGGATGCTGGGCATGGAAAACTTCACATAACTGGGAGGAAAAACAAGAATGACAAATAAAACTGCAGTGTGAAAGTCAGCATAGACACAACACTAAAGCATTATATGGTTGTATATTATATACTAGCGGGGTCACCCGTGGGAATCCCACGGGCATGGATGTGTGTGACATTTCGACATATTGAGTTATATGCTGCACATTCATTTTTACAAAATGGTTACTGGCAAGTCATCAGATCCAGAAATGGTGTGAATTTAGTTATTTCACATAATATGTGACCCCTCACTCCTCTCCACCTGACACTCTCCTGTCTCCACCTGACACTCTCCTGTCTCCACCTGACACTCTCCTCTCTCCACCTAGCACTCCTCTCCTCTCCAAACCCTCACATCCCTCTCCTTTCCAATCCCTCACCTCTCCAATCCCTCACACTCCTCTCCTCTCCAATCCTTCACACGCCTCTCCAATCGCGCCTCACACTCCTCTCCAATCGTGCCTCACACTCCTCTCCAATCGTGCCTCACACTCCCCTCCAATCACTCCTCTCCAATCGTGCCTCACACTCCTCTCCAATCACGCCTCACACTCCTCTCCAATCGTGCCTCACACTCCTCTCCAATCGCGCCTCACACTCCTCTCCAATCGCGCCTCACTCGCCTCTCCAATCGGCTTTCCCCGTCTCGTTTCTCTCCTTTTTCTCCCGTCTCGTTCTTTTTCTTGCTCCAAATCGGCCCGTCGGAATCGGAAATCGGCCCGTCTCGCCCGTCGGAATCGGAAATCGGCCCGTCTTGCTTTTGTGCTTGTGCGTAAATAAATTGTGTTCATGACACCATTTCTGGTGTTGGGCTAGCGGCTAGGGTGCCGGCTTAGGATCCTGGGTTCGAATCTCGGTCGATCGCCGAATTAATGCCAGGGGGGTTGACTCAGCCTGTCATCCTTCCGAGGTCGGCTAATTGAGTACCAGTTCACTGGTAATTCCCTGTTTGTCGTTGAAGGCGGCAAAAAGGGTTGGCGTCAGGAAGGGCATCCGGCCGTAAAACATTGCTTCAAAAAGGGGACAAAAAAACAACAACTACCACGGTCCCCGAAAAGGCCAACCCCCGCTTTGCGGGGAAAAATGGCCTCTAAACGGTGGTTTTTACACCATTTCTGGATCTGATGACTTGCCAGTAACCATTTTGTAAAAATGAATGTGCAGCATCTAACTCAATATGTCGAAATGTCACACACATCCATGCCCGTGGGATTCCCACGGGTGACCCCGCAAGTTTGCATTGACGTTCGTCGATGGACTCGTTCGCCCGTCTCATTCGTTTTCTTGCTGCATCCTGTTCAAGTCTGCGTTCTTCATCGATCGTCTCATTCATTTTGGAAATAGAAGTTTCCACGCAGCGCATGAATTGTCACGATCCTCAAGAGGAATTTGTCTCGTAATCATCAAATGATAAATGGCAAGTAAATTATATTGTGGAAAATTAAAGATTTCAAATAAACCTATTTAAAGTGTATTCGCACATAACTAATTTTAAAAAACGAAGAAATATCTCTCGGTAATTTCCTGAAACATATTTTACTTCCGGCTAATAATGTTGAATTAAATAAAAACGAAGAAATATATGTCGGCATCATTGTTGACGTTTTTGTGACGACTGTCATCAAACGAAAAAGTAATATATCTTAACGGAAAAGCAAAAGCGAATTTTTAATATATATCGACACGTTGCCGTCGGTGTCATGTTGGGCGGTGTATGATACACCATGACGCGATTTTTAAAAATATATCTCTGCATTTTCCCGCGTGTGTGGAATGTTCTCAATTATTGCTGACACCGAGTCCAAAACCATCGATAAAAATGAAATCATATGGTGAGTTAGATTGGAGATAAAGGCGTGAGAGAGACTCAATGGCCTTGAAGTTGAAGTTACAGGCGTTTGAGAATTCATTTCGTTCTATAAACGGCAACTTTCATTGGATTTCCTTCCCGTTTTTTTTCAACCGAGTCGAAAACTATGTTAGCGACTGTGAAAAATGAAATGATATATCGAATTTTTAATATGTATCGACACGTTGCCGTCGGTGTCATGTTAGGCGGTGTATGATACACCATGACGCGATTTTAAAAAATATATCTGCATTTTCCCGCGTGTGTGGAATGTTCTCAATTATTGCTGACACCGACTCTAAAACCATCGATAAAAATGAAATCATATGGTGAGTTAGATTGGAGATAAAGGCGTGAGAGAGACTCAATGGCCTTGAAGTTACAGGCATTTGAGAATTCATTTCGTTCTATAAACGGCAACTTTCATCGGATTTTCTTCTCGTTTTTTTTCAACCGAGTCTAAAACTATGTTAGCGACTGTGAAAAATGAAATGATATATCGAATTTAAAATAGATATCGACACATTGCCGTCGGTGTCATGTTGGGCGGTGTATGATACACCATGACGCGATTTTAAAAAATATATCTCTGCATTTTCCCGCGTGTGTGGAATGTTTGTGGAAAATTAAAGATTTCAAATAAACCTATTTAAAGTGTATGCGCACATAACTAATAAAAAAAACGAAGAAATATCTCTCGGTAATTTCCTGAAACATATTTTACTTCCGGCTAATATGTTGAATGAAATAAAAACGAAGAAATATATGTCGGCATCATTGTTGACGTTTTTGTGACGACTATCATCAAACGAAATAGTAATATATCATAACGGAAAAGCAAAAGCGAATTTTTAATATATATCGACACATTGCCGGCGGTGTCATGTTGGGCGGTGTATGATACACCATGACGCGATTTTAAAAAATATATCTCTGCATTTTCCCGCGTGTGTGGATTGTTCTCAATTATTGCTGACACCGAGTCTAAAAGTAAAACCATCGATAAAAATGAAATCATATGGTGAGTTAGATTGGAGATAAAGGCGTGAGAGAGACTCAATGGCCTTGAAGTTACAGGCCTTTGAGAATTCATTTCGTTCTATAAACGGCAACTTTCATCGGATTTTCTTCCCGTTTTTTTTCAACCGAGTCTAAAACTATGTTAGCGACTGTGAAAAATGAAATGATATATCGAATTTGATTTGAAATAAAACTGGGGGAGAGCAAGACACCACGGGCCTACAAAACAGGACTCAAAGCTATGCGGGTTAATAAAATGGTGGATATTTGTTTATAGCCACTCCCAGAATGGGTGGAGCTATGGGTGGAGCTACTCTGCAAACCGAGTAAGCCACACCCCGGACAGACACCCAACAGATAGACAGACAGACAGACAGAATCATCTACGGCTATTATAATATAGATATACTAGTGGGGTCACCCGTGGGAATCCCACGGGCATGGACGTGTGTGACATTTGGACATCTTGATTTAGATGCTGCACATTAAATGTTACAAAATGGTTACTGGCAATTCATCAGATCCAGAAATGGTGTAATGAACACAATTTATTTATTTCACATAATATGTGACCCCTCACTCCTCTCCACCTGACACTCTCCTCTCTCCACCCTCACACCTCTCCAATCCCACTCCTCCTCACACTCTCCTCCAATACCTCCTCACACTCTCCTCCAATCCCTCACACTCCCCTCCAATCCATCACACTCTCCAATCCCTCACACTCCTCTCCAATCCCTCACACTCCTCTCCAATCCCTCACACTCCTCTCCAATCCCTCACACTCCTCTCCAATCCCTCACACTCCTCTCCAATCCCTCACACTCCTCTCCAATCCCTCACACTCCAACCCCTGGCTCCTCACTCTCCAACCCCTGGCTCCTCACCCTCCAACCCCTGGCTCCTCACCCTCCAACCCCTGGCTCCTCACCCTCCAACCCCTGGCTCCTCACCCTCCAACCCCTGGCTCCTCACCCTCCAACCCCTGGCTCCTCACCCTCCAACCCCTGGCTCCTCACCCTCCAACCCCTCGCTCCTCACCCTCCAACCCCTCGCTCCTCACTCTCCAACCCCTCGCTCCTCACTCTCCAACCCCTCGCTCCTCACTCTCCAACCCCTCGCTCCTCACTCTCCAACCCCTCGCTCCTCACTCTCCAACCCCTCGCTCCTCACCCTCCAACCCCTCGCTCCTCACTCTCCAACCCCTCGCTCCTCACTCTAACCCCTCGCTCCTCACTCTCCAACCCCTCGCTCCTCACTCTCCAACCCCTCGCTCCTCACTCTCCAACCCCTCGCTCCTCTCCAACCCCTCGCTCCTCTCCAACCCCTTACTATGCACGCTGCACAGTGGAGAGCATTGCACACAGGGGAGAGGAGGAAAGGATCACATAAAGGGGAGAGGGAGCATAGGGTGGGAAGTGAAACTTCTACCTTCACTTGCTTGACTTCACTTGATTTGATTTCAGGGTGGACGGTGGAGAACCCGCCTTGACTCTTGTTCATTTATAAATTTGGAAGTATAGAAAACACTTCGCTAAACAAAGTAGTGGATTAAAACCAAATGTTATTTATAAATATTGTATTCCAGAGTTGTTGCAGCAGCATCCTGTGCGAGTCTGTGATCACGTTCGTCGAGGGTCTCGTTCTCCCGTCTCATTCGTTTTCTTGCTGCATCCTGTTAAAGTCTGCATTGACGTGCATTGACGTTCGTCGACGGTCTTGTTCTCCCGTCTCATTCGTTTTCTTGCTGCATCCTGTTCAAGTCTGCGTTCTTCATCGACCGTCTCGTTCATTTTGGAAATGGAAGTTTCCACGCAACGCACGAATTGTCACGATCCTCAAGAGGAAGTGTCTCGTAATCATCAAATGGCAAGTAAATTACATTGTGAAAATTAAAGATTTCAAATAAAGCTATTTAAAGTGTATGTGCACATAACTAATAATAAAAAAAACGAAGAAATATCTCTCGGTAATTTCCTGAAACATATTTTACTTCCGGATAATAATAATGAATGAAATTAGAATGAAGAAATATATGTCAGCATCATTGTTGACGTTTTTGTGACGACTGTCATCAAACGGAAAAGTAATACATCTTAACGGAAAAGAAAAAGCAAATTTTTCATACATATCGACATTTTGAGCTATTTGGGCGGTGTATGAGACATAGTCCCGCGTCGATTCCGGTTGAGTCATTAAAGATTTCAAAGAAACCTATTTAAAGTGAATTTACACATAATTAATAAAATTTTAAAAAACGAAGAAATATCGATCGGTAATTTCCTGAAACATATTTTACTTCCGGATAATAATGTTGAATGAAATAAGAACGAAGAAATATATGTCGGCATCATTGTTGACGTTTTTGTGACGACTGTCATCAAAAGTAAAAGTAATATATCTTAACGGAAAAGAAAAAGCGAATTTTTAATATATGTCGACATTTTCCCCGACTGTTATTTTAGGCGGTGTATTTTCCTGTATCCGTGGCACGATTTAAAAAAATATATATCTCTGCATTTTCCCGTGTATGCGTGAATGTTCTCAATTATTTCTGACACCGAGTCTAAAACCATCGATAAAAATGAAATCATATGGTGAATTCGAGATAAACTTGTGAGGGTGACTCAATGAATGGGCTTTATTTTACAGGCCTTTGAGAATTCATTTCGTTCTATAAACGGAAACTTTCATGGGATTTTCTTCCCGTTTTTTTTATTCAACCGAGTCTAAAACTATGTTAGCGACTGTTAAAAATGAAATGATATATCGAATTTGAGTTGAAATAAACCTGTGAGAGAGAGAAAGACAGCACGGGCCTAACTAAACAGGCCTCAAAGCTATTCGAGTTAATAAAATGGTGGATATTTGTTTATATGAAGCCTCTCCAAGAATGGGTGGAGCTACTCTGTAAACGGAGTAAGCCACACCCATGGACAGACAGACAGAATCACCTTCGCCTATTATAATATAGATATAAGATTGACAGAGTTCAATTTTTATATGTTTTCGGTTTGTTTTCGGGCTAAACCTCGTTTTCCTCAGCAACCACATGTCCGATTGAGACGAAAAATTCAGGGTAGGAGCAACACCCATGCAGAATGTTTTTGTGATAATTGTGACATCATAGGTCATATGGTATGGCAGCCATTTTGGATTAAACACAAATAATTAAAACAAGATTTCTCGGAAATCAATGAATGGAAAAATTTGAAACTTGGAACATTGTCCAGTACTCCCAATGGGAAACAAGAGCATAATAATGATGACATCATCGGTGAAGTGGTATTAAAAAAAAAAAAAAAAAAACACCTTTCGAGGCCATTTTTCCCCGCAAAGCGGGGGTTGGCCTTTTTCGGGAACCGTGGTTGTTGTTGTTTTTTCGGTCCCCTTTTTGAAGCAATGTTTTACGGCCAGATGCCCTTCCTGCCGCCAACCCTTTTTGCCGCATTTTACGACAAACAGGGAATTACCAGTGAACTGGTACTCAATTAGCCGACCTCGGAAGGATGACAGGCTGAGTCAACCCCCCTGGCGTTAATTCAGCGATCGACCGGGATTCGAACCCAGGATCCTAGGATCCTAAGCTAGCACCCTAGCCGCTAGCCCAACACCAGGGATAGCCATAAATGTTTTAATCTAATGCCTTATCCTGAAAATCGAATTGCATGCATATGATCTATGACCATTGGTCACATGGTTTGGCAGCCATATTGGATTTAACCTAAAACCTTTAAAAAATAATTTCCCAAACCACCGAATCGATCAACTCGAAACTTTACGTGCGTCATTGACTTAGCATGGCGATTAAAAGTTGATCACGAAAACGTCATTTGTCACATGGTGTGGCAGCCATATTGGATTGAAGGAAAATATTAAATAATTATATCTCTGAAACCGCTTACCCTGTCGATGTGAAATTTTACAAATATCATATAACTCCATTGTGCATATAGTTTGAAAATGATGACATCAAAGGTCACGTGGTTTGGCTGCCATCTTGGATAGAAAAACAAACCTTATCCAATCAACACAAAACTTTAAAAACATGATCCCCTACCGATATATATGCAGAGTGTACATTTTTGATATCATGTCACGTGGTTTGGCAGCCATATTAGCTTGAAAGCCGATATTGAAAAAAATCCCTTCTCCGAAACGGCTTTACCGAACGATGTAAGACCTGTCATGTTTGGTAAAAATGTGACACTTGAAAACATCTGTAGGGATTTAAATCAAACGTGTATTTTTAGGACAGTGAACAAGGGAATCTACCCATTGTCACACGCAGTGCCTATGCAGAGGCATATTGGTGACACAGTCGCATTGCTCTAGTTTTTTTCAATAATTTGGAGAGGTGAAACCAGGGGATGTATGACCAAAAGTTACGGGGGGTGGGAGAGGAGGTCCATGTGTTATGGAGTGTTACAGGGGTGAGGGAGCATTTCCAGTACCGTTACATAATGCTAATTAATCAATCAACAACAACTCTGCTCCATGCGTCCTGTATTTAAAGATGCAAGCATTTAATGATAAACGTATTCAACACATTTTAATGATATGGGCATCAACTTATATTTATGCATGTACGTACAGTACTGTTGCCGCAGCAGTTGTACAGTTACATTCAATCAGCGCTAATTAACCTGTTGTATATCACTCACTACATGTACATTGTAAGGATAGTCCAATCCAGTTTGGTAATAAGCATCTAACATCCGGACAAGAGAATTTTAAAAGTGATTCTTCACCATTGAGAGATGGGGCCAAAAACGATATATAGCACGACATCTCAAAATGTTGTAGACGGATTATGACAAAACTAGGTGGATGAGTTGGTTAGGTGACAAGAACAAGCCGATTAGAATTTGGTTCAAGTCTGGATCCAGATCCGGCCTATCAGTGGGATACAAATGGAAAACTGTTCAGCTTGACGGAGATACACACTCTACCAAATGTCCTTCTCATTACCACAAGAATTACAAAGAAGTGTTACATCAAAATACCACTAAACTCCACATTTGTCACATTCTAGCTGCATGATTTACTACTTTACCAGCTGTTATTGCCAAGTCTTTCTTCGACGTCATCCAGGTTGGTGTGAACATCAGGTATTTCATGCACGACGCAATCCCCAACTTCCACCTCGGTTTCATACATGTACAGTCTTGCCGAATCTTCTACATAATGATTTTGACTATCGTCGTAATCAAAGGATTCTTGATCAGAAAAATCTTCATCAAATTCACTTTCTGACAAGTCTGAAGCAAGTTGTGCAGCCATTATACATTGCATGCTGAGACAACCTTTCCCTCGATCACGTCACGCAGATGACATCATGACCATGGCGGTTTTCTGGAATTTTTAGGGGCATACCCACCGGATTTGTTTTTTTAACTATAACACCTCAAAAATTATTGGAATAAAAAAACACGTTCCATTCTTTGTTTATTAGTTAAAAATCAATATAATCACATGGAAAAAAATTCTGATTATGTGGGCCTTTAACGGTAGGAGAGTAAATGTACAATCTCAGATTAAGTCAGCAATACAATGTTGACAGCAGATCGAGGACTCACATTACGGCAAGCACACCCAGGGAATGTTCCTGCACATCAAGGGCACCCAAAACTGTATCCAGGTGTGACACATGCTTAGCCAGCAGCTCCACACTCTTGTTGATGAGATCACACAGCTGTGTCATTTGACCTGAAAAAAAACATTGAAATACACCAATAACCTTTCAACATCAATGAAGAAAACTGACAAGCAGTGCAAAATATAACTAGAACTGCCACTCTATAACTGCTGGCAGTGATGACCGGTTTCCTCCGCTTTCCCATTATCTATATAATAATAGCGTAAGGACTTGACTTTGTTATCCCTTTTACGCCGCACCCAGTGACCCGATGCCCACGGCACTAATGGATTTACGATCTACGAACCGCGCGCTTTGTTTATCACGTACAGCCATACTCGAAAAATCGGAATTAGCCGACGTTGGGGCCCAAAAGCATCCGATTAACTGCCGATACGACGCCATCTTACGACACCATCGTATTGGCGTCTGCTGGGCGAAGGCGAAGCAAGCCGTCCGCTGATTGGACAGGCGAAGGCGAAAGCAAGCCGTCCACTGAGTGGCCAATCCAGAGCATGCATTTGTGCCGGTGTCGGCGATCGTTGTTCATATACGCACTCTTCATTCTCATCTTTCTTCCTAACTCTTACTCGGACAAGCAAATCCCCTATGCCATCCATAATGGTACACTTTATCCATACACCACATCTTCCCTTCCGTGGATGTTCCACGGGTTTCGGCTAGTTATTATTACACACACACACACACACACACACACACACACACACACACACACACACACACACACACACACACACACACACACACACACACACACACACACACACCATTTCATTGAATTCCCTATCCTGATGGTGGCAGCAGCGACACACTGTGACCTATTTTCATTGGCATCATGCCCATCATGCCCATGCCTTTCTGCCCTTTTCATTGGCCAGACTAGCGTATAAACTGTTGACCATATCCCATGTTTGGCCTTGGCAAAACATTCTCTCAGAATGAGGCTTATTCTGCCTTGTCAACTAGGAGCATTGTTATGAGTTATTCAGACCCTGGGGGAAAGTATATTAAGCCAAATACGGGTTGTGGCTCTTAGACATTGGTGCTGGCTGTGTAAGAACCATGATGTTATACAAAGTGGTGTTACTGGCCTAAACTCCACGTCTCCCATGCATGTATCCTTATCTATTAATAAATCTCTTGTACACTGTCCGAGTTAGACTAGGTGCTTATTAAACCCACGACATATACACATATACTCATACATACAAACTGTTACGGATCCGTCACTTCCGCCGTTGTTGTTATTATTATATACTGTTCGGATTTTTAGTTTCAGGTAATATTGTTGTTAAGATTTTTGTGTGAAATGGAGATGACTTTAGTAAAAGCTAAAAATAAATGTTTGTGGAGGAAAAAGAAAAACGCAGCAAAGAACCGGAAGGTGGAGGAGGAGGAGGAGAACGGCCATGATAGAGATAAAGCTGTGAATCGCATCGAGGCTGTGAGCAGACTTTTTTGATATTGGTTGTGAATGAGTTGAGGCTTCCCGGGAAAGGGATTGCCCGTGACATCATCATATATTGCGAGTGCAATTAAACCTGCGTCTCGGGTTTTATCACCATTCCAAGTGTGAGTCACCATTGGAGAAATCAAGCGCCCCCATTACGGGCCGATACGCCATTTTGCCCTCGGAGAAGAAGAGGCTGTCCGCTTGGTGCATCTTGTTTTGTCGTTGGGATTTCCATATCGACCTCATCGTGTTGATTGCCGTTGGTTTACATATCGGCTCAATTCCCAATATCGACATCTCACCTCATAACTCCTCGTTCGCCGTCGTGCCGGTACCTGCCTGTTCTCGTCGTTCTGCACGGCTTCAACCAGCGTGGGGATCCGTGCATGGACTTTGGGGAAAGCTACATTCCACTCACGTTTGGCGTGTCGTGAGTTCATTGCTTTGAGAGCATTGGTGAATGCTGGTGCATCATACGTATTGGTCACTTGATGCAAGTGACATTTTCAATGTACTTTCTTTAGTAGTGTTATTATTGTGTACGTGAGAGTCATTAATACAATTACTTGTTTTGTTTTACAAATGCTTGGTGTGGTTTTACCATGGTTTTTTAGAAAATGCAAAATAACAAATCTTTTTGCCGTGTTCCCGCTCCAGACGCTGAGGTGCACCGTATCTGGGGTTTGGGGAGGTAATACGGAACATAAACGCACAAACGCACAAACACACAAACAACTTGCTTTTTTAATTTTTGTTTCTCACAATTCTATCTCTTATGATTTTCTATTCTTATTTCTCTTATTCAATTCTTATTTTAAAATGCATTTAATTAATTGTACAGTATTGGTTATTCCTAAACTTAAATGTAAATAATTTAAAGGATTGCTGTAAATGATGTTAATTTCACAACATCCCACATTCAACTTTATTTAAATTGTAAACCTCAAAACATAGTTCCTCTACCGAAAGCAAGAACCTTAACCTGTAAGCAATTGACTAGTTTCCCGACTGCACGGATCATCAGCTGGGCACCGATCTTCCTTGAGGTTTCAATCCTTTCAGCCCAGAACCTCTCGAAACGGCAGATCCATAACCTCGATCATGGATCCACATCAATAGATCCACAACCTCAGTTGCGTCCAGGCAGTCAGTCAACTCATCAATGCAACATGACTTATTCCAACACACACACACACACACACACACACACACACACACACACACACACACACACACACACACACACACACACACACACACACACACACACACACACACACACACACACACACACACACACACACACACACACACACACACACACACACACACACACACACACACCCCACTTTCACTTTATTTATTTTTCTCCATTAATTTATCCAGAGATTATGCTCAAGAAATTTCATCCTGATCGAATGAAGTTTTGTACTTGTCTAATTATGACGTCATAATGAAGGCACCCGTGACATCATCATTCATATACACTACATGACCAAAAGTATGCGGACACCTGAACATCACACATCTCATTCCAAATTCATGGACATTAATATGGAGTTGGTCCCTCCCTTTGCTGCTATAACAGCCTCCACTCTTCTGGGAAGGCTTTCCACTAGATGTTAGTACATTGCTGCGGAGATTTGCTTCCATTCAACAACAAGAACATTGGCGAGGTCGGGCACTGATGTTGGGCGATTAGGCCTGGCTCACAGTTGGTGTTCCAATTCATCCCAAAGGTGTTCGATGGGGTTGAGGTCAGGACTCTGTGCAGGCCAGTCAAGTTCTTCCACACCGATCTCGACAAACCATTTCTGTATGGACTTCGCTTTGTGCACGGGGGCATTGTCATGCTGAAACAGGAAAGGGCCTTCCCCAAACTGCTGCCACAAAGTTGGAAGCACACAATCGTCTAGAATGTCATTCTATGCTGTAGCATTAATATTTCCCTTCACTGGAACTAAGGGGCCGAGCCCGAACCATTAAAAACAGCCCCAAGACCATTGTTCCTCCTCCGACAAACTTTACAGTTTGCACTATGCATTTGGGCAGGTAGCGTTCTCCTGGCATCCGCCAAACCCAGATTCGTCCGTCGGACTGCCAGATGGTGAGGCGTGATTCATCACTCCAGAGAACGCGTTTCCACTGCTCCAGAGTCCAAAGGCGGCCAGCTTTACACCACTCCAGCCGACGCTTGGCATTGCGCAAGGTGATCTTCGGCTTGTGTGCGGCTGCTCGGCCATGGAAACCCATTTCATGAAGCTCCCGACGAACCGTTGTTGTGCTGACGTTGCTTCCAGAGGCAGTTTGGAACTCGGTAGAGAGTGTTGCAACCGAGGACAGACAATTTTTATGCGCAACGTGCTTCAGCACTCGGCGGTCCCATTCTGTGAGCTTGTGTGGCCGACCACTTCGCGGCTGAGCTGTTGTTGCTCCTCGACGTTTCCACTTCAGAATAACAGCACTTACAGTTGACCGGGGCAGCTTGAGCAAGGCAGAAATTCGACGAACTGACTTGTTGGAAAGGTGGCATCCGATGACTGTGCCACGTTGAAAGTCACTGAGCTCTTCAGTACGGCCCATTCTACTGCCAATGTTTGTCTATGGAGATTGCATGTCTGTGTGCTTGATTGTGTGTGTGTGTGTATATATATATGTATATATATATACACACAGACTTGGCATTTAATATGGAATATTTTTTTTGTGGGGGTGAACTTACTTTTCAAGATGTCTTAGAACCAAAAGTTCATTGGAATTATGTTGAAATTATTCTAGATTTTGTTAATGTGACCTTTAAAAGAAACAAAAAACACATTTGACATTTCGAAGCAAATAAATTCATCCTTGAAAGTGATGTAAACTGATATCGAACTCAATTCATCGACAGTACTGTTAAACTTCTGTACGTTTTCCAGAAGTATCTCTTTATTTTGCACATTAGCCAAAAATTTTTTTAACAAAAACAAAAGTTAAATTACGACTGGGATTACGGACAGTAAAATTACAGTTCAGTACTTCGTGCAACCCCCACGAGCATTCAGGAGAGCACGTACACGTTGAGGCATGCTGTTCACGAGATTTGCCAAGGTTTGGACAGGAATCGCTTGCCATGCAGTGACAATAGCCTGCTGCAATTCACGCACAGAGGTCGGCTGCTGGTCCAAGTGGTCGATTTGACGCGTTAATTCTGCCCACAAGTTCTCTATCGGATTCATATCCGGGGACATGGCAGGCCACTCCATATGCTCTACACCACGGTCAGCAAGAAAGTGTTGGATCATGCGAGCACGATGAGGCCGTGCATTGTCATCTTGGAAGACAAAGTTTCCTCGAAAGGCTGCACGAGCAAATGGAAGCAATGTTTCTTCCAGAATGGCCCTGTACTTGAACTGGTTCAGGTTTCCATTCAGAACAACCAGGTCAGTTTTGCCCCCTGCATGAAAAGCAGCCCAAACGGTCACCCCACCACCTCCAGCTTGGACTCTTGGCACTATACAATCTTTGTTGTAGGCTTCATGCACTTGTCTGCGCACTCGGACGCGGCCATCTTGACGATAGACCAGAAATCTAGACTCGTCACTGAAGATCACGTGATTCTAATGTCCTGGCTTCCATTGACGGTGCTCTCTGGCCCACTGCAATCGGCGCTGGCGATGTTGTCTGGTCAGGCGTGGCTTTCTCAGGGGACGCCTGGCACGATAGCCTGCTTGAACCAGTCGTTGGTTGACGAGCCTTCTGGATACAGGCACATTTGTCAGTTGCTGCCACTCAGCCCGAAGCCGATTAGCTGACTTGGTACGGCCATTGCGGACTAACCGGTGCAGCTGGCGATCATCCCTCCTTGTGGTTCTGCGGGGACGTCCTGGCCTCGGTATTGGAGTAGGGACACCCCTCTGAGCATTTCGTTTCAGGATCTTTGACACCTGACCTTGAGTGAATCCATATTGCCAAGCAATAGCACGCTGTTTCATGCCGTAATTTTGTAAAGCCACCACTCCATGACAAACAGCATTGTCGAGTTGACGGACCACCTCCAGAGGAAGCGGCAATAACTTTTGGAGACGTGCAGCAGTTGTTTTCCACTAATACAGAACGCAACAACCCTTGTATACCCCACTGTGAAGCCAATCATCAAATGCACCTGTCCGTACATTTTGCCACGCCACCTGTGATATAATCCTGTTATTGACTTCTTGCTGCGGCAGACAATCAGTGACATGGTTATTTTAACAAATAAATCAAAGTGTAAAAGAAACTCACCAGATTGATATACTGAGTTAAGAAAGTAAACCCAAGTCAAGAAAAAAAATATATTCCATATTAAATGCCAAGTCTGTCTATATAGTTTTTGGCACAATCTCTCAATGGTGAAGTATCACTTTGGAAATTCTTGGAGCTGGATCAGGACATTCACAAACATAAAGACAAACAGCCAAACGTGAAAAACATAACCATAACGTCCAAAGAAAAAAATCACAACCTTCATCCACCTTCAGTGATGGAGGTAAAAACGATTGAAAATCAATTTTGAAAATTGAAAATCGTGTATTGAAAATCGTGTTAATTCGTGTCGTGTCTTGAGGCCTTGTACAGTGTGCACTGTACAACCTTGAGGCTTTGTTTTTCTCTCAGTGGTCCGTCGTTTGTGATCCAATAACTTTCGTTCTCTGTATTCCCAGTCTTTTCACCCATAGCCTACTTCCTTGTGTAAATCTCAACTAAAAAAAAAAACAAAAAAAAACCAAAAAAAAAAACCATTTCCTTCTCTGTTCTCATTCGTTTATTCATTCTTATTCGTTCGTTCGTTCTTCGACCACGTGTTTCTCCCCCATTTCCCCAGATAGTTTTCACTCATAAACCTTCAATGTTTACACTTTCCCCTCAAGTTATGTATTCCGTCATATTTTATAACACCTTTTTCTTCTTCTTCTTTAAAAGGCTGCTTTCAACTTGCTCACCAAATCAATTCATCCCAAAAAAAATATCCATCTCCTATAGTGCCTTTTTTCTACATTCCCTAAACTCTCCTGCACTCCATCCTCCATCCAGCGTCCTTAAACGTATTTTTAACTCGAAGGTCACAAGAAACTCATTTTGCAATAAATGTTCGTTTCCCATAAATCGTACACTTTCAAAAATCCAATCTCACCCCTCCCCTCCAAATCTTCCCCATAACCCCTCCCCTCCAAATCTTCCCCATCACCCCTCCCCTCCAAATCTTCCCCATCACCCCTCCCCTCCAAATCTTCCCCATCACCCATCCCTTTCAAATCTCCCCCCTTGCCCCTCCCTCCTAAACTACCCCCTCACCCCTCCCCGCCAAGACGCCCCCTCGCCCCTCCCCTCCAAGACTCCTGCCTCACCCCTCCCCTCCAAATCTCCCCCATATCCCATCCCTTTCAAATCCCTCCCCTTGTCCCTTCCCTCCCAAACTCCCCCCTCACCCCTCCCTTTCAAATCTCCCCACCCTCATTGCTTCTCAATTTCCCCCCTCTCACTCCCCCTCCTCAAAGCGTCCTCCCCGCTTCTTCCCCCTTCAAACTCTCACCTCCATCTCCCCCAACCTTCTGCCTCGCTCTTCCCCCTCCTCAAATAACACCTCATTGTGGGTCACCCAATCACCATCAAACCTTTTGTCCGCCCAATCCTTCCCTTTCTCCGAGCTATTCTGAAATCTCTGACACACCTTCAACAGCTCTCCCTACCTCTGCCACCTCTTCCACATCTTACCCTACCCCTCCTCCCCCCTGTTCTGTATCTGATGCTCCCCCTTCCTCTTCATTAACGGTATGGACCTCAAACATCCGGGGCCTTCGTTCAAACTTAACTGATCTCTCCATACAGGTTGCTTCTGTCAAACCAGACGTGATCTGCTTAACAGAAACTTTCCTCCTTTATGATGTCTCTGATTCCATAGTATCTCTCCCGGGCTACTCCATCCTCCGGTATGATAGACCTGAGCCTCGTCCTGGAGGCGGGGTTGCTATCTTTATCAAAAACTCTCTTCCTCACTCGCCCTGCACTGCACTCTCTCCACCTCACCCCCAGGAATACCTCTGGCTACGGCTTCCCCTTCGCTCCCACCTATTGTTCATATGTGTGTTGTACCGTCCACCAAACAGTGATGACTCCATCTACATGTCGCTGTCTGATGATATGGACCAACTTCTATCTACTCATCCCAACTCTCTCTTCCTCATATGTGGTGATTTCAACTGTCATCATGCCAGTTGGCTGGGTGTGGGTACCTCTCTCACCAGCCATGGCTCCTCAGCAAAGGACTTCTGCGACTCACTGGGACTGACACAATCTGTCAATTTCCCGACCCGGATCTCAGTCAACGGAACATCTTCTCTTCTGGACTTGGTTATGACTAACTTCCCTGAAAATGTCTGCTGCTCTTCTTCTGCTCCGATCGGATCATCTGATCATGTCCTTGTTAAAGTGGACATCTCTCTGACCATCCTCAGGGAGCCTGCTCAGCGTCGACGAGTCTGGCATTTCACTCAGGCCAACTGGCACGGTCTTCAAGCAGCCATCAATCATCTGGACTGGTCTCCCATCTCTACCACCTCTGACATCAACTCATCCTGGGAATTCTTCCAAAGTAAATTGCTCTCTCTCATGCACAGATTTATCCCATCTCGTCTTCAGTTGTCATACCCTTCCTCCCGTCCATGGTACACGGAATCTTGTGGTGAGGCTGTTGCCCAGAAACAACTTGCCTTCGTCTCCTGGAAAGCAAATCCAACGGAAGGAAATCTCATTTCCTTTCACAAAGCCCGAAACAAGTGTGTGTCCACCCTCAGGAGAGCCAGGAAACAATATCTCTCCGTTCTCAAGACCGAACTCTCTTATCTGTCTCCCTCTTCCAAATCCTGGTGGCGTCTGGTCAAATCCGTTTCTGGTGTTTGTTCCCCCTCCATCCCCTCCCTTACCTCAAACGGCTACACAGCTGACTCCGCACGTGAAAAAGCTGAATGCCTCAACTCTGTGTTTGCCTCTAAATCTTGTGTCCCAAACCCATCCCTCTCTGTACCCACCATACCCAGTCGTACCCTGCTGCTCCTGGACTCCGTGTCCTTTCCTCCTGACAAGGTGGAAAAGTTTCTGTCAACCCTCGACTCTGATTCTGCAACTGGACCCGACGGCATCAGCCCACGGGTCCTAAAATCCTGCTCTGCTGCGCTATCTCACCCTCTCTCTGTTCTCTTCACCCTCTCTTTTGCTCAAGGTCAACTGCCATCTGCTTGGAAGTCAGCCAACATCACCGCTTTGCACAAAAAAGGTGCAAAAACAGATCCTAGCAACTACAGACCAATCAGCCTTCTCCCAATTATCAGCAAAGTCATGGAATCCATCATTGCTTCGGATATGAAATCTTTCCTCTTCTCCAATGGCTTGATCTCTGATCATCAATTTGGTTTCAGACCAGGTCACTCTACTCTGGACATGCTGCTTCTGCTGTCTCAACAATGGATGGAGGTCCTCAATGCCAAACAGGAAATTAGAGCTGTCTCCCTCGACATATCACGTGCCTTCGACACGGTCTGGCACCCCGCTCTGCTCACCAAACTCTCCTCCTTTGGTATCCATGGAAATCTCCACGCATGGCTGGCGGACTTCCTCTCTAGTCGTCGTCAACGTGTGGCCCTGAATGGGTTTCTCTCATCTCCTCTTCCTGTTCAGGCTGGAGTTCCCCAAGGCAGTGTTCTGGGCCCCGTGCTTTTTCTGGTCTTCATCAATGATCTCTCTGACTCTCCCGAAAATCCTCTCTATCTCTTTGCTGATGACTCCACTCTCTGCCGCTCCATTCCTCTTCCCTCAGATCGGCAGTCTGCTGCCTCCTCACTCTCTGAAGACCTGGACAAAATCACAGACTGGTCAAACAAGTGGAACATGTCTTTCAATCCTGACAAATCTCACACTCTTACTATGTCTCTCCGAAAAGATCGACTGGACAACCCTCCCATCTACTTTCTCAACAATCCTCTCCAAGAAGTTCTGTCGCTCAAGATTTTGGGTCTCACTATCTGCCATGATCTTTCTTGGGAAAACCACATTTCCAAGCTGGCCTCCAAAGCCAGTCGCCGACTGGGCATCCTCCGTCGTGCGAAGTCCTTCCTCGGCACACCTGAGCTCCTCACCACATACAAGGCTTTCATCCGCAGCTCAATGGAATACTGTTCTCCCCTATGGGCCGGTGCTCCTGCCTCACACCTAGCTCGGCTTCACGCTGTTGAAACCAAAGCTTTCAGAATTATTGTAATCTCCCGCGATGAAGCTATCTCTGAGGGCCTTTCACTCACTCACCGCAGGCAGGTAGGTGGTCTTTCTGTCTTCTACCGACTCCTCTCTGGCCTTGCACCCCCAGCTCTCTCTGTGCTCTGTCCCCCAAATATTCCTACAGGTCGCACAAGATCTGCCAGCAACCCTCTGATGGTTAAACTGCCGAAATCTCGGCTCTCTGCTCACCTTCACTCTTTTATTCCTCTTTTCTCCCGCCTCTGGAACAAACTCCCTCACTCCCTTCAATCCCACTCCTCCCTCCAGGTCTTTAAAACAGCTGTTCACCACCATCTCTTATCTTCCCCCATCCAAAACCTTGATCTTTTCTACCCCCGCTAATTCACCCCAGATCCACCTTGTTTGAAATTCCAACTTCTTTCCTGGAAGTCCTGGCAGTGTCCATATGTTTTATACCTCTCCCACCGCCCCCTTCCCATGCCCCCCCCCCCCCAAAGCCCTCGCCCTCTCTCAGATCTCTCGATGTCTCCATGTCTCTCGGTCCCTGCTCTCAAATGTTGTTTGTGTCCTTCCCCCTCTCTCCCCATCTTGTCTACCGCTCCCGATGTTATATGTTTTATGTGTCGGTTTGTCTTTGTGTGTGATTAATGTTCGCTCTTTCACGAGCCTCGATCTTGTATACAAAAAAAAAAAAAAAAAAAAAAAAAAAAAAATCCAAAACCTTGATCTTTTCTACCCCCGCTAATTTCACCCCAAATCCACTTTTTGAGGTGACTTTTGACTTCTTTCCTGGAAGTCCTTGGTGTCCTTACGTTTTATACCTATCCTGCAGGTTCCTGCCTCCCCTCAGGCCGTCTCCCTCCAAAAACATCTCCCGATGTCCCTGCTCTCAAATGTTGTGTTTGTGTGCTTCCTCCCCTTCTCTCCCCATCTTGTCGACCGCTCCCCTTTTTATATACTTTGTTTGCTTGTTTGTTTGATTTGTTTGTTTGATAAATGTTAGCTCTTTCACGAGCCTCGACTCTGTATACAAAAAAAAAAAAAAAAAAAAAAA
>NC_136270.1:92859312-93031812 GCF_964187855.1 Myxine glutinosa
ACACACACACACACACACACACACACACACACACACACACACACACACACACACACACACACACACACACACACACACACACACACACACACACACACACACACACACACACACACACACACACTTGACTGTCACACACAAAGGCAGATTGACTGACACGCACAAAGGCAGATTGACTGACACGCACAAAGGCAGATTGACACACACACACACAAAGGCAGATTGACTGACACACACACACAAAGGCAGATTGACTGACACACACACGCAAATGCAGATTGACTGACACACACACACAAAAGCAGATTGACTGACACACAAAGGCAGATTGACTGACACACACACAAAGGCAGATTGACCGACCGACCGACACACACACACACACACACCATTTTGAATATTTGTACAGACAAGTTGTAATTTATTTGTTCGACAAATTTGTTTTACTCCGCAGGAAGTAATGCATTTAGCCAGTTATAAAATGTGACCATCGAGGAAATGTCACATCAATACAAGAAAATCGGGGCCTTGCCTTGGCTCACTGGATGAACCAGGGAACCACTGGTAGGTGTTGTTGGGCCCACGAAATATGTAAATTAGCCCATGGTTTGAACAAACTTGTGATCGCACAATTCCGCCATGCAGAGACTATTCCTACTAAGTTATGTCGAAACCGTGTGTGCAGTTTTAAAGAGGAAGATCCAATTGTTTACATACCGACTCACTGACACACGGACACCGCATGATGCTAATATCTCACCTGCCCTATGTTCCAGGTGAGCTAAGAAAATGAATAAAAGGGAAAACCATCAGCTCGGCGCATTTAGAGTGAAGATTGATCGCCTCGACTAGATAGATTTGTACCTCAGGCTCACGACTCGGAAAACCCACGCTATTCTCACATTGACGACAACAAGCTCACGTAAAAACAATACGATGCTGGAAACCATCTGCAAAACAAGCCTGCAGGAAAAAGAACGAACATATCACTCGTTCAGGCTCACCCTGAGAGGAAAGCTGTCGGACGCTGCTCACAAACTGCTCCAACGCGGACGCCATGATGGCGGCGACGAGCTCCACAGCGCCGCTTGGGCTTCCATTGGCTGCTCATGTGATTAACAGTTTCCATTTTAACAAACTTGCTTTCCAGCATCTATTTTGTTTATTTAGACTGATTTAATATCAACTTACGTGACATTTTATTTTAATGTTTTCTCTTATATTCTTTATTTTTCGTAAATATAAATGTTTTATATTAGAGATTAATTGTTTCATGTTTGTCCTTTCTGAACGGTGTAGTGGTGTCGGTTTTAGAGGTGGTATACAATATGTTTTTCAAACAATTCTTATAATTCATACCTAACGCTTAATATCACAAATGAATGCTTAAAATCAATAGATTTTGAGCATGATCATGTTAAATTAGATGAGGTACATCGAAAATAAGTACATTTCAAGAAATCACTTGATGAATCCAACCCGGGTACGGTCAGGCACGATGGGCCAAATGGCCTCTTCTTTTGCAAATATGGCTTTTTTTATACCACCAAAGGTACCAGCAGAGGTAATGGCTAAATCGAGAAAAAGGGAGGGGGTGGGAGGTGTGAGAGAGAGAGTTGGGAAGGGGAAGGGGAAAGGGGAAAGGGAAGGGGAAGAAAGAAAGGAGGGAAGGAAGAAAGGGAGGAGGGAAGGAAGAAAGGGAGGGAGAAGGAAGAAAGGGAGGAGGGAAGGAAGAAAGGGAGGAGGGAAGGCAGAAAGGGAGGGGGAAGGAAGAGAGGGGAAGGCAGAAAGGGCGGGGGAGGGGAAGGCAGAAAGGGCGGGGGAGGGGAAGGCAGAAAGGGCGGGGAAGGCAGAAAGGGCGGGGGAGGGGAAGGCAGAAAGAGCGGGGGAGGGGAAGGCAGAAAGGGAGGGGGAGGGGAAGGCAGAAAGGGAGGGGGAGGGGAAGGCAGAAAGGGAGGGGAGGGGAAGGCAGAAAGGGAGGGGGTGGGGGAGGCAGAAAGGGAGGGGAGGGGAAGGCAGAAGGGGAGGAGGAGGAGGAAGGCAGAAAGGGAGGGGGGGAAGGCAGAAAGGGAGGGGGAGGGGGAAGGCAGAAAGGGAAGGGGAGGTGGAAGGCAGAAAGGGAGGGGAGGGGAAGGCAGAGGGGGAGGGGGAAGGCAGAAAGGGAGGAGGAGGAAGGCAGAAAGGGAGGGGGAGGGGGAAGGCAGATAGGGAGGGGGAGGGGGAAGGCAGAAAGGGAGGGGGAGGTGGAAGGCAGAAAGGGTGGGGAGGGGAAGGCAGAAAGGGAGGGGGAGGGGGAAGGCAGAAAGGGAGGGGGAGGGGGAAGGCAGAAGGGGAGGGGGGAGGCAGAAAGGGAGGGGGAGGGGGGAGGCAGAAAGGGAGGGGGAGGGGGAAGGCAGAAAGGGAGGAGGAAGACAGAAAGAGAGGGGGGAAGGAAGAAAGGGGAGAAACAGAGAGGGGTATGGGAGAGAGAGGAGGAGGAGGAGAAACAGAGAGGGGTAGGGGAGGGAGAGAGGGGTAGGGGAGGGAGAGAGAAGGGGGAGGGAGAGAGAGGGGGGAGGGAGAGAGAGGAGGAGGGAGAGAGAGGGGGAGAAACAGAGAGGGGTAGGGGAGAGAGAGAGAGAGAGAGGGGGGGGGGAGAAACAGAGAGGGGTAGGAGAGAGAGAGGAGGGAGAAACAGAGAGGGGTAGGGAGAGAGGGGGGAGAGAGGTGGGAGAAACAGAGAGGGTAGGGGAGAGAGAGGGAGGGGGAGAAACAGAGAAGGGTAGGGGAGAGAGAGAGGGAGGGGAGAAACAGAGAAGGGTAGGGGAGAAACAGAGAGGGGGGGAGAAAGAGAGAGCGGGGAGCAAGAGAGAGGGGTGGGGAGAAATAGAGAGGGGGTGGGAGAAAGAGAGAGGGGGAGGGGAGAAAGAGAGAGGGGGGAGGAGAGAGAGAGAGAGGGGGGGGGGAGAAAGAGAGAGGGGGAGGGAGAAACAGAGAGGAGTAGGGGAGAGAGAGGGAGGGGAGAGAGGGGGAGAAACAGAGAGGAGTATGGGAGAGAGGGAGGGGAGAGAGGGAGAGAGGGGGGAGAAACAGAGAGGGGGAGGGGAGAGAGAGAGAGGGGTGGGAGAAACAGAGAGGGGTAGGAGAGAGAGAGAGAGAGAGGGGGGGGGGGGAGAAACAGAGAAGGGTCCGGGAGAGAGAGGGAGGGGAGAGAGGGGGAGAAACAGAGAGGAGTATGGGAGAGAGGGAGGGGAGAGAGGGAGAGAGGGGGAAGAAACAGAGAGGGGGAGGGGAGAGAGAGAGAGGGGTGGGGAGAAACAGAGAGGGTAGGAGAGGAGAGAGAGAGAGAGAGAGGGGGGGGGGGGAGAAACAGAGAAGGGTCCGGGAGAGAGAGGGAGGGGGAGAAACAGAGAAGGGTAGGGGAGAAAGAGAGAGGAGGGGAGAAAGAGAGAGGGGGGGGAGAAAGAGAGAGTGGGGGAGAAAGAGAGAGGGGGGAGAAAGAGAGAGGGGAGGAGAAAGAGAGAGGAGGGGAGAAAGAGAGAGGGGGAGGGAGAAAGAGAGAGGATGGGGGGGGGAGAAAGAGAGAGGGTGGGGGGGGGGGAAAGAGAGAGGGTGGGGGGGGGGGGAGAAAGAGAGAGGGCGGGGGGGGGGAACAGAGAGGGTAGGGGAGAGAGAGAGAGAGACATTGACATTTTATTCCTCTTTATTGCTCGGAATCGTTGTGTGCAAGGTAAATCAAACAAATACAGGCAGGTGACTGCGCAAATTCAAAAAGGTAAATTATAAATTCAATGTAAAAACACCATCAACAAGTTCACATAAAGGTGGGTTTTCACGGGACACGTGAACGGTTCGCGAAGGATGCGAATGTCGAAAAAATGGCAAAGTCCAACATTCGTATTTTAGGCTCCAAAAGTTCACCAAACATGCGCGGGGGGTTCGGAAGCGTCGTCAATTGCTCGCAGGAGTCGTTTTTTGTTCGGCGGGAATTTCAAAAGTTTGACACATATGGTATGGTTTGAAATACCATATGTGTCCCGAGGCCACGCCTTGCCCCCGGGCGTGGCTGGTCGGCCGAAAAGCGGGGCGTGTATCTCAGTTCCACCCTGCGCCTCGTGACGCCTTTGCTCCGGGCGTGGCCCGAGCTGCGCTTCCGCCTTCCACGCCCGGACACTTTCGCCACCCACTGGTGTGCGGAATTATTGCCCACTGACACTGTGTCCGCCACACACGCCCCCCCCAGAATTCCCGCGAACCTGAAGGGTGAGCTTGCGGGGAAGCCGGATGACCCGGCCAAAACGCCCCCTGGCGATGCGTGCAGGACTGGGGGGTAAGTTTTCAAAAGTTTGAAATACCCGCCGAACAAAAAACGACTCCTGCGAACAATTGACGACGCTTCCGAACCCCCGCGCATGTTTGGTGAACTTTTGGAGCCTAAAATACGAATGTTGGACTTTGCCATTTTTTCGACATTCGCATCCTTCGCGAACCGTTCGCGTGTCCCGTGAAAACCCACCATAAGGATGCCTTCACACACCACCGCTGCGAAAACAGTGTACAGTCACTGGATTGAAATTCAACGTGTACACTTGATGTGATAAAGGTTTTAAAAAGGTGAACAACATCAGAAACAGAATCACAAACATTTTGCATTTTGTGTTTCCTCGACAGGTATATAGCAAGCTTCGCCTTAGAGGACAAATAGTTGGCTAAAAGGCACTCATCTTTACACTGGTGGGAAATGCTAAAACCGAAAATAAAAACACAATGAGTAAAAGCTAAGCCTAGCCCCCGGATAACACGTGATAAAACTGTAAAAAGGGGTGCCAACAAGCAGTGAAATCCTCCAATGCGAGTGTGATTCTGCGGGTCTATCAGGAACAAGGGTTTTGACACACATACCATAAACAGAAGATTTTCCCATCAAATGGAAAGAGGTGAAACCTTGAAAATGATGCAAAAGCCCTGGAAAGGGATGGTGGGATAAGAGAGGGCCAGCTTCCACCTGTGGAGCTCATTTTAGCCTGGTTTGCTTGAAAAAGTGCAGAATCACAGAAAAATCCTCCCAATGACTCGAATGGACCTAACTCCAGTGGCCACAGGCACAGTAACTTCAGCAGCTGGTTTCCACTTGTAAGGAAGAGGGGTTCTAAAATCCTGAACCTTGGTGTATCCAACATCAATAAACTTTTGCATAAAGGTACGATCACTGCAGACCTCTTCAAAAATGGGGTTTAAAAAGATTGTGTGGTGCTGTGCACACACAATTTGTTTGCCAAGAAGGTAGGCCACAACGCTTTGTACAAACTGAAACACTTTAATAACAGCTCGCACGTAAGCACTGGGCGGGCTCGACTTTCGCACGTAAGCACTGGGCAGGCCCGAGCTGCGCTTCCACGCCCGGACACTCGCGCCACCCACTGGTGTGCGGAATTATTGCCCACTGACACTGTGTCCGCCACACACGACCCCCCCCCCCCCCCCCCCAGAATTCCCGCGAACCTGAAGGGTGAGCTTGCGGGGAAGCCGGATGACCCGGCCGAAACGCCCCCTGGCGATGCGTGCAGGACTGGGGGGTAGTGGGGCTGGGGGGTGCCGGGGGTCTGACCGCCGGGGAGCGGCCTCGATGCGGAGGCAGAGCTGCTTGCGGGGGGTGGTCCAGATCGAGGTGGGCCGGCTTGAGGCGGTCCACAGAGATACGATCCGGAGTACCGCCGATGTCCACGGTGAAATTCTTGTCCCCGGTCTCCAGCACGCGGAAGGGCCCGTCATATGGGGGCAGCAGCGGCGCCCGGTGGGCGTCGTGCCTGAAAAAACGTACTCCGCCGTGCGAAGCTCCGGAACGACGTGGGAGGACGGGCAACCGTGGTGTGCCGTCGGCACCGGGGCGAACCTCCTGGCGGTCTCCTGAAGGGTGGAGCGCTGTTGCGCCGCGGACCAAGGGGCTGTGGAGTCGGGGATAAATTCGCCCGGTACCCGCAGTGGTTGCCCGAAAACCAGCTCCGCCGAGGATGCGCGCAGGTCGTCCTTGGGCGCCGTCCGGAGGCCCAGCAGGACCCAGGGGAGCCTGTCGGCCCAGCTGCCATCGCGGAGGCTGGCCCGGAGCACGGCCTTCATTGAGCGATGGAAGCGCTCGCACAGGCCATTGGCCTGGGGGTGGTAAGCCGTGGTGCGGTGCAGCTTGACGCCGAGCCCTTGCGCCGCTGCTCCCCAGAGCCCCGAGGTGAACTGGGGGCCGCGGTCGGACGAGATGTCCGAGGGGGAGCTGAACCGAGCAACCCACATGACGATGAAGGCTTGCGCTACGTCAGCCGCAGCCGTCGCTGCCAATGGCACGGCCTCCGGCCACCGGGTGGTGCGGTCCACCATGGTGAGGAGGTGGGTGAAACCCCGCGAGGGGGACAGAGGTCCCACCAAGTCGACGTGGACGTGGTCGAACTGACTTTCGTGCACCCTAAACGGGGCCAACGGGGCTTGGGTGTGGCCGTGGACTTTCGCGCGCTGGCACGCGAGGCATGTCCTGGCCCAGTCGCGGACGTTCTTCCTGAGGCCATGCCAGACGAACTTCGCCACGACGAGCTTCTGGGAGGCCTTTGTGCCCGGGTGGGACAGGCCGTGGATGGCGTCAAAAACTGGGCGCTGCCAGCCAGCGGGCACGATGGGGCGAGGCCGGCCGAGGGAGACGTCGCACAAGAGGGCAGTGCCCACGACGTCGAATGGCACCTAGGTGACGCGGAGGCCCGTGACGGCGGGCTGCAAGGCCTGGACGTCGGGGTCGGCGGTCTGGTCCGCCGCCATCCAGGCATAGTCGATCCCGAGGTGGACCGCGTGTGCGACGGACCGGGAAAGGCAATCCGCCACCGGGTTGTCCTTACCCGTGACGTGACGGATGTCCATCGTGTACTCGGACACGGCAGAGAGGTGACGTTGCTGCCGGGCCGACCATGGCTCGGCGACCTTGGCCATCGCGAAAACAAGGGGCTTGTGATCGACGAATTCCGTGAACGGGCGGCCCTCGAGAAGATGGCGGAAGTGTCGGACCGCCAGGTGGAGCCCGAGCAGCTCGCGGTCGAAGGTGCTGTACCGGCGTTCGTGCGGGTGGAGATGCCGGCGAAAAAACGCCAGCGGCTGCCAAGCACCACTCACCCACTGCTCGTGCACCGCGCCCACCGCGTAGTCCGCCGCGTCGGTGGTGAGGGCGATTGGTGCATCGGGCGGCGGGTGCGCCAGCATGGTGGCGTTGGCCAAGGCCAGCTTTGCGCCCGCAAATGCCGCGGCCATTTGCTCCGTCCAGGCGATGTCACCTTTGCCCGGCTTCCCCCGGAAGGCCTCGTGCAGGGGCGACGCGGGGCACGAAACGGTGATAAAAATTCACCATGCCCAGGAATTCCTGGAGCCCCTTGATCGTGCGGGGGTGCGGGAAACTCCTGACCGCCTCCACCTTTGCCGGTAAAGGGATGGCCCCGTGCCTGGTGATGTGGTGCCCCAAGAAGTCGATGGCGGTGACGCCGAAACGGCACTTCGCGGGGTTGATTATCAGGCCATGCTGGCCCAGGCGTTCGAAGAGCGTGCGGAGGTGGAGCAGGTGCTCCTCCCGGGACGCGCTCGCGACTAGGATGTCGTCCAGGTCGACGAAGATGAAGGACAAGTCGCGCAAGACGCTGTCCATGAGCCGTTGGAACGCCTGGGCCGCATTTTTCAACCCAAAGGGCATCCGGAAGAACTCAAAGAGGCCGAAAGGTGTGATGACGGCCGTCTTTGGTACATCGTTCTGTTGTACGGGGACCTGGTGGTAGCCCCGGATGAGGTCGACCTTGGAGAAAATGGTCGTTTTCGCCAACCGGGCGGAAAAGTCCTGAATATGCGGGACCAGGTAGCGGTCGGGGGTGGTGGTGTCGTTGAGCCGGCGGTAGTCACCGCACGGCCGCCATCCGCCGCCGGGCTTGGGCACAATGTGCAGAGGAGAGGCCCATGGCCTGTTGGAGCACCGTACGATGCCCAGCCGCTCCAGCGTGGCGAACGCCGCTTTCGCCACGGCGAGCTTCGTGAGGTCGAGGCGGCACGCCCGGGCGTAGACCGGTGGTCCGTCGGTGGGGATATGGTGATCCACCCCGTTTTTAACGGCCACCGCTGAAAAGGTGGGCCGCGTTTGCACCGGGAAACTGGCAAGGAGGCGGGTAAACTCGTCCGCTGCCGGAAGCGTACAGACTAACTTCGCCGGGACGGAACCGCTCAGCAGGCCGCTTGGTAAGCCGCTCAGTGAGCCGCTCAGCGAGCTGCTCAACGAGCCGCTCAGCGAACAAGCGAGCGAGCTGAAGGTTTCGACCTGGATGAGGCGTCGACGCTTAACGTCCACCAACAGCCCATTCGCACAAAAGGAAGTCCGCACCGAGCAGGGCCATTGGCACGCTGGCGGTGACGAAAGACCATTGGAAGCGCTGCCCTCCGAACCGCAGCGAGAGGCAACACTTCCCGAATGTGCGGATGGGTGTTCCGTTGGAAGCGAGCAAGGTGGGGCCCCGGCCCGCGGCTTGCTTGTCGGATGCGGAGGCAGGGAGGACGCTTACCTGCGCTCCCGTGTCGCACAGAAAACGACGACCAGACGAGGTGTCTGTGATGAACAGGAGGCTGCCGGAATGGCCGACGCTCATGGCCGCAAGTGAGCGCCGGCCCGGTCGTTTCCCGACCCGTCGAAAGAACACGGCGGGCGGCACGCTCTAGCCTTGCGGCCGAACCTGGCATGATAGTAGCAGCAGGTTTGCGGTGGTGGCTGACGTGTCGGCCGTGCCGGTGGTGGTGGTGGTGGCGGCGGCAGTAGTGGACGGGGCGTAGCAGCGGCCACGAGGGAAGCAGGGGGCGCTATAGCCTCGCACCGGGATCCACTACGGCAGCACCGTACACCGACCGCGTGTCGCAGGCCGCGAAAAATTTGTCCGCCTCTCTGGCCAGGGCGCGGGGTTCCGTTAATTTCGAACCGGCCAGTGCAAGCCACACCTGCACAGGTAGCTGGCGGAGGAAAAGTGCTCGGAACAGGAAATACGGGCGCTGGTCTCCAAGAAGGGACAACATAAAATCCATCCGAACGGACGGTCGTGTGTCGCCGAGGGCGGGAAGGTCCAGGAGGCGGTCGGCGCGTTTGACCTCCGTGAGCCCGAACGTGGCGAGGAGAAGACGTTTGAGCGCCGCGTACATGTGGGTGCCCGGCGGGCGCCGAAGGATGGACACGACGCGGGCGGCAGTGCCGGGCCTGAGGGCGGCGACCACGTGGTAGTACATGGTGTCGTCCGCCGTGATGCCCCGGAGCTGGAATTGAGCTTCAGCCTGCACAAACCAAACGTCGGCCTGCGCTTCCTAGAACTCAGGGAGTTTGACCGCGACAGCGATGGTAGCCATGGCGCGTTCAGGGGTCAGCTACGGCTGAACCAGTCGGGGTCACCAGTGTGGTGCTGTGCACACACAATTCGTTTGCCAAGAAGGTAGGCCACAACGCTTTGTACAAACTGAAACACTTTAATAACAGCTCGCACGTAAGCACTGGGTGGGCTCGAAAGTCGAGCCCGCATATATGTCCCGAGGCCACGCCTTGCCCCCAGGCGAGGCCGGTCGGCCAAAAGGCGGGGCGTGTATCTCAGTTCCACCCTGCGCCTCGTGACGCCTTTGCTCCGGGCGTGGCCCGAGGTGCGCTTCCACGCCCGGACACTCGCGCCACCCACTGGTGCGCGGAATTATTGCCCACTGACACTGTGTCCGCCACAATTGGCTCTTTTTAAAATATTTCAAGAGAGTAGTTACAGTTATCACGGCGCACGGTAACCGCCTGCCATGCCTCCAGCACACTCCAGTAGAACAGGGGGACTGATGCAATATCAACTTTCTTGGTTTCAATGAGGAACAGTTCCTGATCGTAGCCAAGTTTCCCTGCCTGCCGAAGCAGGCAGAGAGCCATGGCCTTCCACGAGACGTCCGTATACAACAGTCGACGAAGCGACAGGAGGCGAAAAGCCATCACTTTGCTCGTAATGGCGATCAGGCCCTCTCCGCCTTCAGCAACAGGTAGGTTTAACACACCAGGTCTGAGCCAGTGCTTTCCCCACAAAAATAAGTCATAAAAATAGATTGTAGTTTTTAAAGAATAAAAACCGGGGGCTGCAATGCCATAAAAACGTGCCAAAGCATTGATGCTGCGAGGTTATTTATAATGAGGGTTCGGCCCCGATACGACAGTTGACAGAGTAAGCCCTTCCATTTTAGCAGAGGCCTCTCAGTTTTATTTATTAGAGATTCCCAGTTTTTCAAAATGAAGTTTTCAGTACCAAGAAAGACGCCGAGATAAAATATTCCATCCCATGCCCATTCGAGTTGCTCAGGTAGAGTCAGAGGAGTGGCGCCATTTTGAGTGGATAGAGACCTCTGCTCTTTTTCCAATTCACTTTTCCGGAACTTGAACTTGAAGGTGATGGCAAGTGGTAAAGCATGTGTTGAGGTGGAAAGAACTGGGAAGTGGCCATGTGCTGTGTGCAGGTAGGATGTCGGAGTGAACTCCATTCAATGTACAATGTGCGCTGAGTGGGTTCATCAAAAATGCAGTGGTCTGAGAGGGTCATTAACCAGTGTGGCAGCTACATTGAAATGTAAGGTGTGCACAGAGGGAGCTGCAGATGGAGGAAATGTTGAGTTGGATCTTGGAGACGGCGTGAAGCTGGAAGGTGTGAAAACATTTTGCTACCTCGGAGACATGCTGAATGGAGAAGGTGGATCAGACTCGGCAACGGTTGCTGGAGTGAGATGTGCATGGAAGAAGTTTCGGGAACTGAGTGGCGTGCTGATGAGGAGGGGAGTGTCGTTGAAGCTGAAGGGAAAGGTGTATGCTGCATGTGTGAGAAGTGTTATGATTTATGGGAGCGAGATATGGGTCATGAATGTAGAGCAGCAACGAAGGCTGGAAAGGGTGGAAATGCGAATGGTTCGGTGGATGTGCGGAGTATCGTTGAGAGAGAGGAAAACAAATGATGAATTGCGAAAGATGATGGGAATAGAGCCTGTGATTGATGCTGTGAAGAGGAACAGGTTGAGATGGTTTGGTCATGTGTTGAGGAAGGATGAAAGTGACTGGTTGAGAAGAGTGATGGAAATGAATGTAGAAGGAAGTAGAGGACGGGAAGACCGAGAAAGACTTGGCTAAAGATGGTGGAAGAAGAAATACGGGCAAGGGGGTTAACAAGGAGAGATGCAGAAAATAGGGCAAGATGGAGAAGATTGTCATGGGGACCGCAAGGCTAACCCCCGCTCTAGCAGGGGAAATGGCCTTAAAATGCATGTTGTTGTTGTTGTTGTTGTTGTTGTTGTTTTCCGGAACTTGCTAAACTGAATTATTGAATGCTTTGGACCAAAGCCAAGACGTCCTCATCCGAGTGAATGATTGCACAAAGGTCGTCTGCATAAGTAATCACCTTAAACGGGTTCGCCGTCGGTTGGGAAAGGAAACCGAGAAGACGTGCACGCAACCGAACAGCAAAGGCTCAATCGCGAGAGAGTACAGGAGGCCGGAAAGAGGGCAACCTTGACAAATGCCTCTACCTGCCAGGAAAGGCTGACATAAAATGTTGTTAACTTTTCGTAGACTAAAAGTGTTATTATACAGTAACTGTACGTGAGAGATAAAAATTTCCCCAAAATCAAACCCCCTTAAAACAGAAAAAAGATAAAAACGATCAATGGTATCGAAGGCCTTTTCTTGATCTAAGAACACCAAGCCAACATGTCTTTGTTGGCGAGAACAGATATCAATCATGTCATGCACAATAAATATACTGTTGAGGCGTACACGAAAGCCCACTGGCGTGGTGACATCATTCCGCGCACCAAGTGGGCGGCGGCCACGCCCGAGGGGTAGGCGTGGCCTCAGGATATACACCGGGCGCGCAGCCCAGAGCGCGCCAGTGCTACAGTGACCTCTTTGAATAAAGAACTATAAACTTACCGCGTTGTCCGCTTCCTCCTTGGTAGCAAGTCACGCGCGTAGCACCGCGTGCTTCATTGGTGACCTCCGATATTCGAGTCAGCCGTCGCTGACTACCCGAAACCGCCGCAACAATGGCTACCAACGCGGTCTCCATCAAGCTCCCCGAATTCTGGGAGTCACAAGCCGTAGTTTGGTTCCTGCAGGCGGAAGCCCAGTTCCGACTTCGAGGCATCACGGTGGACGAGACCATGTACTGCCACGTGGTCGCCGCCCTCGGGCCCGGCACGGCCACCCGCGTCATATCGGTCCTAAGGGATCCACCTGCCGACGGCAAGTACGAGGCGGTCAAGCGTCTCCTCCTCGCCACGTTCGGCCTTACGGTGGACGCATGGGCCGATCGCCTCTTCGACCTCCCCGAGATCGGGGACATGCGACCATCGGTCCGTATGGACCATATGCTGGCGCTCATGGGCGATGAAACCCCGAACGCTCTATTCCGGGCGTTGTTTCGACGCCAGCTGCCAGCACGAGTCTGCCTCGCTTTGGCTGGTTCCGCGTTAACGGAACCCCGTGCGCTCGCTGCTGAGGCCGACAAATACTACGCGGCTTTGGAAGCGCAGGCGAGTCTTGGCGCGGTTGCCGCTCTCGAGGCTCCCGAGGCTCCCGAGGCTCCTGAGGCACCCGAGGCTTTCCCCGATGCACCGCACCTCGTGTCCGCCGTCACGCCCCGCCCACCACCACCGCCGCCGCCGCGAAGAAAACCGCGGCCTCCGACGCCGCAGCTGCCCGCCTGGTGTTTCTTCCACGCCAGGTTCGGCCACAAGGCTCGGCAGTGTCGCCCGCCGTGCTCATTCGGCAGGTCGGGAATCGGGCAAGCCGGCGCTCGGTGGCAACGGTGAGCGTCGGCAATTCAAACAGCCTTTTGTACATAACGGACACCTTGTCCGGGCGCCGTTACCTGTGCGATATGGGAGCGCAGGTGAGTGTCGTTCCTGCCGGTATGTCCGACAAGCACACCGCGGGCCGAGGTCCCGCGCTGCTTGCGGCCAATGGTACGTCTATACGCACGTACGGAAAACGCTGTCTCTCCCTGCGGTTCGGAGGTCAGGTTTTCCGTTGGTCGTTCGTTACGGCCGACGTGCCCATGGCACTGCTCGGCGCAGACTTCTTATGTGCTAATGGATTACTGGTCGATGTAAAGCGCAGAAGGCTTGTCCAGGCTGAGACGTTCAGCTCGCTCGCGTGTGCGCTGCCCGCCCCGTTGAGCAGCTCACAGAGCGGCTCACCGAGAGGCTCGCTGAGCGGCTTGCTGAGCGGTTCCGTTCCGGCCAGGTTCATCTGTACGCTTCCGGCAGCGGACGAATTCGCCCGCCTCCTCGCGGGTTTCCCGGCCCTCACGCGGCCCACCTTCTCGGCGGGGACCGTCAAGCACGGGGTGGAACATCACATCCCCACCGCCAGGCCATCGGCCTATGCCCAGGCACGCCGCCTCGAGCCGACGAAGCTTGCCATAGCTAAAGCGGAGTTCGCTACTCTGGAGCGGCTCGGCATCGTGCGGCGCTCCGAGAGCGCGTGGGCGTCCCCGCTCCACATCGTGCCCAAGCCCGGCGGGGGATGGCGACTGTGCGGGGACTACCGGCGCCTCAACGACGCCACCACCCCCGACTGCTACCCCGTCCCCCACATCCAGGACTTCTCCACCCGGTTGGCGGGGATGTCCTTCTTTTCAAAGGTGGACCTCGTACGCGGCTACCATCAGGTCCCTGTCAGGCCGGAGGACATCCCGGAGACGGCTGTCATCACGCCGTTCGGGCTTTTCGAATTTCTTCGGATGCCCTTCGGTTTGAAAAATGCGGCTCAGGCGTTCCAGCGCCTCATGGACAGCGTCTTGCGCAGCTTGGATTTTTTGTACGTCTACCTGGACGACAGCCTCGTCGCCAGCGCGTCCCGCGAAGAGTACCTTCGTCACCTCCGCACGCTCTTCGAACGTCTGGGCCAGCACGGCCTGATCGTGAACCCCACCAAGTGCCGGTTCGGTGTCACTGAAATCGACTTTTTGGGGCACCGCGTCACCAGGCACGGGGCCGTCCCCCTCCCGGCCAAGGTGGAGGCGGTGAAGGGGTTTCCGCGCCCCCACACGATCAAGGGGCTCCAGGAGTTCCTGGGCATGGTAAACGTTTACCATCGGTTCCTGCCCCGCATCGCCCAGCTCCTGCGCCCCTTGCACGAGGCCCTCCAGGGGAAGCCGGGCAAAGGTGACGTTACCTGGACCGAGCAGATGGACGCGGCGTTCTCGGGCGCGAAGCTCGCCTTGGCCAACGCCACCATGCTCGCGCACCCGGTGCCCGATGCACCGATCGCCCTCACCACCGATGCCTCGGACTACGCGATGTGCGCGGTGCACGAGCAATCGGTGCGTGGTGCTTGGCAACCACTGGCGTTCTTCAGCCGGCAGCTTCGCCCGCCGGAATGCCGTTACAGCACCTTCGACCGCGAGTTGCTTGGGCTTCACCTGGTGGTCAGGCACTTCCGCCATCTGCTTGAGGGCCGTGCGTTCACGGCCTTCGTCGACCACAAGCCGCTGCTTTTCGCGATGAGCAAGGTCGCCGAGCCGTGGTCGGCCCAGCAACAGCGTCACCTCGCGGCCGTGTCCAAGTACACGATGGACATCCGACACGTCGTGGGAAAGGACAACCCAGTGGCCGACTGCCTTTCCTGGGCCGTCGCCCACGCAGTCCACCTTGGCATCGACTATGCCCGGATGGCGGCGGACCAGGCCGCCGACCCCGGGGTCCAGGCCCTGCGGACCGCCGTCACGGGCCTCTGCGTCACCGAGGTGCCCTTCGACGGCGCGGGCACGGCCCTTGTTTGCGACGTCTCCCTCGGGTGGCCTCGCCCCATCGTGCCCGCAGGCTGGCAGCGCCAGATTTTTGACGCCATCCACGGTTGTCCCACCCGGGCGTGAAGGCCTCCCAGAGGTTGGTCGCCGACAAGTTTGTCTGGCATGGCCTCCGGAAGGCCGTCCGCGGCTGGGCCAGGACGTGCCTCGCGTGCCAGCGCGCGAAGGTGCCCCGGCACACCCAGGCCCCCTTGGCCCCGTTTACGGTGCCGGAACGTCGGTTCGACCACGTGCACATGGACCTAGTGGGACCTCTGCCTCCCTCGCGGGGGGTTCACCCATGTCCTTACCATGGTGGACAGCACCACCCGGTGGCCGGAGGCCGTGCCTTTGGCGGTGACGACGGCGGCAGATGTCGCACAGGCGTTCATCGCCACCTGGGTCGCCCGGTTCGGCGCCCCCTCAGACATCTCGTCGGACCGCGGCCCCCAGTTCACCTCGGAGCTCTGGGCCGCGGTCGCGCGGGGGCTCGTGGTCCAGCTGCACCGAACCACGGCCTACCACCCCCAGGCCAACGGCCTGTGCGAGCGATTCCACTGCTCGTTGAAGGCCGCGCTCCGGGCCACACTCCGCGACGGCGGCTGGGTCGACAGGCTCCCCTGGGTCCTGCTGGGCCTCCGGACAGCGCCCAAGGAGGACCTGCACGCATCCGGGGCAGAGTTGGTCTTTGGACAACCGCTGCGGGTGCCGGGTGAGTTCCTCCCCGACCCCACGGCACCTTGGACCGCGGCGCAGGAGCGTTCTGCACTGCAGGAGACCGCCCGGAGGTTCGCCCCGGTGCCGACGGGCACCCTCCTACACACGTCGCCCCGGAGCTTCGCACCACGGAGTACGTCTTCGTCCGGCACGACGCCCACCGGACACCACTGCGGCCCCCGTACGACGGGCCTTTCCGCGTGCTGGAGACCGGGGTGAAACATTTCACCCTGGATATCAGCGGCACTCCTGACCGGGTCTCCATAGACCGCCTCAAGCCGGCCCACCTCGACGTGGACCACCCACCGCCGGTGGCTCGGCCCCCGCGTCGGGGCCGCCCTCCTGCGGGCGGACCCCTGGCACCGCCCAGCACCGCAGGCACGCCGCCCCCCGGTCCGGCACCCATCCCGGGTACATCCGGGGGCATCCCACCTGGCATCCCTGCACCCCGGACGCCGACGGTCGCCAGAGGGCGTTTCGGCCGGGTCATCCGTTTGCCCCGCAAACTGGCCCTCCAGGTGCGCGGGAATTCTGGGGGGGCGCGTGTGGCGTACACGAAAGCCCACTGGCGTGGTGACATCATTCCGCGCACCAAGTGGGCGGCGGCCACGCCCGAGGGGTAGGCGTGGCCTCAGGATATACACCGGGCGCGCAGCCCGGAGCGCGCCAGTGCTACAGTGACCTCTTTGGAATAAAGAACTATAAACTTACCGTGTTGTCCGCTTCCTCCTTGGTAGCAAGTCACGCGCGCAGCACCGCGTGCTTCATTGTCATGAATTGTCCTTTTAGGGACACAGTAAGATTGATCTGGGTGTATGATCTCCCCAATAACAGCTCTGAGCCGGTTGCTGAGAGCCTTGGAGAGTATCTTGTAGTTCGCACAAAGCAGTGAAATGGGACGCCAATTGTGGGGTTGCTGAAGGTCTCCCTTTTTTGGGATAAGGGTGAGAACAGCCCTACGGCAACTTAACGACAGTGAGCCTGGTCGTCAGCCGTCCATTAGAACCTCAAGTAGCTCTGGCCCCAGGAGGTCCCAAAAGGTTTTATAAAGTTCTGTAGGAATTCCATCCAGGCCGGAGGCCTTACCAGAAGGTAAAGTTTGTAGAGCAGCATGGAGTTCCTCCAAAGTTACTTCCTTGTCCAGTTGTAGGAGTGCAGATTCTGACAAGGTGGGTAAGGAAGAAGTCAACAACTCTATAACTTCATTGTTGATGTTCCTAGCATGATAAAGTTCAGAGAAGTAGTGTTTAAGTGAGGCTCTGATATCTTTTTGATCATGCCTTATCCTTCCTTCCTTTTTTCTTACTGAAGTTATCTGCTGACTTCTCTTTGTTTGAGCTTCCAGTCTAAAAAACAACTGAGAAGAGGTATCCAGGTGACACAAGTTCTCCATTCGGAGACGAATCAGCGCTCCTCTGGCTTCCTTTGCACAAAGCCCAGCAAGAAGAGCTTTTTTTCTTTGCAAGCAAAAGGTTGGTTCTTTCATCACTGGGGGCCGAGAGGTTGGACTGCAAGGATAATATTTCTTTGCAAACCAAGGATTGGAGGGCAGAATCATATTTGGCATGGTAAGCTCCATATTGTTGGCAAAAAGATCTTATCTGCACTTTGGCGTTGTCCCACCATCGCCCAAGGTGGGGGAAGGAAGGTTTATGTTGGAGCAGGGCATTCCAGAACACACGAAAGGCATCAACAAACAGTTGGACGTCCAATAGGCTTGCATTGAAGATCCAGGAGGCAGCACCACGATTTTGGACTGGTGGGTGAATACGAAGTGCGACCATGTGATGGTCTGAGAAACCACTCGGGACAATGTCCATATTGCTTACAACATTCAAAAAAACACTACTGTTGATATAAAAACGGTCCAATCTTGCAAGTGATAGGTGGGCGTTTGAACACCGACACCACGTGTATTGGCAGACAGAAAGATTGCGGATTCTCCACACATCGACAAGGGAATACTTAGACAAAGCTCTCAACAGAGGCACCATGCTTGCTGGGTGAGGTTCCTCTCCATTACGATCAATGGCGGAGTCTGTCGTGCAGTTGAAATCTCCACCCAAGCAAACAAGTCCGTTAAAATCAATGTGTGCAAGAGAAGTTTCCAAGTGCGTGTAAAAGGCAAGTCTCTCCATGCTATTACTAGATGCGTAGACGTTCAGTACAGTGTGTTTAAAACCGTTGTGTGTAAAAGTGAGTGAAATCAAATACCCTTTGATAATCTCATTAAAAACAACACTAGGACTGCAAAAGGAAGGTTGTATATAAACAGCTACCCCAGCCCTAGGGTGTTCCAGACTACTAAAAAACCATTTTCCTTTCATTATCCTTTGCCATTAACTTGCACTAGAGGAGCTGCATCTTGTTTCTTGTAAAAGCAAAACATCAATGTGATTTGCCCCAACAAACTGCTTAACTTCAGCTTTACGGATGGAAGAGCGTCCCCCATTAATGTTTAAACTTGCTATAGAGAAAGCCATGGGCTAACATAGAGTTTTTGGGTGTGTCAGAAGTCTACGTCTGCAGCTCCTTCTTTGCTTTAAGGATGCATTTCCGGAGGCGATACACTTGTGAATCGGTCACGCCATGCTGTCCGGCTTTATAGTCCATGAGCCAGACCAGATATTGGTACCACCTGGGGTGGCAAAATCTCACTGTGTTTTCTTGAAAGGCATATACCCATAGATGAAAAAAAAACTTTGAAGCCAAGCTTGGAATGGTAGCTTAGTGCTATTAATCACCTCTTAAAGATGGAAGACTGGGCCCGATCCGGGGCCCAAAAATTATGGGGTAGGGGAAATATAAATTGCGATATCGTTTGAACTAATGGTCCAATTGCTACAAATAACCACTCAAAATGTTGGAAATTTTATGTTCTACATAACTATATCTATTATTTGCCAATATGTTAATTAAGTAGGTCACTAGAGGAGGTCAAAAGGTCACAAAATTTGACCCCTGCTTAAAATCTGGCCATCCGTCCAAAATATCATCACAGTTACCCTACCAATGGGAATTTCTCAGCCAAAATGGGCTCAAATAGAAGTTAATAAGTGTCCAAGTCCATTTTATGCCTAAAAGTGTGGATTTTATTTGTATCTGAGCCATGGTACGTAACGGAATTTGACACATCTTTGAAAACGGCCATTTTTAGCCTGAAAAACACGCAAAAATGGAAGATGCCAATGTGTTGGTGTTAATAAAAAATCTTTCAAACAACATTTTAATACAAATGTCAAATATCATGTGAAAATGTGCTCTTATTAGTCCCCTACCGGTGTACACCAGAGGGGACTATAGGTTTGCACTCCGTCCCTCCATCTGTCAGTCTGTCAGTCCGTCACGCAAAGAACAGCTTTCCGGACTTTTTTTTCTAAACGCTTAATGCTAATGATTTCAAACTTGGCACATGGATTCCTCATGATAGGTTACAGATCAAGTTCGAACTTCACGACGTTTCGATCATTTCTGACAAAGTTATGGTACTTTGAACTTTGGGAATTCTGATAATTCTGATGATCCTTAACTCAGTGCCATTTTAAGTTTTAATTTCCTTTCAAAAAGATTTTCTCTGCAATAATAGGACCGATTGAGATCAAATTTTCACCGTAGGGGGGACTCGGTCTGTAGAATATTGTAATGGTAATTATGACGTCACAGGTCACGTGGTCCGGCCGCCATATTGTTTTTCGTGAAAACACGAAAACCCCTTTTTCTCTGCAACGGCTGGACAGATCGAGGCTAAACTTTGCAGGTAGGATCGCATACCCATGACGAACAAAAAAGTCAACGAGCATGACGTCATGCATCACATGGTTTCAGAGTTATGACGTTTTTAAGTATGAACCTTTAAAACCGAGCTCCTCTCTCATTTTTGATCCAATTGAGGGGAAACTTCACAGATCTGTTCAGCATGTCAGTCTACTAAAATGTCCTTTTGGAATTTGCGATAGGGCACGTGGTTTGGCAGATATCGTTAATTAAACGAAAATATTTATAAAAATGGATATCTCTTGAATCGCTAGTACCTCAGACCGTGAGTTGGTAATTATATAATTCACACAGTGCAATACGTGCAGGCCGCTCCACGGAGTGACCTTGCGGGCTTATCAACGAGGCGAGGCGTGACACACATGTGTCTCAGCATACCTCAGATCAAGTTTGAAAACCAGCATCAACCATGCATAAATTTGCATATTCGATCATTTTTGACAAAGTTATGGCACTTTGAACTTTGGTAGGGGAAATGTATTGCAGCGCAATACTCAGAATGCTTGTTTAGTTTAGGGCTGTTAGGCATTTAAAGGTCACCTGTAGTCAAGGTCAAGGCCATTCACCATTGAACCTCAGGTATGCATTTTTTACGTCCACCTGACAGAAGACCTCATGAAACATGATAAATCATCCCTTAACAACATATCAAAATATTGATACCTGCTAGAAATTCCTCTTGATGGATTTGGTAGGCCTATTGAAGGTTGAAGTCTGTCCAGCTGCTCACAGTTTGGTTTGAAGCACAATGTGCACGAGTGAGCAACCAAAGTAGAGTCTTCTTGTTCACCTCTTGCTTCATTGTCTGGTCGTCGATTTCCACATAAACGCGAAGTGGGGGTCCAACACGCTTTCCGGCATTGTAGATGGGAAGTAGCCTTGGCTCCTCAATCCCTATGGCCCTGTCTTTTCGCTTCTCCTCATTCAGGGGATGCTGCATGAAGGGCAGTGGTCTGAATACCCTGGGCTGTGCAATGATGCCATTTATTCTGTGGGACGGCCCTCCTCCACTCAGCGTCTCCTCCCGTCTATCAATGTTGTCATACGCCAATGTCACCTGAACATTGGGCTTGATACCTCTTGGTATGGCAACACTTCCCTCGTTCACAGACATCTTGTGAAGACAGAGAGCCGTGTAAATCTCTTCAAGCTTTGAGTAAGAAACACCATGACCACTTCGGTTCAGGAAACGAATGATCTCAACCCAACCGGTTAGGGATTTGACAGCATAAGGCAACAGGATGTGTTTGGGAGGTTTTACCTTAGCAGAGGTTATGCCATAGACGAGGTCTTGCCCAATGGATCCAATAAGCCTTTGGATTCGGTCCGATACAGGAGCTGAGGAGTCAGATTCGGCTGCCATGAGCATTCTCAAGAATGTTTTCAAAGAGCATGGAATGAAGGCTGCTCCATCCTTCAACTCCTCTGGTACTGGAGGCCAGGGCATTTGAACATCATGCCGCTTGACATCATTTGTCAGGATAGTGGACATATTTATCATCATCATACTTACCTTGGAGGTGTTCTGCTTGGTAGCTAGGAGTTCCTCTTTAAGCCTCTGGTTTTCTTTCACCAGCTGGGACAGTGAAAGGTTGTCAGGATAGACCAGCAATTTGCCCATCTCATCTGGTATCATATGTATACTCTCCCCAAACTCCCCCTTGATCTTTCTATGGATGTGCTTTTTAGTGGACGTTTTAACCTCACCTAGGCCTACACCAGATTCTACAAACAAATCAAGCAGGTATTTGCATAACTCAGTCATTCTTATCACTTGAGGCTTCTCAAATATACCATCCCTAATGAACCTGAACAGTCCACTACAACAATGTTCTTCAGTCTTAGCATACTCCTCGTCTAGGTGTGGGAGGAATGCCACCGGATCACCACTAGTTTCAGATTTGGTCTTGGAGCTTGTCTGTTTGGTATACCTACGATAGCAAGACCGGTGGTAGTGGCCCTCAGCTGCAACTAGGTCTCGGGACGTAATCGCCATCATTCTTGGATCACTTTGGTCCATTGCTGCCTGCCTTACCGTCTGATCTGAACGTAGATCGACGCATTGGACCAAGGGCTCTCTTGTTTTGCTGCTTGTGAGCTACTTGCTGCTTTTCAGGCAGAAGATGCACACTGGTTCATACATGCGTGATGATGACGAGGATAGACCTCCTGATGACTTTCTCCCGTTCAGTTCTTTCTGTCCCGGCTCATCCGGCTTCTCTGCGGATGCCGCTTTTTCAATAGCATCCAGGTCACGTTTCTTAACGAATTGATTCCTGCATCCCCTGTGATACAGGACTTGTGGGATCTGATCATCTCTGGCAGTGGCAGCAATCCTAAGAATGCCGGCATGCTTCCGGATCTCAGCTGCTTTCAGAAGCCGTTCCCACAATGCACGATCTTGGGGCGAATTCAGCTAGAGGTCTGTGTCCTCGCACTCAAAGATGCAGGAGGAACGGGTCAACTTGCGTGGCAGTAAGGGTACTTGGTCTAGATCTCCAGTGCCCTCCATTATTGCCTGAAAGTGAAAAATAAATGCTAATTAAATATCAGCATATTGACATCATTCATTTTGTTTTTCGGGCTAAAAATGGCCGTTTTCAAAGATGTGTCAAATTCCGTTACGTACCATGGCTCAGATACAAATAAAATCCACACTTTTAGGCATAAAATGGACTTGGACACTTATTAGCTTCTATTTGAGCCCATTTTGGCTGAGAAATTCCCATTGGTAGGGTAACTGTGATGATATTTTGGACGGATGGCCAGATTTTAAGCAGGGGTCAAATTTCGTGACCTTTTGACCTCTAGTGACCTACTTAATTAACATATTGGCAAATAATAGATATAGTTATGTAGAACTTAAAATTTCCAACATTTTGAGTGGTTATTTGTAGCAATTGGACCATTAGTTCAAACGATAACGCAATTTATATTTCCCCTACCCCATAATTTCGGGTCCTGGATCAGGCCCAGTCCTCCATCTTTAAGAGGTGATTACTAGCACTAAGCTACCGTTCCAAGCTTGGTTTCAAAGTTTTTTTTTCATCTATGTGTATATGCCTTTCAAGAAAACACAGTGAGATTTTGCCACCCCAGGTGGTTCCAATACATGAAATTCTGGGGTCTGGCCCATGGACTATTAAGGAGCAATCGCCTTGCAGAGATGATAAAGCTGGACTGGTCAGGGAAAAAGTCTGTATAAATTTTAACATGTTTCTTGCGATAGGTGTCATGGAGAAACTTTATGATATCGGCAGGTGGAACACTGGGAACACTCCGAATCTTGGGAAAAAACAGGATCGTTCCACACTTCGATGCTACCACGAGAAGCAAGCGACGAGGCTCCGTCCGAATCATAGTCTGAGCACCGATCCGTGTCCATTACATCAATGTCATGCTCCAAAGGCGGTTTAATAAGGGAAGCCTCATGTTCTGCTTCCAAAGGGGGAGCAGGAGTGGAAGGGGGAGGAGTGGGAGGAGGAAGAGGAGTGAGAGGAGGAAGAGGAGTGGGAGGGGTGAGTGGAAGATGAGTGAGATGTGGAGGATGAGTGAGAGGTGGAGGAGGAGTGAGAGGAGGCAGAGGAGTGAGAGGAGGAAGAGTGGGAGTGGTGAGGGGAAGAGGAGTGAGAGGTGGAGGAGGAGTGAGAGGAGGCGGGGGAGTGAGAGGAGCAGGAGGAGTGAGAGGAGGACGAGGAGTGAGAGGAGGAGGAGGAGGAGTGGGAGGAGGAAGAGGAGGAAGGTGAGTAGGAGGTATGTTAATGGGAGGAGCTTTGCATTCCACTTGGGGCAAACCTGGTATTTCACCATTTGAAGCTTTGCATACTGATTCAACCAGGTCCGGAGTTATTCGTGACTCAGGATTTGAACGCACTTCACTCTCAGCAGGGAGGGTGATTATAGTGGATTCGATGTTAATATCCATGGGGCTTGTGACTACGGGATCGGTCACGTGTGCTTCTTGTGATGCACAATACCAATTTCCTGCTCGTGTTCACCGGCCCCACAAGTAGGAATGTCATCATTCTCCGGAGCAAGAACATCAAAACGATTTTGAGTTTTAAAAACAGCAAATGTTGCTGCTTCTAAACACGAATCATTGTTTTCGGCAGCCGGCGCCATCCTTTTTGCACAGCTCGTCGTCACATCTTGACTATTGTCGGTTAGATGTTTCAATTTATGTTTCCTTTTTGAAGGAACAACAGAAAAGCCTTCATTATCTGCCTGGGGTCGATTTACCCCCACCTCCGACGGTCCAGGCAGATTGTTCGAGTTTGAGGCGTCACCAGCGTGCCCAACTCTAGATGGACCACTGTTGGTCTCAATGGGCTTCACCGGCCTAGATGCGCCACTCGATGTAATCTTGGGGCAAGCGTTCTTTACATGTCCAGAATGACCACATTGTAGCGGTTACCGCTGGATGCACATAATCGCCTTGCACCGGCCAGAACACGGCCAGACGCGCCTCTCCCGGGCATGCCCGGACTCACTGTTCCCGGGCACGCCCGAACCTCCCGGGCACGCCCGGTCTCGTCTTTCCCGGGCATGCCCACTCTCGCCTTTCCAGGGCTCGCCCAGAGCGTCCGGGCATGCCCAGCCTCGACTTGCCAGGCCGCAGCCAAACACGCCCGGGCAGGTCCAGACTCGCCTTTCCAAGGCTCGCCCTTGACACCCGGGCATGCCCGGTATAGCTTTTGCCGGGCAAACTTCCCGACATAAATGTGTATATATTGTTGTGGATATGAGAATGTTTTTTTATTTTATTGTTGTGGTAAAACGTTGTTGTAAAAGGTTGTTGTAAAAGGTTGTTGTAAAAGGTTGTTGTAAAATATCACCCCTCCTCCCTCCGTTGTGGTTGTATAAAAGGTCAAAGGGCGTTCCCGTAGTTAGTCCATAAAACATACATGCAGGACACGATATATCTTTTTTTTGACAGTTATACCCTTATTATGTGTATTAGCGTAAGGCTGTGTCTTCCATTAATTGAAATACTCCATTGCACCAGTGAAAGAGAATAGATTCCCTTTCCTTCCCATCCCCAAAACCTCCATTTCCATATTACATCCCCTCTCGTCACTGCTGAGCCCTCGATTCCCAATCACCTCCCCTCCAATAACCGCCATTGACCATGTGCTTTGAGTCGGAGAAGAAAGGCGTGTCTCCACCTCGTCAGAGGGGAGGAGGGGCGTGCCCGCCCGTCGTCATCCAAGGTGGAGCCCGAGGGTCGCGCGACCAACCAGGGCCGAGGTGAGCACCCCGATGGGCGTGTCCAAAACGCCGGGGGCGTAATCGCTGGAGGCGCTATAAAAGGCGCAAAACGGAAGTGGTCACGAGGAGTTGGTCAGGGATGCACGAGGAGTTGGTCAGGGATGCACAAGGAGTTGGTCAGGGATGCACGAGGAGTTGGTCAGGGATGCACAAGGAGTTGGTCGCAAGGAGTTGGTCTGAGTTGGTCTGAGTTGGTCTGAGTCGGTTGCGTTGGTAAGGAGTCGGTGGTCAGTTGGTTGCGGTGCGGAGTCGGTGGTGAGGAGTGAGAGAAACAAGAAAGAGTTGAGGGTTTGGACCAGACAAGTCCTGGGAACGCAGCGGACGGAGGCCGCAGCAGCAGGAGCACCCAACAGCCAAAGGGGGCCTGAACGGCGGTTTGGAGCAGGGCCGAAGAGGAACGGCGGCTACTAAACGCGCCGGTGGTGCTGCGGGACCCCCTTGGACCTCCCTCTCCCTCCAACCATCCACCTCCTGCCTTTCCACCCTTCTTGTATACGTGAGTTTGTTTTGTTTGTTCTGTCCCTGGGTATTTAATTAAGTCTGTAGGTAAGCTAAAATTTGCACTGTGTCACCTGCGTCTTATGTGTTGTAAATAAACTTGATTGTTCCTTTTTGCTTGTGTGTAAATAGTCAATAAATTCAGTCGTATTTCCAAACCTTTCTTGGCCTTCGTTTTCCTCTTTACATTGCGTCGTTTTTGTCTTTTCCCTCATTGAGCAGCTGTGGTGCGATACGGCCAAAGTCCTGGGTGAATCGGGTGAGCCAGGGATCCTGTTAGGTCGCGGCAATACCAAACCGCTCGGTAACTAACATCTTAATCCGCGATCTGTAACAATATATTGCTGCCCGATAAACGGGCTTGTCAGAATACCTGAGCTGTTTTGTTTCAATAAAGCAACTCGGACGAATTCCGTCTTTGGTCGCGTCAATTCTTTCGACTCGCGTTGGAGCGCAGCTCCTTCACTGGTGACCTACCGACATGGATACGGCAGTGACGCTTAAACTGCCTACCTTCTGGGAGGCTCACGCGGCTGTTTGGTTCGCTCAGGCGGACTCTCAGTTCGCCCTGCGAGGCATCACCGTGGACGACACCCGCTTCCACCATGTTGTGGCGGCGCTCGGTTCCGCCACCGCGGCCCGTGCCTTGAGCCTCCTCGAGCACCCGCCAGCTGCTGACAAATACGACGCGCTGAAGACACTCCTCCTCGACGCTTTCGCCCTCTCACCGGCAGCACGCGCACGGCGCCTGCTCGCTCTGCCCGAGCTCGGCGACACGCGCCCGTCCGAGCGCATGGACTATATGCTCTCGTTGCTCGGTGAGCACTCTCCGGATTTTCTGTTCCGCGAGCTGTTCCTTCGCCAGCTGCCTCACCCGGTACGCCTCGCCCTGGCTGGCACGTTGATCACGGATTCCCGCGCCCTCGCCAGGGAAGCCGATAAGATCTCCTCGGCGGGCCAGCACATCGGCGCGGTTACCTGGAGCCCGCCGCCGTCCGAGGCGACGCCCGAGCGCCCTGCGCGGTTGGAGGCCGAACTGCCGGTGCAACTGGCGGCCGCACCGCCCGCGTCCGACACGACGGCCGGGGCCTCCACCTGACCGGGCGTGGTGTTATTACCATGCCAGGTTCGGACACAAGGCTCGGACGTGCCGGCCCCCGTGCACTTTCGGCAGGTCGGGAAACGGCCGGGCCGGCGTTCATTCCCAGCCATGAGCGCCGGCCACTCGGGCAACTTGCTGTTTATTCGGGACAAAGCGTCTGGGCGGCGTTTCCTGTGTGACACCGGCGCCCAACTGAGCGTCATACCCGCCTCCGAGCAGGACAGGCGGGACGCCGTTTGCGGCCCCTCTTTGGTCGCTGCTAATGGCTCGGCCATACGCACTTTCGGCCCACGCGTCGTCACCCTCTGCTTCGGCAGCCAGCGTTTTCAATGGACTTTTGTGACCGCCTGTGTCCCCATGGCTTTGCTGGGCGCCGACTTCCTCTGCGCGCACGGGCTGCTGGTCGACGTCAAACGTCGTCGCCTTGTCAACGCCGAGACCTTCAGCTCCCTGGCGTGCACGATGAGCAGCTCCGCGCCGACCGAACTGGCGTGCGCCCTCCCGGCAGCGAACGAGTTCGCTCGCCTGCTCGCGGAATTCCCGGCCCTCACGCGGCCGACGTTTTCGGCCGTCGCGGTGCGGCACGGGATCGAGCACCACATACCCACTACGGGCCCGCCGGTCTATGCCAGGGCCCGCCGCCTCGACCCGGCCAAGCTCGCCGTGGCGAAGGCCGAGTTCGACGCGTTGGAGCACCTCGGCATCGTGCGGCGCTCCGATAGCGCGTGGGCCTCGCCACTGCACATCGTGCCAAAGCCGGGGGGTGGATGGCGCCCGTGTGGCGACTACCGCCATCTCAACGATGCTACCACCCCCGACAGGTACCCGATCCCGCATATTCAGGACTTTTCCACCCGTTTGGCGGGACGGGTCATCTTTTCGAAAATTGACCTGATACGGGGCTACCACCAGGTACCTGTCCGGGCGGCCGACGTCCCGAAGACGGCCGTCATCACGCCGTTCGGCCTGTTCGAATTTTTGCGGATGCCGTTTGGCCTCAAGAACGCGGCCCAGGCGTTCCAGCGCTTGATGGACGGCGTGCTGCGCGACCTGCCGTTTCTTTTCGTCTATCTGGATGATATCCTCGTCGCCAGCACGTCCCGCGCCGAGCACCTCCTCCACCTCCGAACACTGTTCGGTCGCCTCAACGAGCACGGCTTAATTGTCAACCCGGTCAAATGCCACTTCGGCGCGACGACCGTTGACTTTTTGGGCCACCGCATCACCAAGACCGGGGCCGTGCCGCTGCCGACCAAGGTCGAGGCCATCACCACGTTCCCGCGTCCCCGTTCCATCAAGGCCCTCCAAGAGTTCCTCGGCATGGTGAATTTTTATCACCGATTCGTGCCCCGCGCTGCTCAGCTCATGCGGCCCCTTTACGAGGCCCTCCGGGGCAAGCCGGCCAAGCATGACATTGTTTGGTCCGCGGCCATGGACGCGGCCTTCGCCAGCGCCAAACGGGCCCTCGCCGACGCAACGCAGCTGGCTCACCCGGTGCTCAACGCGCCCATCGCCCTCACTACGGACGCCTCCAACTACGCGGTGGGCGCCGTCCATGAGCAATGGGTGGACGGGGTTTGGCAGCCACTCGCTTTTTTCAGCCGGCAACTCCGGCCGAACGAGTTAAACTACAGCACGTTCGACCACGAGCTGCTCGGGCTATTCCTGGCCGTTCGCCATTTCCGACACCTCCTGGAGGGCCGCCCATTCACGGCTTTCGTCGACCACAAGCCGTTGGTCTACGCAATGGCTAAGGTCACGGAGCCGTGGTCGGCCCGCCAGCAGCGCCACCTCTCCGCCGTGTCGGAGTTCACCACGGACATCCGGCACGTCGCCGGCAAAGACAACGCCGTGGCCGACTGTCTTTCTCGGGCCAGCGCGAACGCGGTCCACCTCGGCATGGACTTCGCGCTCATGGCGGCCGACCAGACCACCGACGCCTCGGTGCAGGCACTCCGTGCGGCGGACACGGGCCTCCGCCTGGCCGACATTCCCTTCGCGGGCACCGTCCTGCTCTGCGACGTCTCCCAGGGCCAGCCTCGCCCCATCGTGCCCGTTTCCTGGCAGCGCCGCATCTTCGCCTCCATCCACGGCCTTTCTCACCCGGGCCGGAAAGCTTCTCAGAAGCTGGTGTCGGCGCGTTTCGTCTGGCACGGCCTTCGACGAAACATCCGCGACTGGGCCAACGCCTGCACGGCCTGCCAGCGGGTCAAGGTCCACCGCCACACCCAGGCCCCGCTGGCACCTTTCGCCGTGCCTGAACGGCGTTTCGACCACGTCCACGTGGACCTTGTGGGTCCCCTGCCCCCCTCGCGGGGGTTCACCCACCTGCTCACCATGGTGGACAGGACCACCAGGTGGCCGGAGGCCGTGCCCCTCGCCTCCACCACCACCGCCGACGTGGCGCAGGCGTTCATCGCCACCTGGGTCGCGCGCTTCGGCGCACCAGCGGACATCTCGTCCGACCGCGGCCCACAGTTCACGTCTGAGCTTTGGGGCGCGGTCGCCCGTTCGTTGGGGGTCACGCTGCACCGCACCACGGCCTACCACCCCCATGCCAATGGGTTGTGCGAGCGGTTTCACCGCTCCATGAAGGCCGCACTCATGGCCGGCCTTCAGGACGACGGTTGGGCAGACCGGCTGCCGTGGGTCCTTTTGGGCCTTCGCACGGCCCCCAAGGAAGACCTCCAGGCGCCCGCCGCCGAGCTCGTCTACGGCCAGCCGCTCCGTGTCCTGGGCGAATTCGTGCCCGACGCTACCAGTCCCTGGTCCGCCGCTCGCCAGCGCTCGGACCTCCAGGAGGCCGCCCGACGATTTGCCCCCGTGCCGACGTCCCGCCACGGTGGCCCCCAGTCCTATGTCCCCCCGGCGCTTCGCACAGCGGAGTACGTCTTTGTGCGTCATGACGCGCACCGGGGGCCACTCCGGCCGCCGTACGACGGGCCCTTCCGGGTCCTGCGACGGGGCGACAAGTCTTTCATCATCGACTTCGGCGGCCGGCTAGACCGGATTTCTGTGGACCGCCTCAAACCGGCGCACATGGACGTCGACCGACCACCACGGTTGGCCCTTCCTCCGCGGCGAGGCCGCCCCCCGTCCACAGTTCCCCCCGCTCGACCACCCACCACCACGTCGGACCCCTCCACATGACCCTCCAGGGGTCGCTTCGGCCGGGTCATCCGGACCCCCCTTAAATTGACCCTGCCGGTGCAGGTCGATTCTGGAGGGGCGTGTGTAGCGGTTACCGCTGGATGCACACAATCGCCTTGCACCGGCCAGAACACGGCCAGACGCGCCTCTCCCGGGCATGCCCGGACTCACTGTTCCCGGGCACGCCCGAACCTCCCGGGCACGCCCGGTCTCGTCTTTCCCGGGCATGCCCACTCTCGCCTTTCCAGGGCTTGCCCAGAGCGTCCGGGCATGCCCGCTATCGCCTTTTCAGGGCTCGCCCAGAGCGTCCGGCATGCCCGCTATCGCCTTTCCAGGGCTCGCCCAGAGCGTCCGGGCATGCCCGCTATCGCCTTTCCAGTGCTCGTCCAGAGCGCCCGGGCACGCCCAGCCTCGACTTGCCAGGCTGCAGCCAAACACGCCCGGGCAGGTCCAGACTCGCCTTTCCAAGGCTCGCCCTTGACACCCGGGCATGCCCGGTATAGCTTTTGCCGGGCAAACTTCCCGACATAAATGTGTATATATATTGCTGCCCGATAAACGGGCTTGTCAGAATACCTGAGCTGTTTTGTTTCAATAAAGCAACTCGGACGAATTCCGTCTTTGGTCGCGTCAATTCTTTCGACTCGCGTTGGAGCGCAGCTCCTTCAACATATAAAACAAGTCGTGGTCTCCGTCGCAATATAAATCTGGTAATTGCGACTTTTGTTTTTTAACGCCATCACTGCGTTGAGCGATTGAGCGTTGTCTTTTAGAATGATATAGCAATGACGTCAGAACGACATGATGTGGCGAACCGAAGCGTCAGAGCACAGATGAAGCGGAATCATCGAGATTCGCGACACAACCTTGCCAAAAACGCTTAGAGCAGCCACAATCTCCTCACTTGAGAAGAAGGGCGGGATATTGGACATGATTAACTTAACCGCCATCGTGTCCAAAAGACTAACGTGAACGAAGACGTCCGGCGGTATGGATAGACCAGTTTCAACCGCCTGAGCCACGTGTCGCTCTTCCGACAGGAAAACCACGATACGTTGGTTCATTTTTGAAGCGGCGAGAACATTCTTAATTCCAACGAGCTCTCCAAGAGCAATCACCACATTATCAACACTAACTCCGTCAGGTGGAGCAATCGTCACTCTGTGGGAGTTATCCCATTGGGACATAATCCACAGGCACGGGACCAGTGGGGGAAGGCCGCAGGCTTGTGCTTTTACCACGCCAGGTTTGGTTCCAAGGCCAAAGCATGCCGGCCACCCTGCTGCTTCAGCGAGTCAGGAAACGGGCTGGCCAGCGCTCGTTAACTGCCATGAGTGTCGGCCTTCCGGGCAGTTTGTTGTTCATTTCGGACACCGACTCGGTGGATAATACGGTCGCCGATTGTCTCCCCCGGTCCATAACTGGCGCGGTTCACCTTGGCATCGACTACGCCCGCATGGCGGCCGATCAGATCTCTGACCCGGATGTCCAGGCCTGCAGGGCGGCCGTAACGGGGCTTCGACTGTCTGATGTGCCGTTCAAGGACACGGGCACCATTCTACTGTGCGACGTATCTTTGGGACAGCCTCGCCCCGTCGTACCCACCAGCTGGAGACGGCTGGTGTTCGATGCCGTCCACGGTCTTTCTCACCCGGGCAGTAAGGCGTCACAAAAGTTGGTGGCGGCGAAGTTCGTTTGGCATGGGCTCAGGAAGGATGTGCGCGACTGGGCCAACACCTGCGTCGAGTGCCAACGCTCGAATGTGCATCGCCATACCCAGGCCCCATTGGTGCCATTCACAGTGCCCGAGCAACGGTTTGACCATGTTAACGTGGACCTGGTAGGGCCCCTTCCCCCCTCGCGGGGATTAACCCACCTCCCCACGATGGTTGATAGGACCACCAGGTGGCCAGAGGCCATTCCGCTCACATCTACAACGTCCGCCGATGTGGCCCGGGCGTTCATCGGCACTTGGGTTGCCCGTTTTGGCGCCCCCTCGGACATCTGACATCTGACAACAACAAACTGCCCTGACATTGCCCGGTTTGACTCAGACAGGGGGCCCCAGTTCACTTCAGAGCTCTGGGGTGCGGTCGCCCATGGGTTGGGGGTAAAGCTCCACCACACGACTGCATATCATCCCCAGGCTAATGGATTGTGTGAGAGGTTCCATCGCTCTATGAAAGCTGCTCTCAGGGCCAGCCTCCGGGATGACAGTTGGGCCGACAGACTCCCGTGGGTCATGTTGGGCCAACAGCCCCTAAGGAAGACCACCAGTCCTCATCAGCGGAGCTCGTCTATGGCCAGCCGCTGCGGGTTCCTGGGGAGTTCATTCCTGATGCCACAAGCCCCTAGTCCACTGCCTGTCAGCGGTCGGTTCTCCAGGAGAATGCCAAGAGGTTTGCACCGGTACCCACACCTCAACGTGGTTTGACTCAGGCCCACGTCCCACTGGATCTACATACAGCAGAGTACGTCTTTGTTCGCCATGACGCACACCGGGGGCCACTTCGGCCGCCTTACGACAGGCCTTTCCGCGTTCTGGAGGCCAGGGAGAAGTCCTTCGTGGTCCACATCGGCGGCAAACCGGACCACCTTTCGGTGGACCGCCTCAAGCCGGCTCACTTGGACCTAGACCAGCCCTCTCGGTTGGCTCAACCCCCACGGCGGGGCCATCCCCTGTTGGGTAAGTCCCCAGTTGGCCCACCCACCGCCAAGCCGCTAACAGCCCCTGCTCGGGTCATCAGTCGTTTCGGCCGGGTGGTTAAGGCCCCCCTAAAACTGACATTGCCCGTGCGAGTGAATTCTGGGGGGGCGCATGTGGGGGTTACCCCATTGGGACATAATCCACAGGCACAGGACCAGTGGGGCTTTTGATGGTGTGGGCGTGGCATGCGCGCGGTTGTTGGAGCCACGCCCCCCGAAGAGTGATTTTGCGTTATAAAAGATGTATGAGTTCCAGTCGCGAGTTAGTTCTGTTGGAATAAAGGAGCTTTGAACTGAACAGCTGAGAAGTGTCTCATCCTCTCGTCATCCGCAACTCCTACAACTCCGTTCTTGCGAGTGAGTGACTCGTACACACTATTGTGCAAACGTTCGTTTGCCATAGCTTAAAGCAAAACAAGGGAAGTTTAAGTTAGACAAAAGAAACCTGCCACACGCAACCAGCAAGTGGAGGAAAATGAAAATAAGGAAAAAAGAGGTATAATGGGGAAGATAAACCACCGATGAGCGGCATACAAGGCTACAAGAACATGGCAGATGAAACGCAGGCCTGGAAACCAAGGGTTTCAAGAAGAACCCGTGAAGCACTTACCATGTGCGCTCTCTTTCTCTCTCTCTTCTCAACAAGGAAGGGAAACACGGGGAAAACTTCACAAACACGTACAAGGGCACAAATGGAGTGAAAAGGGGATAGGAAAGACACCAACACAACACAGTACTCACAGCTCAACACACACAGCTGCCATGATTGCCACACTCACGAACGACTCACCAACGTCCAGCAGGGGCACACGCGAGAGAGAGGAAGAGGGAGGAGGAGAGGGAGAGAGGAAGAGGGAGAGAGACAGGTGGGGTGAGACAGAGAGGGAGAGGGAGAGAGAGGGAAAGATGGAGAGAGGGAGAGAGAGACAGGGAGAGAGGGAGAGAGAGAGAGAGAGAGAGACAGGGAGAGAGGGAGAGAGAGAGAGACAGCTGGGGTGAGGGAGAGAGGAAGAGAGAGGGAGAGAGAGAGAGGGAGGGAGAGAGAGAGAGGTGGGGTGAGACAGAGAGTGAGAGGGAGAGGGAGGGAGAGAGAGATAGAGAGAGAGAGAGAGAGAGAGAGAGAGAGAGAGAGATGGGGTGAGACAGAGAGGGAGAGGGAGAGAGGGAGAGGGAGAGGGAGAGAGGTGGGGTGAGACAGAGAGGTCGGTAAGGGATCACGGTTCCTGGACCAAGCTGTTCAACTTTTTCAGAGTTTTGTTCCAAGGGCTCTTTTCAGAATCGTCACCGAACCCTGGATTGCCTCCAGTTGTAGTTCATTTGTGGTAATATTCCCGGGGATGGTTTTTTTAAATCTCAGTGAGGTTCTTCTTTATCATTCCTGTTGCTTCAATTATCACTGGTACAATTTAGATGCTCTTCAGATTCCAAGATCTTTTAACCTCATTTTTGAGGTCCTGGTATTTGGTCCTTTTCTTGATTTCTGTGTTGTTTCGGCCAAAATTGCTGGGTACTGATATCTCAATCAGTAATGTTGTCTTTTCCTTTTTGTTCTTGAGTACAATGTCCGGATGCAATGCTTTGTTTTCTATGTTCACGCTCAATGGAATCATCAGGTCGTATGTGAGCATGACGTCCTCATTTTCAATGATTGTCCTTGATTCGTGTTTCCATGAGTTTTCTGGAACTGGGATGTTTAATTTTTTGCAGATATGCCAATGAATCACTTTGCATTCTTTGTTGTGCTGTTTGAGTGTTGTGTGTAAAGTTGTTCTGATAATAGTTGTTTGCATCCCGAGAGCAGGTGACTAGTACTTTCTATTTATGTCTTGCAGAATCTACACTTGTCTGTCTGGCTCAGCCCCACCATTTTTAAAAATCCATTGGTGTAGTGTCCTTCATCTTTGCCATTTATTATGAGTCGTTCGCCGTCCCAGTTGAGCTGACCTCTTCTTAGCCATTCCAATGAGCCTTCTTTGTCTTTCCCCACTCTGTCCAATTCTTTTTTGTATTTTCCTGCTCTTTTGTCATTCTCACAGTTGTTGGTGTATATTTCTTGATATTTATTTTAATATATTTATTTTGTCTTTTTTGCAATTGTTGGGGCTATATTTGCTACTTTATAATTTTACTGTGCAGCATTTTCTATTCGCACCTGTTTTTGGAAATTATTTGCAAGGTGAGTTAGGGATACTTTTTTCAGGTTTGTTGTGTTCATGTTTGTTTACAAATTGCATCCGATAGTCTGTGGAGCATTTCATATACTCAGCTAGTCCAACACGTGGTGGTCTGTGCACCTGGTTGAGTTCCATCAGACGCTCCCTCTCTCTCGTCTTGGCAGGTACATTCTCGGGATGCACGTGTGTGTGTGTGTGTGTGTGTGTGTGTGTGTGTGTGTGTGTGTGTGTGTGTGTGTACACGTGTGTGTACATGTGTGTGTGTGGTCATGCTGGTTGGTAGATGTGGTTTATTTAAGGTAAGATGTGCATGATTTAATGATATTATCATATTATGGAGTGTTTAAGGAAAGTTTATTAATATATATGATAATACATTAAATCCTATTGCGAGTAAAGTTGGAATAAGTGATGTTGCATTGATGGGTTGACTGACTGCCTGGACGCAACTGAGGTTGTGGATCCACTGATTTACCATCAATTGATGTGGATCCATGATCGAGGTTGTGGATCCGCCGTTTGGAGAGGTCCTGGGCTGAAAGGATCGAAACCTCGAGGAAGAACGGTGCCCGGCTGATGATCCATGCAGTCGGGGAACTAGTCAATTGCTTGTAGGTTGAGGTTCTTGCTTTAGGTGGAGAAACTATGTTTGAGGTTTACATTTTAAATAAAGTTGAATATGGGATGTTGTGAAATTAACATCATTTACAACAATCCTATAAATTATTTATATTTAAGTTTGGGAACAACCGATACTGTACAATTAATTAAGTGTGTGTGTGTGTGTGTGTGTGTGTGTGTGTGTGTGTGTGTGTGTGTGTGTGTGTGTGTCTGTGAATAAAAGAGAGAGATAGAATTGTGAGGAACAGAAATGAAAAAACGAGATGTGTGTACGTGTGTGTATGTATACGTGTGTGTGTGTGTGTGTGTGTGTGTGTCTATGTACGTGTGTGTATGCATGTGTGTGTACGGCTGTATGGTACATCTGAAAAACTCCATCAAATTTTGCGTACGTGTTGGTAGTACTGGTGGCCCTCCCGAGGTAACAGAGTACTGAGTACGCCTTGCCCGAAGGGAGCGGGTGTTGCTGATGATGGAAAAACAATGAGATCGTACGTAGGACGGGATGACGGGAGATGCAGCGCGCAAGCGTCTTGACGTCATCCTTCATATCAATGGTGGGTGGATTGTACTTGTACGTTGGGATTAGGATTCAACAGCATTGCTCAAGGGCTCGGCCTAATCACAAAATGGACGAAAACAACGTGTCTCCAAAGAGAATCTCACCTCTGGCGTCGTGTTTCCTTCACGTGTTATTATTAATCACGATTCTGAACCAGGCACAAGGTATGGCTTCAATCGAATGCGGTTTTGTGCAATTCTCCTCATTAAATCTGGATGCTTGTGGCTTGAGCGGGAGTGTTTTGTGAGGTTTGCTGTGCCCTCCACAGTGCGTGTGTGGTGTTGTCCCGTGCCGTGCAGTGTTCCGTGCCCGCGCCGTGCAGTGTTCCGTGCCCGCGCTGTGCAGTTGCCCGCGCCGTGCAATGTTCCGTGCCCGCGCCGTGCAGTGGTCGGTGTCCCGCGCCGTGCAGTGTTCCGTGCCCGCGCCGTGCAGTTCCCCGTGCCCGCGCCGTGCAATGTTCCGTGCCCGCGCCGTGCAGTGGTCGGTGTCCCGCGCCGTGCAGTGTTCCGTGCACGCGCCGTGCAGTTCCCCGTGCCCGCGCCGTGCAGTGTTCCGTGCCCGCGCCGTGCAGTTCCCCGTGCCCGCGCCGTGCAGTGTTTCGTGCCCCGTGCCGTGCAGTGTTCCGTGCCCCGTGCCGTGCAGTGTTCCATGCCCCACAATGTTCAGTGTCCCGCGCCGTGCTGTGTTCGGTGTCCCGCGCCGTGCTGTGTTCGGTGTCCCGCGCCGTGCAGTGTTCCGTGCCCCGTGCTGTGCAGTGTTCCGTGCCCCGTGCTGTGCAGTGTTCCGTGCCCCATGCCATGCTGTGTTCGGTGTCCCGCGCCGTGCAGTGTTCCGTGCCCCGCGCCGTGCAGTGCCCCGTGCCCCGCGCCGTGCTGATAATAGCCCGTGATGTGAGCTGCATTCCAGCACTCGGAGAGCGACGTGTGACGCTTCCAACGCGACTCCGGGTCCAAAGGCAGGTGCACGGCTCTGGGAACAACTCGGTGCACCCGGTCGTCCAAGCGGAGCTCTCCACCAGGATATCAACGATTCCCGAACGCGGCACGGTGAGCTCGCGATATGAAAAGAGCGTCAAATGAAACGAACAATAATATTGAGACGAAAGAAGCAAATATTTCAAATTCAATTTCTGGGTTGGAGACCGAGACCCCTGGACTTCCTCTACGGCTCTACCCTCCCGGCTCTACCCTCCCGGCTCTACCCTCCCGGCTCTACCCTCCCGGCTCTACCCTTCCGGCTCTACCCTCCCGGCGCTACCCTTCCGGCTCTACCCTCCCGGCTCTACCCTCCCGGCTCTAACCTACCGGCTCTACCCTTCCGGCTCTACCCTACCGGCTCTACCCTTCCGGCTCTACCCTCCCGGCTCTACCCTCCCGGCTCTACCCTCCCGGCTCTAACCTACCGGCTCTACCCTCCCGGCTCTACCCTCCCGGCTCTAACCTACCGGCTCTACCCTTCCGGCTCTACCCTCCCGGCTCTACCCTCCCGGCTCTAACCTACCGGCTCTACCCTTCCGGCTCTACCCTACCGGCTCTACCCTTCCGGCTCTACCCTCCCGGCTCTACCCTCCCGGCTCTAACCTACCGGCTCTACCCTTCCGGCTCTACCCTCCCGGCTCTACCCTCCCCGCTCTAACCTACCGGCTCTACCCTTCCGGCTCTACCCTACCGGCTCTACCCTTCCGGCTCTACCCTCCCGGCTCTACCCTCCCGGCTCTACCCTCCCGGCTCTAACCTACCGGCGCTACCCTCCCGGCTCTACCCTCCCGGCTCTACCCTTCCGGCTCTACCCTCCCGGCGCTACCCTCCCGGCTCTACCCTCCCGGCTCTAACCTACCGGCTCTACCCTTCCGGCTCTACCCTCCCGGCTCTACCCTTCCGGCTCTACCCTTCCGGCTCTACCCTCCCGGCTCTACCCTTCCGGCTCTACCCTCCCGGCTCTACCCTCCCGGCTCTACCCTCCCGGGTCTACCCTCCCGGCTCTACCCTCCCGGCCCTACCCTCCCGGCCCTACCCTCCCGGCCCTACCCTTCCGGCCCTACCCTCCCGGCTTTACCCTCCCGGCTCTACCCTCCCGGCTTTACCCTTCCGGCTCTACCCTTCCGATTTATTTATGATACTGTTACAACTGGAACATTCAAACACCCTTTATGGTCATTAAACGCTGAACAAATTGCTCAATATTTAGAGATAATTATTGATGGTAAAGATTATTGGACCACAAACGTATGCACCACAAACATATGTACCACAATCGTATGTACCACAATCGTATGTACCACAAACGTATGTACCACAAACGTATGTACCACAATCGTATGTACCACAAACGTATGTACCACAATCGTATGTACCACAAACATATGTACCACAAACATATGTACCACAAACATATGTACCACAAACATATGTACCACAAACGAAGTGTATTTTAACAATGCTTGTTAACACTAGAATGAAGAACTCGTCTTGGTGGTGAAGGTGAGTGTTGCAGGAGGTCTCGTCTGCGTTGGCGAACAGGTAGAAGGATCGATGGAATCAACAGGACGTTGATTGAGGTGTACTCGCCACCATGGGAAGATCTTTGCTTCCCAGGACGGTTTGCATATTCTCATCCTGATCCACGTCCTGTTCATTTCATCCATTGTTACCTCCGCTACCGAAGGTGGATGGCGGTTATGTTTTCACCCCTGTCTGTCTGTCTGTCTTTCTCTGTCTGTGAACAGGATATCTCAAAAATTTGTAGACGGATTTGGACGAAACTTGGTGAATCGGTTAGTTGTGTGACCAGGAAGAATTGTGTCGATTTTGGTGAAGATCCAGATGCGGATACGAGAAATTTTAAGCTATTATTTAAGTGATTTTTAAGCGTTGAGATATGGCACCAAAATGATATACAGTATAGCATGATATTTCAGCAGGTTGTGGTCTGATTATGACAAAACTACTCTTATTATTCGCATTCTCTGCTCTCGCGTATTCTCTTATTCTTATTCTTATTCTCTTATTCTTATTATTAGACTCATTCTCTGCTCACCTTCACTCCTTCATTCCTCTTTTCTCCCACCTCTGGAACAAACTCTCACCCTCTTCAATCCCACTCCTCCCTCCAAGACTTTAAAACAGCTGTTCACCACCATCTCTTATCTTCCCCCATCCAAAACCTTGATCTTTTCTACCCCTGCTAATTCACCCCAGATCCACTTTTTTGAAATTCCAACTTCTTTCCTGGAAGTCCTAGCAGTGTCCATGTGTTTTATACTTCTCCCGCCGCCACCCCCCTTTCCACGCCTACCCCCCCCCCCCCGAATCCCTCTCCCTCCCACAGATCTCTCGATGTCCCTGCTCTCAATGTTGTACTTGTGTGCTTCCCCCTCTCTCCCCATATTGTCTCCCACTCCCTTTATTTTGTCTTATGTGTCCGTTTGTTTTTTTTGTCATTAATGTTAGCTCTTACACGAGCCTCGATCTTGTATACAAAAAAAAAGAAAAAGAAAAAAAAAAAGCGAGGTGGATGAGTTGGTTATGCGACACGAATAAGCAATTAGATTTTGGTTCAGATCCGGATCCAGATTTGGCCGATCAGTGGGATACAAAACAAACCGTTCAGTCTGACGGAGGTATGCGCTCTCTACCTAGTGCCGTTTAGTTAGCGCTGCTTTTATGCCAGTTTTGTTTGCTTTTATGGCGTAGCCCATAGGACAAAGCCATCTAGAACAGTGTTTGTCTGTCCGTATGCATGTATGTGCCCTCAAACGTACACCAATCAGCTGAGGATCTGGTCACATGATAGTTGTGATGTGATGTCATTACGGCGGTACGACAGCTGACTCCACACACCGCCATTTTGATTCCTATGCCGTTCAAGCCGGACATATCGTTGAACCTGTCATGTATCACAATCTGTATTTTCTACCTTTACGTTTTTCATTTAGTGTCAAACTCGTACAAACCGATTGTTAAAATGATCATCAAATATCAAAAGGATAGTCCTTACGGGTCTTCCTATGACACAGTACGTATAGGCCTCCATGCAATCTCTTCACTTTCATGGTGACCGACAGCTTAGAGACTTGGGAGTACTTCAAAAAAAAAAGAATACCTACCTTATTTGTTAACTGGTATCCCCTCCCAGGTTATGCTATCCTCTTCAAGTAAAATATCAAATACGCCCGGCTACGCCGCTATTAGACTTTGTCTTGTTTATAACATAATTTTGCACTTTTTACATTGTTTTTGTCATCGGGCAACGCTACCTTTGGGACTTCACAAAACGAAGGATCCCCAATTCAAATTGATAATGACTTGCATCACTTGATTGGTGTTTTTTTTTGTTTTTTTTTGTCTGAGCACATAGTTCATGGTCCTGTGATCCCAGGATAAAATCCCAGATTCTGTGTTGGTTTGAGTCCACAAATGGTATTGCAATCAGTGTGCATTCTTTCGTATACCGTATACTGTATTAAATGCTTATTGCATTGGAATTGATACATTATACAATTTGAACGGAATGAATGCTTTTGGTGTAGCTTACAACTTCTTTCATGGCTCCATTTAGTCCCACCTTTTTTGTGAGGTCTGATGAGGGAAAGGTTGGCTAGAGTTTTAAACGAACCAGCTGGCAAGGCTTGACATTCCACTAAAGCCGGTGAGGGTAGGAATTTGTCATTTGTTTGTGGTGCATGTAGTAAGTACAAGCTCTTCCATAAATCCTTGACATCACCAAAACCGGTGATAATTCACATAACATATTCTTGACGAGAAATCGTGGGATATTTAACGTCCCCCAGCTATCAGATGAGACAGCCAGCTTACTATCCAGCTGAGGGAAGGTGCACTTTGTGATTCAATGCCCTGCCTGTGAAGTACCAATCCACCAGATTATATTCGGTTTCAGGGATTGCAATGCAAATTGGACAGCTCAAACGTTAGTGCGCTCCATCATCATCCACATCATGTCAGACAAGTACGACATACTGTATTATTAACAGATCTTCCTCAACAGCTTAAAGTGACACTTTTCTCTTAAAATACATTATACAGTATATCTAATATACAAACTTGGTACAAGTATGTATAATGATGTAAATATGAATTGATTACATTATGGACTTGAGGTCAAAGGTCAGAGGTCCCGTTAGGTAAAAATTCTGTTCCTGAGCTAACTTGTGAACCAGTGATGGGATTTTGACCAAAGTTGGTAGAAGTACATTTGATGCAAAGACAAACTGATTAGATTTCGGCATTAAAGGTCAACGGTCATGTCAGATAAAAATGTGATACTTGAGAACAGCTGGAGGGATCAATTTTCATCCAATTGACCTGAAATTTTAAGAATTTGCATATTGGGTCAATCAATTGATTCACCAATCAAAAGCTAGAAACTGATTATTTTTTTTAGATCTAAAGCTGAAAGGTTAATGCTGCATACGATCATCAATTTTCATTTTGGCTTTTTTGTGAAACTGTTTTCGTTATTTTGAGCAGGCGGAAGAAGAAGAAGATGACGTCTGAATAAAAATGGATGACAGGGTTTGAATTTTCAGATGCTTTCTCGTTTGACATGTTTACCAGCTGCCATCTGCCACCAATATTACTATTAGCATAACAACAAATACCTGAATTTAAAAAATCGAGCACTTTATGAATCATGTCTTCCAGTCGGTGCTACACATACACAAACGTTGTCTTAATATATATACTGTTCTTACCTTGATAACTAATGGAGGTACAATAGTCTTTCGCTTCTGTTAGCATAAACGTCCATAATGTCCTCTGGAATCATCTTCGCAGCTAAATCGCCTTCTTTGTGAAGAAGTCAGTGAAGAACATCTTTCTTCTCCCATGGTTGAGGACAACCAGTTTCTAATCCGTCTCATTGCAGAAAAGCTTCGTTTCCGAAGTGGCCGCAACGACTGGCAATGTGAGAGCTAACTGAAGGAGTTTGTAATAGTTTGGGTACATTCTCTGAGACAATTATTTTTGAAGTCTCTGAGGGGTAACAACAGATTCTGAACTGGTAAAAAAAAGGTCCATTTCTGGAGATGCAAGCTTTGGATTAAATTTGAGTGGATCTGCATATTTCTCAAGAGTGGATGAATGACATTTTTGTGACATCTTAACACCGGGTCACATACTTCATCAATTTCTATCGATTATTTTGAGAATCGTCTCTCTAACTCTGCGGTTACGGCATCCAAAATGGTGTACAACTGCTGATGACACCTGTTTTGTTGAGGTTGGGTTATACAGTCGCGGGTGTTTCATGTGCATTTGTTGCCTCTTCTTCATGCTCTCTTTGACCGAAAGTTGTTAATCTGATTTGAAAAAGGATGCAGCCAATCACATCACTCAATGCAAAAACCGCGTTATTTGCCATCGCTGGGGAAAGAAATGCACGCATTTTGGTTCCGTTTCGCTTTGTTACTCATGTTTAAATACGGGATGTTTTTTTATCTTGATTGCAAACTACTGAAAAAAATAAAGGAGGGGCATTCCCCCCTCCCCCTGCCCTACCTCCCAAAATCCGCCGGTGGAAGAAAGAGAGAATAGTCTCAGAGTTTTTGAGGAAGTAAAATATCTGTTTTTTGAGAAGGGGAAGATTGTGTTTGGAAAGACATGAGAAGGTAGAGTTTGGCAGTGGAGGGGAAGAAATAAGCATCATGACGGCCCACCGTTGAGTTGCCAATGGCCACACAATAATCATGTGATGTAGTGGCTTGTCACGCATTCCTTGGTCTTGCTCATGGCAGAGCTACAAGCAGCAAGTTCTTGGGAGCAGAAACCGAAGTATCTGCAGAAAAGAGAAAGAGAGCCAACTTTGCAGCGTAATTCGAGCAGGTCGAGTTTTGAGGTCAGATTTGGAGAGTTGATGAAATCGGATTACTTTGGATTCAATTCTGTCCAGTAAGTATGTGGAGCTAGAACCTCCCCAGATGTCAGGGCAGTACTCTATACAAGGACAAATCAATCATTTATACAGTTGAAGCAACTGTTGAGGATAAGAATCAGAGACATCTGAACAGGACTCCCAGTTTCTTCGGGGCAGACTTAGCTATTTGTGTAATGTGTGGATTCCAGAATAAATTTGATGTTAGGGTAATACCTAGTAGGTTTGTTGAATCACATGGTATAATTGTGTTGCTTTCAAAGGAGATTGGAGTGTTGAGAGAAGTTCTAGAGAGAGTGATGGGAAAAAATTGGGTTTTAGAAGCATTAAACCTAACCTGATTACATTTGCCCCACTGGGAAATGTTGTCCAAATACCGAATTTAAAGAGGTGGCTGTGATGAAACGAGATGTAGATCGAGTGAGGGAAGATGGGAAAAACATGGATGAATGTAATGTCGAGTCATCAGCATACGAGTGCATTTGGTTATTTGTTGAAGAAAGACGGTCATTGATAAAAAGAAGTAAGAGTGTTGGAGACAGGACAGAACCCTGAGGGACACCGCTGTTGATAGGGAAGGAGGGAGATGTTGAACCATCAACAATTACAGAAATAGATTGGTCGAAGAGAAAGCTGGATTATGAGATAGCAGAGTGAAGGGAAAAAGCCGAAAGAGAATCTTGGATATCAGACGCCAGTGCCAAACTCTATCAAAGGCTTTTGAAATATCAAGGCCAATAACAAAGGATTCCCCAAAGTCTCTTCGAGAAGAGGCCCAGACATTCGTAATGTAAGAAAAGATATCGCCGGTAGATCTTGTCTTGTGAAAGCCATATTGGTGGCCAGATAGAACTCAAGATGATTGAGGAAATGGAAATTGAGAAGACATTCAAAGACTTTGGAAATAGTATAAGTCAGAGCAATAGGACAGTAGTTGGAAGTGTTTGAATGATCACCCTTCTTTAAAATAGGCTGTACTAACGCATGTTTCCAGGAAAGAGGAAAACGTTGGGGTTTTTAAGCAAAAACAAAACAAACGAGCAAAAGCATGCCTAATGCTTATGATGGGTGACCATTCTGTATTAAACCAATCAGCCTTGAAAACTCGGGCTAAAACCCGAAATTTTGTACAAAAGCCGAAAGTGTGATTGGCTAAATTTGTATTTATTATACAAATTGCTCATCCCTTTATTTGGGTGGTGTTTACGCCACAGAATGGATCGGCATTAGATTCCCACCACTTCCTGCCCTCTCCTGTTCACGGCCACACCCACGTGGGGTAAGGGTCAGTTTAATGTTAAACCGTGAGTTATTGCAAAGTCGTGAAAGGTAATGGTTCTTTAGCATGTCTCAAGACTAAAGTTAATGATATAAAAGGTCAGCCCAACACAAACAATGTCCGCAGGAGGGGCAAACAATTGTAGTACGAGCAGCAACAAGGGTGCTCAATCTCAGCTCCAGACTTGGGTGGACATCTTTAAATTTAGTGATATCGATAAAAGTGAAAACTGTGTCAAATATGGAGACATTACAGTCCAGATGGTAGAGTGTGCTTGATGTAGTAACTGGACTTGTATCAAGTGTATGGGAATGACTGACCAGGAATATAGAACATTGAATAATCACGAGAGCTTGTTCTCATGGTACTGTTTCAATGATTGCCATATCAATTCTAAGCCATATTGGAGGACAAGAGTATGGAAGAAAGATGTTTGGAATGCATGAATTTTTTTTGAAGCATTTCGACAAATTTGAATCTGACCTCATCTTCAAGCCAGATAAAGTGCATCGGTGGATAAATTAGCTGGTGATTTTGTCTTCATGGAAACAGAAATAGCAGATGTCAACGCAGACATTCGCGATCTGTCCACCCAGTTTGAGATTTAAAGGCGTTAAAAATAACCTTTAATGTTTATAGCCATGAAGGTGAACAAATCCTAAAATGCAATTACAGTCTTGACAAAAATGGGTCAAGCCATGTACTTGCACGCGGAGCCTGCTAAAGCTTTCTGTGTTGGATGCTCAACTGAAGTTGATTCTAGACCCATCAATGTCATATTGCAGTTTGACTCGGTTAGAAATTTGGTCCTCACCAGCTCCAGCAAGATCCGTAATGTGAAAGTCCAAAGACTATTTTCATCAACTCTGATTAACTTCAACTGCAAAGAAGAAAACAACTGAAGCTGTGCAGTGAGTTGTAGAGGAAAATGGAGAGTAACCCAAATTGATACAATCAGTATAAAATTCAATACAAATTAAAAAAAAATACAAATCAAATTCAATAAAATCAGTGGAGACAAGGTCTGAAGCAAAAAACGCAAGCTGCATCTACAGAGAAGATGGACACTCTTTCTCGTCCTCAACAGTACAAGTAAACAGAGATTCCGCTTAACTCCATCTCTTTCAATGCTGAGGCTTTCCAAAAAGTTGACGAACATTTGATTACTTATTGGGGATGAGCAGCCAAATATTGTAGCCATTACCGAAACCATACTTTTGATAGTATGGTTCGTGACTGAGTTTACTCCAGATGAATATATGGCCTTCTATAAAGATAGAAACTTGAATTTCGATAAGCAAGCACTGGTATGGTTCGCCAGAGGACCTGGATTCGATTTCTGGTCTGGGCCTGTAATTTTCCCACATGTCAATTACTTAGTTATAATCCTGTTCATATATATGTGTATATATATATATATATATATATATATATATATATATATATATATATATATATATATATATATATATATATATATATGTTCAAAACACACCTGGTCACAAGTGTGCCGCACTGACCGGGTCCTCAGTCGAGGTCCTCAGCATCATCCCGTTTCGGCCCTTCAACCTCGATACGGTCAGCTAAGGTGGGCCAGCAGGGGCATGTACACATCCACATGCAGCAACTGCATCTGGATGCATACATACCCCCACCCCCAGCCAGTGCGAACAACAACAACAACAACAACAGCAACAACGACAACAACAACACCACCACCTCCACATCCAGAATCCACAGCACCAAACAAACATGGTGCAACACTCAAACACGCACCTTTATACCCTTCACCACTCACCAACAAAACACACCAGATCATTCATACACACACATACACACCCATACACACACATACATACAGAACACCAACCAAACAACCACCTACACTTACATCATACACCACTCAACACACAAAAACACACACTCATGCAAAAATTAATTCATGCAAAAACACACACCCTCACCCACTCACTCATATACACAAAATAATGGTAAAAAAAAAACAAAAAAAACCACACACACACACACAACCAACCTACACCGTTCGACGTGCCTCCATAAACTTCCTCCATATCCAAAATGAGCCTTTCAAGGCAAACCTGGGCCACCTTGTCACACATCCTCCTTCTTTCTGTCCCACACACTCCCAGCCTAGCAAGAAATGCAGAAAAGGAATTGCCAATATACCCCAAACCCCCCCCCCCCCTCAAATGGCTGACACAAAACGCGCCAACCCTTCTCCCGGCACTCTGCCTCCAGCTCACTGTACTTTCCTCTCTTCCTCTCGTGCACCTCCTCCATGTTCTCTTCCCAAGGTACCGACAACTCCCCTAAGATGACCTGTCTTGTTGCACTTGACCAAATGACAATGTCAGGCCGCAACCTTGTCACACAGATCTCCTCTGGGAATACCAATTGTGGCTTTAGGTCTGCCACCACCTACCAATCACAAGCATCTGACAGCCCTCTTGCTTTCCACCTCCTCCTCCTCTTTCCACCTCTTTCCACTTGGCCCTCTTTGACAAACCACACCTCTCCCCCATCAGTCTCCTTCTCCACCCTTCTCTCTCTCGATCTCAGCACCTCTTGTTGCACCATCTGCACCACCACCGCCAGCACCTGATCATGTCGCCACCTGTATCTTCCTGCTGCCAATGCTACTGAGCATGCACTCAGTGCATGCTGCACCGTTCCCACACCTCCACACAAATAACATCTCTCCTCCTGCATCAACCCCCACAATCTCAAGTTTACTGGTGATGGAAGCACATCATACGTTGCCCGCAACAGGAAATTCAACAATATTGGCTCCATCGTCCAAATCTCTTGCCACTTCAATATCCTCACCCGCACACCTTCCCACTTAGTCCAAGCACCTTGCTGTGCCTGACCGACTGCTTTCACATATCTCCCCTCCTCTTCCTTTCTTCTCAACTCCCTCTCAACCATCTTCCTCCTCTCTTTCACACATGCCTTTCCCCATCGCTCATGCTTCATCCACCCCAAGCCATGCTTCCCATGCTGTACCATCCCCATGACCTCCTCCTGTTGCAACCGCTCCTCCATCTCGTCCACCTCTGCTCTTGCATGCCACTTCCGACTTCCCTTCTTCTCTGGGAGAGCATTCTTTACCACTGCATCACTTGAATCCCGCAACATCATGAACTCCCGCACCCTCACCACCTTAAACTCCTCGGTTAATGATGTCAAGGGAAACTGGAGTTTTCCACCCTGACCATAAAAGGCAATGTTCGTCAAACAGCGTGGCACTCCCAACCACCTCCTAACAAACCCACTCACCACAAACTCCATCCTCTCTACATGCCTAATTGCAATATCATACATCATCAATGGCCACAATACTCGTGGCATAAACCCAAACTTCAAACACCATACCTTCAACTTACCTGGCAAACCACATCCATCAATCCTCTTCAAACCTCTCAAAAGCTTGTTTCTGACCTCCTCCACTCTTCCCACATCATTCAACTCCACTGTATAATCCTGTTCATATATATATATATATATATATATATATATATATATATATATATATATATATATATATATATATATATATATATATATATATATTAGGGTGGTGCTCAAAATAATTTTTTAAAAATATTTACTGGGACATGGCTTTATGTTGTTCCTTTTGTTCCAAAATGAAAAGACACCAAATATGAAAGCAATCTGATTTTATTTAGGGGTGCCACATCAGCCTTCAAACTAAAGGTGTCTACAAAACTTTTCTATATATGGATTGAAAGCAAAACCAGAAGTTTGTTTTATGAAAATCCACCCTCTACTCACTTTCTTTGTATTCTAGCAAACACAAGTTACAATAGCTGCACAAATAGCACTATATTGCTATGAAAACTCAAATTCAATGATAACAATCCAAATGTTCAGTTCATAAAATGAAGAGACACCATATCACATAATATTAAAAAACCCAAATATAATGAGAAATGTAACTCCTATTTCTGGGCCTGTTTCACCACTGTTGCCTTCTTGGCATCGGGGTACATCTTCCTGTGAGCAGCAACAACTTGGAGCAGAGCTTGCTTTTGCTCTTCATCCTTTGTAAGGAGCTTATTGTAGTCTTGTATCAATGCGACACCCCTTTCTGCCCTGTCGTTCACCACGACTAAGCCACTGGCAGCTTTCTTTGCTTCCTGAAAGCTGGTTTCTTGCTCCCATGAACCAGGATCCTTATCCATCCAATCAGTTGGGGTCCCTAGGATGCTGAAGAAATGCTTGGTGTGTTTTGTTATGAGGCCAGCGATTGACAGAGCGGTTCCTCGTTTGATAGCTGGTCTCTTTGGAGAGGGGTTTTCACCGTCATTTTTCAATGCTTCAATCATATTGATCTTGCTTTCTTTGTCAATTCTGGTGTCAAAGAATGCAAATGCCACTAGTACTGGGCTCATGTACCACGTGTGGCGGCCAAGTGCCTTCAAGGCTGCCTGAGCCATCTTCTGATTGATTTGTTCAAACTTTTCCAACTTCTTGAAGAGGTTAATGTCATTCAGGGGAGCCTCAATAGCTTGTGGAGCCCGAAACCAAGCCTGTACATACACAAGGCAGACAAAAATGTTGAAGGCTCGGAGTTCTCTCACCTCTCGAAGTGTCAAGTGGAACTCTGACCGAAACATGAACACCTGTAGTGAATATAGTGCTTTTGCCATCCATCTGGCTCTGCATTGCTCCTGGAGCCATGATCCGGATTCCACGAGGTGGGATTCCTCCCATGTAGATGACAGTCAGTTCTAGGAGTTCATGATAATCATCTCGTGGCTGCTGATCTTTCAAACACACAATAACGTTTTTGCTTCCAACACAGTGTCTACAGATCCCATTGAAGCCTTCCTCTCTGAGAATTGATCGTGAAGAAACTTCCTGTCCTCGGGGTTGGTGATTATGGCCTCCGAATCTGCATGCCTAAGATCAAACGTCTTCTCCAAGGAGGCCTTGAAGGATGCTTCCTTTTTCTCTTGGGTCGCACCACCCCGCTTTGCACCTTTTTGGAGGCTCCTCCATTCTTCATATAGCCTCTCCAAACGATGGATGCAGTGCTGCTTCGTCGTTGTAGGTAGGTGAGCTTTTTCCCAGAACTTCACAACCTCTTCAATGGTGAGGGTTGCACTCTCCCGGGCAGTGCGATTCTCCTTCTTCAGGTGATGGAAAAACAGGACAAGAGATTGATGCACAGTCGGGAGCTTGGCACCTTTGATGGCATCTCCAGAAGTGGACCCAATGAGATACACATTATCCTGAGCCCGAGTTTTCAATGAAACACTGGTACTAGCACATGCCATATCTGCAAAATAAGCAAGAATGTGGGTAAAATCCTGTTAATTCTTACTCCACAGGGTCACTCTCTACAAAAGAGCCACAGTCAATAAGTTAGGCCTACATATTACACACTAAAAAAGCGTACCCCTGACCCCGGGAACCTGTACAAAACATGCATGAAAATTGCCCAGATAGTGATCATAGGAAGTCTCAAAACTGTATGTATAATATATTGTATATATTGTTATGAATTTGGTAGAGCAATATCTAGAGCTAGGTAGATCTGAATAGGTAGGTATTCGGCTGTCGTGACAGGGACTCTACATGTAATAAGTTCTTGATGTTTAGGCGTTTGTCGGGGTAAGATGTATGATTGTGGATCTACCTGGAGATTCGAGTGTTAAATAGTGAGGGATTAAAGGTAACGCCCCTGTGAGTATCACCTAGTAATCAAACCTTTGTCCCTTATGGCACTGCAAACCACATAAACATTAGTTAGGTCCTTAGCGCAACATTAAATAATTCCCTTTCCCTGACAAGGACTTCGTATTAAATTGACAGGAAACCAGGTCAAAAACACCGCCACAAGTGGCCGCCACCGTGTACACCTCCAAGGCCTACAAACCTGGCCGGCACGTGTTATGCCGGGACCGCAGGGTGGCGGAGGGGGGAGATGTCAGGAGTCGCGGGAGGCTTTGATTGGCTGAGGAGTGCGCCAATGTGACGTGATCGGCCACCAATATAGGCGACGGTCGGACGCCATTTCAGGAGTTCGCGGAGTTGAGTTGAGTTCGTGGCAGACGCAGACGCAGGCAGGCACCAGAGAGTTGAGTCGCAAGTCACACGGAGTTAGTTCGCCAGTACGAGTTGGAGAGGACACGCCATTTCGGGCAGACGCAGGCAGGCACCAGAGAGTTGAGCGGTGGTGGAGAGTTGGAGAGGACACGCCATTCCAGTCGCAGTTCGAGTGCAGTTCGGGTTGTAGGGAGTCGCAGGAGACACACGAGAGCACACCCAGTTGGCACTGAGCAGTTCGTTGGCACTTGGCTGCCAGCACTCCCGCGTCGAGTCGAGTGGAGTTGAAAGGAGTCCTTCCTGTCCCTGGTCAAGTGGAGCCGCTGGCCTGCGTCGGACGCGTGGTGCTTGGAGCGAGGGGCCTCGTGGTGTGCGATCGGGCCGGAAGGAGCGGTGCTGGACACCAACAATACAAGACGACAAAGACAGATAAGCCCGATCTCCGCGTATATTTTGAACGACGGGACGTGTTATTTTCGTGATTAATCTCCCTCGTTTGTGTTTGCTGTCAGTCGTGTGGGGACGTCCCGATTTAGGTTTATTAGAGTTATTAGATTTACCGGCGGGCTTTTTCACTGGCTTTACTTTTCCTAATAAACCCTTATATTACTTTTTGTACATAATATCTGAACGCAGTTTTCCTGGGTGTTTGATTTTAATAGATAAGGTTGCGGAGCCTTCGCTGCGTCCCGCCATTCCGCGCGTTGGTGTTGAACTTGAGTCCGCCATTGAGTGTTCGCCTCGGGAGTTAAAGTCTCGCAAATCGGTCATCCGTAACTGTGGTGTTAATCACGGTTACGCGACAAGTGGTGTCAGGAGTGGGATTTGAACCCGTCGGACAAATTTCTTTGTCCGCGGCGAGACATCGACACGGTCGGACAAATTTTTTTGTCCGCGGGGCGACATCGACACGGTCGGGCGTACATTGCGCCCGACGTTCGAACGCAAAATTGTTATAGTTGAGGCGGAGAAATTTGATAATCAATTGGGCAAACGGAGCGCGATATCGCGTCTTCGTCAAATTTAAATTGTGTTTCAGGAATTATTAAAATAAATACGCGCGCGGGGAACGACCTTCCGGAAAGCGGATGTCGGAGGTCGACGAAATGGAAGTACGCAGCGAGGCCTCCGTCAGCGTCGGGAGTGAGCCGGAAATAGGTGAATTTGATGTGGAGGTGAGCCTTGGAGCTTCCCTCGTCCCGAGCACCAACTTATGCCCCTCCCCTACCGGGGAGTCGGGAACAAATGGGACGGCCCCTAGAGACTACCAGGCTTTAATGAAATTTTTAAAGGAATTAGTGGGAGAAACGAAAAGTGGATTGGAGGATAAACTTGATGGGCTGGCAAACAAAATGAAGGAAATGAGTGATCGATGGAGTATTAAAATTGATGGGCTGGCAAACAAAATGGGGGATGATGGGGAGACCGCAGGTGCACAGGTGGATGGGGAATGTGTACAGGTAGATGGGGAATGCCTGCAGGTAAACGTGGAGTGTCCACAGGTGAGCGGGGAAGGAAATTTGGAATGTGAGAGTTGTAATGGGGAATGTTTCCCACATTCCGGCCTGGTTGTTTATCGGGACCGTGTGGATGTCACAACACCCCAACCGGGGGATGAATTTGGAATTGTGCAGCACCAGGGCGGTGGTGCGGAGCAAGAGGGGGTAGAGTTTTTGGGGGTCCGTGCAATGGAGCCGGACCGGGTATTTATTGGGGATATTGATCAAAGCCTGGCGGGGCCAGGAATGATTTGTAATGAGGATGATTTGATCCAGCGGCTGGAGACCTGTGACAGTCCCATGGAGGTAGAGCTTGTTCAGGCCCAAAGGAGCCTGGGTGATGAGGTGAGTTGGTTCGAGGAGGTGGTTGGAATGACCGAGGGGACGCTCACTGTACACTGCTATTTGGAAACAGAGGCTCCAAAATTGGACAACCAGTTGGGGGAGTGTGTTGGCTCCGGGCTGGATTTGGATCTTGGAGGATCGGGAGATAGAGCTTCTGGAGATTTGGTCCCTGTAGGGAATTTGGATCAACTGCAGGGAGGGGCAGAACAACCGGTGGTAGAGGTTGTTCCCTGCAGCTGCGGGTTGGCAATGGGAATGAAAATTTGTAAAATAAAATGTAAAATAAAATTACAATGGGAAATTGATTTGGAGCAGCCATGGTGGGGATTGGTCCCCGGGCTGCGGGATTTGGACATGGAGAGGTCATGGGTGATGGCCTCGGGCAAAAGTTGCCCCTTTCAAAATTTGGGTATGCCGGCCAGCTGGGGGGCTGTGATGGCGAGATTTGGACGTGGGGTCCAGCCTTGGGTGTCGAGGTACGACCTGGGTCCCACGGGGGGTCTGGTGGAGTGTGGCGTCCCTTGTCCGTCGGGGCGCCGTCCGAGCTGGTGGCTCGGGCCGGCAGGGTCACCGGACCCTGGTGGGGGTTAAGACCTCCAGGGAGGTCCGAGGTGGTTTCTCAAGCCTGGGATGGCAAATATTGAGGACCACTAGGGGGAGGTGTTGTGGGTCGCGCTTTGGTGGTGGCACTGTGGACGGCCAACTTGGGACTGATGTGGTGACCACCCGGGCATGCGGCCTGGCACTCTCCTCCAGGGACTCTGGGACAACCAGCATGTGGTGACCTGGCATGGTGGTTGGTCTATGGACGCGGGTCAAACCGAATGGACAGGGATGGAGATAGCCTGCCGGACAACCATTGGGGCATCTGTGGAACGTGATGGTGTGAGTGACCTTCCACAGATGCTCCGTTATGATTTATGGACTCTCGGGTTGGGAAGAGAGCCATGGGGATGTGAATCGGGAGATGTGTAACGCGCCGAGCATATGGGCCATGCTCGGCTGGCATGTGTATGGCAAAGCATCCTTCTTTGGTGAGGTGAGTGAAATGTGACAAATGGTTGGCATGGGTAATCTGTGGGTTAGATGGAAATTTAAGGGTGGATTTTGAAATGCCATGGTGGACACTGTACAGTGACGCCATTATTGATCCAGGTGTGTAGACCAAAGTGTTGGAGGCTGTGATGAAATTAATAGGGTAGCAAGACACAGCTTTCAACTGGTTGCGGGGGCAACTGTGCTGATATTTGGGACGCGGGATGATGGGGATGTAGTTGTGTAGCCTGAGGGTCAACGTGGTGCTGTGCGTGTCCGAGGTGTGTGGACCATGTCTTCTGGGTGGGTCTCCTGGTGGAGCATGGCTGTTGACTGGACCTTGGTGTGGTCAAGTGTGGGTGAGCACTGGGGGGGCTGCAGTTTTGTAGTCGGACTGGGGGATGATGGGGAGGTGCAGGGGACGTGGCTGTAGGGATGCCACGCACTGCGACCGTGCCCCCCAGGGCCGAGGTTGTGTGTGCGGTAGTGTGTGTTGTGGCAGCAAGTGCTCACCACATTGGCCAGCTGGGGCTGCTGCAGCTGTGTTCCTCGCAGGGGGGCCGAAGGATGGATGGTGGGTCGCACCCTTATGGACACTCATGGGCCATGTTGGCGTTTTGACTGCTCACCTTGTCCCGGTGACCCTTGCACGGTAGAGGTGCAGAGCTGTCGTGGCCACAGGTAGTTGTGTAGTGATGATCACCGTTGGATGCGGATCCACATACCTGCCAGTGTAGTGGGGACAAAAGAGAAATCTGGAAGGATTTGGTAGGCCCAATGTGAAATTTTGGGAATTGTGTGGTGGATGACACCCTTGAACCTGACCAACCTGCAACTACCTGAACTTGAGGTGAGTGTTTTGAGGAGTACTGTCCCAGGCTTCAGGATTTGCTTTGGGAAATTGGGGACATGTAATTTGGAGTTGGGAGGTGAGAGCGAGTGATGACATGGCCGGTGAGGGGATGGAATGGGAGCCACAGTGTCTTGTGGGTGGCGTATGTTTTTGTGTTGTGGTTAGGTGTTTTGATGTGGTCGTGAGAGTGGAACCTGGAGAGTGTGTGATGATTATTGGAGATAATGAGGGGTGATAATTGTGCTTGTGGAAATGTGCTTTTGGGAAGATGTGATGGTTTAAATGTGAACTGGGGGAATTTCACATGTAGCAGGCCATGGCAAGCCTTGTAACACCTTTTACACCATCTATGGAATTGTACTGAATTGTGCTGAGTTGTGTGGAGAATTGAATGGCAGTGGGGGAGGAAGTGTGTTTTGGGGTCTTGTGGGTGGGGAAGGTGTGTGTGTCCGCAGGTACAGAGCAAGCTCTGAGGAGCGATGCCTGCGGGCCCCCCTCTGCGGCAATTACCCCTGGCAGCCGGTGGTAACTGGAAATTGGAGCTCGTCGGTGGAGGGTCTGGTTGGGCGCCGCGGGGTGAGGAAGTCCCCCGGTGACCCGTGTTGCTGCGTGAAAGCAGGAGGCAAAGGAGCCTGGTGTGTGTGGAGACCCTCACCGGCGAGGTAACGGCGGAAAGGGGCTGTTGGGCTGTCACGGGGCCAAGAGGTAAAGGGGGGGGGGGCAATGAATTTGTAAGTCGGTTGACTTGTTTTTGGGACTGCGGGCACCACAGCCTGATGCGCCCCCACCATCTTTTGTGCGGTACCTCCCCGCTGCCTAGTTGAGGAATGCACACACACGTGAATGACATCAATGCCATGGTCCTGCAGGGGGTGTATTGGGAATAAGTGCTTTGTTGATTTTTGCAATGCCTTGATGACCTATGGAATGAGAATGAGTGGTTAAGGGGTCTGTGTTGCATGAATGTGGGCGAAATCCACCGAGCCGTGTCACTCACCTGTAACATCTGGACGGGGCCCGTGGAAATTTAGGGGGATGCATTGGGGATGGCCCCGCAGGTAAGGTTGAGTCTTGTGGCATCCACCGGGGGACGCGGTCTGTAGACCGGGGTATGTACAAAGGTTAGAGTTTTGAGTTTTGGAAAGATGGTTAAGTTTTGTGGTTAAGTTAGTGTTGTGTGTTGTTGTTTCCTCCCTCCACAGGAACAACGAAGAAGATGTACATACTTGCATGATGGTTAAGGGGTTCAGCATGTTAAGGAAGTGTAGGTAGGTAGTCCGACTCACTTCCCACAGCCCTTCCTGATTTATTTCATAGGTTAATTAAGTGTGTGACAGTAAGTGTTAAGGCTGGAATGGTAGCTGCGTTGAACCTTGCAGGAGCTACGGTTCCAGGGGGGGGGCTGTGTTATGAATTTGGTAGAGCAATATCTAGAGCTAGGTAGATCTGAATAGGTAGGTATTCGGCTGTCGTGACAGGGACTCTACATGTAATAAGTTCTTGATGTTTAGGCGTTTGTCGGGGTAAGATGTATGATTGTGGATCTACCTGGAGATTCGAGTGTTAAATAGTGAGGGATTAAAGGTAACGCCCCTGTGAGTATCACCTAGTAATCAAACCTTTGTCCCTTATGGCACTGCAAACCACATAAACATTAGTTAGGTCCTTAGCGCAACATTAAATAATTCCCTTTCCCTGACAAGGACTTCGTATTAAATTGACAGGAAACCAGGTCAAAAACACCGCCACAAGTGGCCGCCACCGTGTACACCTCCAAGGCCTACAAACCTGGCCGGCACGTGTTATGCCGGGACCGCAGGGTGGCGGAGGGGGGAGATGTCAGGAGTCGCGGGAGGCTTTGATTGGCTGAGGAGTGCGCCAATGTGACGTGATCGGCCACCAATATAGGCGACGGTCGGACGCCATTTCAGGAGTTCGCGGAGTTGAGTTGAGTTCGTGGCAGACGCAGACGCAGGCAGGCACCAGAGAGTTGAGTCGCAAGTCACACGGAGTTAGTTCGCCAGTACGAGTTGGAGAGGACACGCCATTTCGGGCAGACGCAGGCAGGCACCAGAGAGTTGAGCGGTGGTGGAGAGTTGGAGAGGACACGCCATTCCAGTCGCAGTTCGAGTGCAGTTCGGGTTGTAGGGAGTCGCAGGAGACACACGAGAGCACACCCAGTTGGCACTGAGCAGTTCGTTGGCACTTGGCTGCCAGCACTCCCGCGTCGAGTCGAGTGGAGTTGAAAGGAGTCCTTCCTGTCCCTGGTCAAGTGGAGCCGCTGGCCTGCGTCGGACGCGTGGTGCTTGGAGCGAGGGGCCTCGTGGTGTGCGATCGGGCCGGAAGGAGCGGTGCTGGACACCAACAATACAAGACGACAAAGACAGATAAGCCCGATCTCCGCGTATATTTTGAACGACGGGACGTGTTATTTTCGTGATTAATCTCCCTCGTTTGTGTTTGCTGTCAGTCGTGTGGGGACGTCCCGATTTAGGTTTATTAGAGTTATTAGATTTACCGGCGGGCTTTTTCACTGGCTTTACTTTTCCTAATAAACCCTTATATTACTTTTTGTACATAATATCTGAACGCAGTTTTCCTGGGTGTTTGATTTTAATAGATAAGGTTGCGGAGCCTTCGCTGCGTCCCGCCATTCCGCGCGTTGGTGTTGAACTTGAGTCCGCCATTGAGTGTTCGCCTCGGGAGTTAAAGTCTCGCAAATCGGTCATCCGTAACTGTGGTGTTAATCACGGTTACGCGACAATATATAATGTATAATGTGTATTTATGTATATTTATTATTTAATGTATATTTACTATATATTTATTTTTAATATTATATTTAATGTATATATATAATTATGTATTTATTTTGTGTATATACAGCCCAAAAAATGGGAATTCCTATTTTTGCATGGGGGAAAATTCATCACTGATGTGGCACCCCTAAATATTATTGGATTCCATTCAACTTTGGTGTGGTTTCCTTTGACACCAAAAGGAACAACAATAGACCATGTCCCGGAGAAAATCTGCATTTTGCTTTTTTGAAGCCCACCCTAATATATATATATATATATATATATTGTTGCGAATATGGAATTTGGCCTCCATATCCGCTTGTAAATATTCCCCTATTTTCTCCAATACTCCCCAACTTTCCCCAATCCCCCATTCCCTAGTCCCATTGCATGTAAATAACAATCAGTAGAGCCGACCTTCCCCTTATTCCCCCATTAAATGTCGTGCCCAGGTCCACCGCACCACACGTAGACAACTTTCGGACATCTTCCTAGTTATTCTTATTCTATGTCAGTTAAGGCCTCGTCTCCATTAATTATGACTCTTCGTTGCACCAGAATGTGATTATATGGCATCAGTAGTGAGTTTAGGACCTTTCCCATACCTCCTTCCATCTTCTTCCCCAACAATTACAACAACAACAGAGGAGATGGCGGCGGAGCGGGGGAGGATGCGTCCTCACACCGGCTCGATTAGCTCCAGACCATGCGCTCCACGGGGTTACCACGAAGGGGCTCCTTGTCAGCTCCTCGTCAAGGGCGGAGCCTGGTAAACCCCCCGCACGCACCCAATGAGAAGCAACGTGCCGATTCCACGAGGCGGAGCTAACGAGCCGAGGGCGTGTCACTCCCCGCCGGATATACGCGGCCACGGGCCGGATGTGACGAGAGATTCGCCCCCAGCTGGAGAAAGACGGACCTGCGAGCGCTGAAACAGATGCGCCTGAGTTTGGAGAGGCCTGAGAAAGAACGTCACCTCTGAGCGCTGCGACGAGACCTCCCCGCATCTCTGGACCGAACCGTGTACCCTGCTTTGAGCCAAGAGTGCACCTTGAGCCATCGCTATCTGCCTTTCCTAGCCATCAAACCCCGTGTGAGTCAGCGTTGTCCCGTTTATCTGTCGTCTGTCTAGGGTTAATATAAGAGTGTGTCTAAGTGCCTGTCTTTCTATGCTGTCCCTCTTGTAGTTGTAATCTAACCTTCCGCCTTAATATAACCTCCTCCGGAGGTCTTGAGAACTGAACCCCTGGTGTCGTATTGTGTCATTATAACCCAGCCGGGTGTCTTCTTTTTCTTATTGAGCCAGCGTAGCGCGACTTCGTCAACGTCGAGTATAGTCGGGTAATTTGTGCGGACACGACGGCCATTCCGCTCGGCCCACCTTAACATCAAAGTCGTGTCTGTAACAAATGGTGTCAGGAGTGGGATTCGAACCCGGGACTAAATTTATTAGGCCCAAATTTTGGGAGGGAAAATCGATTCGGAGCGCGTACTGCGCTCGACGAAATTATAACGAAAAAAAAAAAAATTGGTTTTGTTTTACGAAACTCGAATTTTGCAAGTCGCGCTATGGCGGATCAAGACGGCTGGGGTCCGGTAGGGGAGAGTGAAGCAGGGTCGGTCCAGGACCAAATTGAGGGACATGAGGAGAGCGAAGCAGTGAGGGCGGCAGGTTCGCAAAATAGCGCCGTCACGCACGAAGTAGCGGGCGCGCAAAATGGCGCGCTCGCTCACGTGGTTGAAGGGTCCCAAAATAGCGGCGCCGCGGAGGGCGAGCCTGCGGTGGCGGCTGGGGACGCTGGGCAAACCGGGTTTGACCTCAGATTATTCTTGACCCAACTGAATGCAAAAATGGATAGGATGGAGGGCCAAATGAGGGTTGATAGTGGGCGATTAGAGGGCCAAATGGGGGTAATGGGAAACCAAATGGGGGTAATGAGGGACGAAGCGAGGGGTACCAGTGAGAAGTTAGACAATAATTTTGAGGAGTTAGACAAGAAAATTGAGAAGTTAGACAATAATTTTGAGGAGTTAGACAACGGGATAAAAGAAGTAAAGAATGGGTTAACGGGGGTAGAAAACAGAATGGCCGCTCAAGAGAATCAGATAGAGGGAGTGAAACATGGGTTAACGGGGGTAGAAAACAGAATGGCCGCTCAAGAGAATCAAATGGAAGGGATGCAAAAAGGGTTAGAGGGGTTAGAAAACAGTATGGAAGGCAAATTGAGGGACATGAGGGACCAAGCGGAAAGGGAAGTTAAACAAATGGAGCAGCAGATAGAGGGGGTCAGAATGGGGGTAGAAACCAAACTGGATGCTCACAGGGAGGAAATGGAGCAGATGAGGGTGGCATCTGGGCAGGAGATGCAAGTGATGGGAGAGGAGATCAGAAGAGGAGTGAGTGAGGAGGTCGGAGGAGTGCGCGAGGAGGTGAGGCACTGTAAGGAGCGCATGGAGAAAGAGGTGAGAAAGGGGACTGTAAAATTGCAAGGTGGTATAGAGGAGTTGACGCTGGGAGTAGAACAACTGACAGTGGGACAAAAGGAGTTGGGGGACCAGGTAAAGAAGAACACAGCGGTAATAGAGGGTTTAAAATCGACACAGAAGGAGATGAAAAAGGACGTAGGGGTAATTAAAAAAGAGTGCCAGACGGTACATGAGGACCTGACGAGGAAAATGGACAAGGTGGTAGAGGTAATGGAGGTTAAAGAGCGGGAGGTGCGGGAGCACATAGAAAAAAATAAAGTGGAGTTAGAGGAAGAACTTAAAGGGGCGCACGAAGAGATGAAGGAGATGAAGCAAAAATTAGAAGAAGTGGAAGAAGGGGTGAGCGAAATTAAGAAGCGACGGAGAGAGGATAAGAAAGAGATAAAGGAGGAAGTAAAAGAATTGGTCCAAAGTCTGTGTTCGGATCGTGATGATGTGCTCATTAACCGGATGAGGGATTCGCAGGTGATGGAGGAGAAGCGAAGAGAAAGAGGACCCGGTGTAAGTGGTGACCAATATGGTCGTGCGTATGATGCGCCAGGTGATTTAATAAGCTTGGGGGTCGAGATAGACCCGGATGTTCGTGAGAGGCCAAGAGTGAGGTGTATGGCTGGTCCGGAGGGTATGGAACGAGAGGTGCGAGGTGTGGGTGAGCAAGGTTGTGGTGGTATGGAATGGGTAGCGGGTTGCGGAGGTGTGACCCATGCATCGACACCAACAGGGGTAGTTGTTGGAGGGACCGGGGAGGCACGAGAGCCCCTTGGGGGTAATGTACTGTGGGGGCCCGGCCGGTTCGGCCCCGCGCTGACCCCGCAAGGGGCGACGCACGGGGTCCGGCCGGCGGGCAACGACTCGCATACGAGGTGGTCCCACAAGGTCCCACTCGCGCCGTATGACGGCAAGAGTGATCTACGCGCGTACCTGGCGCAGTTCGACTGTGTGTGTAAGGGTAACGGTTGGGGTGAGGACGAAGGTGGAGTACACCTGGTGGCCGCATTGCGCGGCGCGGCGGCGGAGGTGCTGACGGCATTACCAGCGGGTGCTCTCACCCTGCCAGCCCTCCGCGACGCCCTAATTAATCGATTTGGAATAGAACAGCAGAGCGAGCTTGTTAAAGCTCAGCTCGCGCTGCGAAAGCGCAAGCCCCAGGAAGCCATCGGGGAACTTGCCCACGACATTCGCCGCGCAGTGGGGATCGCACATGCTAGCATGGCAGCGGATTCCCGGGAAAGCCTGGCGCTGGACCATTTTATCCAGGCCCTCCCGGATATTGAGCTCCGGCAACAGCTCGCCATGTGGCGCCCGCAGACTCTGAGCCAGGCGGCTGACGCTGCGGCCCGTTGGGAAGCAGCGAGGCCCCTGGCCCGGGGGGGCGAGCGTCTCGCAATGGCGGTCCGCCAGATGGGACCCCCGATGGAGGGCGGACCCCTTAGGGGGCCCGCCCCCGACGTGGGTCCTGACCTGGCGGGCATGGTCCGGAGGCTGGTGGACCAGCGCCTGGCAGGACCTGGACCATGGCAGGCGGCCCCGGAGGTGGCCCGCGGTGGACCACGAGCGGGTAATCCAATTCGGACCTACAGGGGGGGGAATTTGGAATTCCGGAGGCAAGCACCTTACCAGGTGAGGTGCTATACCTGCAACCGCCTGGGTCACCTGGCGCGGCACTGTCGAAACGCGCGCCGGGATGATCCCCGGCAGTTGAGGTCCTCAACTCCGCCCAGGGGGGAGCGGGTTAGCCGACCCCAGACACCCCCCCGCCAGACCCCGGGAAACTAGAAGGTGTCGGGCACGTAGGGCGGTGTTCGGCAGCAGAGGATGGAGGAGAGCCCTCATTGACGCGACAGGTCATTTATTGTGGCCAAATTGGAACCGGTAGCCTGACAATTAGATGCAAAATTGCCGGCGTGGGGGTAGACGCCGTAGTGGACACAGGAGCTAGCGCCACGATCATCAGCCCTGTGGTCCTTGATTCGAGTGCAGGTGGCTGGGATAAGATCCAGCGCCTGCAAAATTATAGTTTGCAGCTTGCTACCGGGGTAACGGCCCCGATCATAGGGCGTGGTTCTGTGACCCTCAAGTTAGGGTCGGTAAGGAGGGAGATAGATGTTTGGGTGGCGGAGGTGTGCGACCCATGTTTAATAGGGTTGGACCTGTTGACTGCCAGCGGTTGTAAAATCGACTTGTGCCGGGGGATCCTGCAGGTGGGAGTAGAAGAGCTGCCGTTAGGGGGAGTGAGCACGGCCGAGAGAGCGGAGCTGGAGGCTTCCGAGGCCGTGACCATCCCCCCAAGGGCCGAGGCGATAGTGCCGGCCCGATGGGCAGCTCGCCCAACATGGCAGGAGTCCTGCGGCCTGGTCGAACCGGTGGCAGCGCAGTCCATACCGGGTTTAATCGTGGGCCGCACCCTTGTAAAAACTAACGGACCGGTAGTGGCCGTCCGAGTAATAAATATGAGTACAGAACCACGCACTATAGTAAGGGGCACGAGGGTAGCTGGCTGCACCCCCGTTGAGGAAGTCGCGACAGTGAGGGGCGAGAACGTCCAGCCGAGCCGACCCCGGGGGGAGCCTTCAATGACAAGTAGGAATTGGCCCGATCCCATTTGCGAGATGGTAAATCGTAGCAGCGTAGAGTTGGGAGGTACCCAGAGGGAGGCCTTACACAAACTGGTTGGGTCCCATTTGGACCTCTTCTCCTTGTCCACCGAGGATATTGGACGTACGGGCCTGGTGAAACATCAGATCCACACCGGTGAGGCCCGGCCTATTCGTCAGGCCGCCCGACGGCTCCCTTGGAGCAAGAGGGCGGAAGCTGACGAGCAGGTTGCAAAAATGCTCGACGCAGGTGTGATCGAGCCCTCGGGAAGTCCTTGGATGTCACCTGTTGTGCTGGTCAAAAAGAAGGATGGGACCACGCGGTTCTGCGTGGACTATCGCCAGCTAAACAACGTGACACTCAAGGACTCATATCCCCTGCCAAGGATTGATGACACCCTCGATGCCGTTGCGGGCTCAAATTGGTTCACAACTTTGGACCTCAAGAGTGGGTATTGGCAGGTGGAGATGGATAGGGCAGGGAAGGAGAAAACGGCATTTTCCACAGGTAAGGGACTGTATCAGTTTACTGTGATGCCGTTTGGTTTGTGTAACGCCCCCGCCACCTTTGAGAGATTGATGGAGCATGTACTAGGCGGCATGCCATGGCAATCATGCCTGGTGTACCTGGATGACGTCCTGGTACATGCCCAAACGTTCCCCCAGGCACTGGCTAATTTGGACCAGGTGTTCGGGTGCCTCAGACAGGCAGGGTTGAAGCTGAACCCGAGTAAGTGCACTTTGTTTGCAAGAGAGGTGGCCTATCTAGGTCACGTGATTGGCCGCGAGGGGGTAAAAACAGACCCAGACAAAATTAAAGCGGTAGAGGAGTGGCCCGCACCACGTACCATCAAAGAGGTGCGGGGATTTTTGGGACTCTGCTCCTACTACCGGCGCTTTGTGGCGAAATTTGCGGAGTTGGCCCGTCCCCTCCACCGGCTTACGGAGAAGGGGACGCGATTTAATTGGACACGGGAGTGCCACGAGGCCTTCCAAAAATTGAAGGGGTGTCTAACATCCGCACCCCTTCTAGCTTACCCCACTAGTGACGGGACATTTACCCTGGACACGGATGCGAGCCAGGAAGGATTGGGCGCAGTTTTGTCTCAGACACAGGAGGGCGTGGAGAGAGTGATTGGTTATTATAGTCGGGCCTTAAGTAGGCCCGAGAGAAATTATTGCGTCACTCGCAAAGAGTTATTGGCTATGCTGGCTGCCATGAACCATTTCCACCCGTACTTGTACGGGCGGAAATTTTTGGTTAGAACTGACCATTCCTCCTTGCAATGGCTCCTTCGGTTCAAGGAACCGGAGGGCCAAATTGCAAGGTGGTTGGAAAAGTTGCAGCAGTACGATTTTGATGTGGCCCATAGGGCCGGGAAGGCCCATGGTAATGCGGACGCACTCTCTCGGCGTCCTTGTCTGGGGGAAAACTGTAAATTTTGTGCGAGACACGAGGAGAGGGAGCAATTGGGCGATTCCGCCCCGATTCTCGTCGTCCGGGCAACCCGGGTGAGAGGGCCAATTTTGCCACTAACCGCGGACGAGGAATTTGGAGAGTTGGCTTGGAGCACGGCCCAGCAGGAGGATCCTGTTCTGGGGCCGGTGTTCCAATGGGTCAAATTGGGGCAAAGACCAAAGGGGGAAGAGGTCACCCCCCTCGGGGCACAAACAAAGGCATATTGGGCTCAGTGGCAGACCCTGGAATTGAAAGGCAACATCTTGTATCGCAAGTGGGTGGAGGTTCCCTCTGATCGAACTTCCTGGCTGGTGATAGTCCCTGACAAATTCAAGAACGTCATATTGCAACAGGTGCATGGTACCCGCTCCGGCGGCCATTTGGGCAGGACAAAGACAATATCTCGGGTCCGCCGGAGGTTCTATTGGGTGAATATGGGGCGCGACATACAGGACTGGTGTCGGAGATGCGACGCCTGTTCTGCCAAAAAGGGACCAGCACGGAGGATGAGGGCCCCCCTTCAATTACATCAGGTGGGGGCCCCCCTTGAGCGGGTGGCTATGGATATTCTAGGACCGCTGCCCCGCACCCGCCAAGGTAATAAGTATATCCTCGTTGTAATGGACTATTTCACCAAGTGGCCGGAGGCCTACGCCCTCCCCAACCAAGAAGCAGGGGTGGTAGCGCAGGCCTTCGTGGAAGGATTTGTGTGCCGGCATGGGATTCCACAGGAGTTGCACACCGACCAGGGACGAAATTTTGAGAGCAAATTGCTAAAAGATGTGTGCAGTCTCCTGTCAATTCGGAAAACCAGAACAACGCCTTTAAGACCTCAATCTGACGGGATGGTGGAAAGATTCAATCGAACTCTAATCCAACAACTGGCACTGTTCACCACCACCCGTCAGGATGACTGGGACGAACATCTCCCTTATTTGCTCATGGCCTACCGAACCAGCCAGCACGGGGCCACCGCATGCAGTCCAGCGTTGCTTATGTATGGGCGGGAGTTACGGGCTCCCGCCGACTTGCTATGCGGTCCCGTGCCAGACACAGTGGTTAACCCGCCGAGGGAGGGGTACGCACGTCACCTAGAGGAAGGCATGGAGCTAGTCCATGCCTTCGCCCGCCGCCAACTCCATCTGGCGGGGGAAAAGATGAAGCGCAGGTACGACGACCGGAGCCAGGGGAGTCAATACGCTCCGGGGATGAAGATTTGGTTCTTTAATCCCCGGAGGCGGAAGGGAAGGTGCCCAAAACTCACCTCCCCCTGGCAAGGCCCAGGAGTCGTCCTGTCGCAAATCTGTGACGTGGTCTTTAAGATCAAAATGGGGCCACGAGCCCTCCCTCGGATCGTCCACGCCGACCGGATAAGACCTTACACCGGCGAGCAGGCGCCCCCGTGGATTGCCTCGGCTTTAGATGCCGAGGCGGGACCCAGTACCTCTGAATAAGGGGGGGCTTATTAGTGCCAGAGGACTGGGGGATTGAGGAGCGATAGGCCCGGTGGGAGAGGGTGGCATCCCTGCCACCCTTCCCATGTGGGGCAAAGGAGCAATAGTTTATGGGGTGTATGGCAGTGAAAACTAGCCCGGGTGGGTTAGGATATGGTGTGTAGGGATCTAGAAGATGACAGTAGGTAACGTTAAGGTTAGTTAGTGACTGATACCTGTAGTGGGGACGCAGGTAGTTTAGTGTGGTTGATAATGACGAGGGAGCGCAATAGTTAAAGGGACGACTGGGAAGCGCAAGTTTCAGAAGGGAGTAGTTAGCTGAGATGATGCTGTGTGTGTGAGGATTGAACAGGTGTGATTGCACAGGTGTGCAACTGGACAGGTGTGTGGAGCAGTGTATGAGTAGTGAGTGTTGTGGATCAGCGCGAATGCGCTTGGGGAGAGAAGGGTGCCGGTGGCACCAGGTGTGAGAGCACAGGTGTGCAAGTACAGGTGTGTGGAGAAAGTTGGAGTAAGTGGTACGGAGTGGTGTGCATGGTGCGAAGGTGTGGATGGGGGAAGAGTGGACCCCTTTCACGAGTACCCGGGGCGGGTAGTGTAAGTGCTAGGTAGAGGGTACAGGTAAATTGTGGTTGGATATTGGCACTTGTGGTGCGGTTGCAGAATGGTGTTGTGGATGGGTGCATTAGTGTTGTGGAAATGGCTGGGCGTGTAGCCTGTTAGTGTGTGTAGTTGGTTGGGCACTCCACCACTGTGAGGATGTCGGCCAGGTGAGGCCGCAGGTGGGCTCTGGGAGCCGGTAGTTGTGAGTGGGTGCCTGAGGATCCCGGGTGTGGATCGGGTAGCCCAGTGCCAGAGAGGGCACCGAGTGGGGAGAGAGCCAGAGGGCCTTCCCCAGGTAGTTAGGTTAGGGTAAGGAGCAGGTAAGCTCGGAGGCAACTGCAGTGGTGGAGGTGTGCAGGTGGGTAGACCCGCTGGGAGAGGTACACGCCACAGCCCAGAAATTGTGCGAGCGCACCGGGAGATGAATCGGGGGAGTGAGACCCCAAATTGAAAAGCACCACAGTTTGGCCAATGGGAATTGGTTTTTAGAACCCATAGTGTAAGAGGGCCAATGGTTTGGCCGGAGAGAGACCCCGGGTAGTGTAAAGTTGTTAAAGTCATTTAGGAGATAGTTAGGATTGATGAACCTGTCGCACCATACGCAGCCACTTACCTGTGGTGATGATGATGACTCCACACCTGTGTTTTTCTTTGGTTGTGTTGCAGAAATGAGAATTGCTGTGAGGATTTGTGAGACGCATCACGACGTGGATGAGACATTGGGGTGATTCCATCTCTCCCTCCCTAGGAGGGACTGATGATGAATTGGTAATGGCAAATTTTGATGTTGAGTTGAAAATGGCAAATTTTGATGAGAGTTGAAAATGGCAAATTTGATTGGTTAGGAGGGAGAGAAGACGAATTTGGTATATGGGAGGAACGGGGAAGACAGTAGGGATGTTTGTTGATTTGTAAAGTAGATGTTTATGGGTAGTGTTGTGTTGTGTGGATACAGTAAGGGGTAAGGGAGGGGCCATGTAGGTTACCTGGTGGGGGGGGGGCGTACGATAGGAACGTACCTGTCTCACCTGGTTCCCATGTGCCCCCAGTGTGCATCACCTTACATTGCGTGCACTTTTGCGCCCTTACCACCTTACTCACTTGTTTCTTCTTTTGTCTCCCACCTCCGAGGATCTGGCTTTGGGGTAGAGAGAGAGGAGAGAGAGGTGCTGGCTGCGCAGTTGTGGGCCTGCACTTTCGCTGTTTGCTGCCGGGATCGATACACCATATGGACCGCAATGTTTGTGGCCACCCACAATGGACCGCAGTTCGTTTGCGGCCAAGCACCACCCGGGGATGGACCTATGGGTCAACGTGGCACCTATGCCATAAAGGTGAACCACTGTTAACTAACACCAAGTGCACCACAAGAAGAGCAAGAGACACCTGCAGGGTTAGGGGTTGTCGAATTTATTTTTATTCCAATGAACAATGGTGACTGCACCGATTGGTGGTGGGGTGGTGCTGTTGATGCTCGGGAAGGGTGCTCTGCACGTTATTAAAGGCCGTCGGCCACAGAGCACTCGTGGGTTGGTGTATCGATGTTGGCAAGCGCGCTCTCTCTCTATGCATAACATCTGCATGTGTCCCTCCAAAAACAGGTCCTGGATCGTAGTGTAAATAGCAGCGTAGTCTTGTAAATAATGCTCCCTACCGGCTGTATGTTTAGTTTGCGAATTCTTTCCGGATTCGGTTATCCTGTGGGTGTGTTTCTGTGAGGAGAAGGGTGCAACGTCGCAGGGGGACATATTTACTCATTTGTGAATATCTGTAAAACTGTCGCACTCAGGGTAGAGTTAATAGTAGAGGGAACTACATTGCGTGCCACACTAAAGTAGGTAAAAATTTATCGGGTCGGGACGCCCCGAGGGTAGAGAAGGGTGCAATGTTGCGAATATGGAATTTGGCCTCCATATCCGCTTGTAAATATTCCCCTATTTTCTCCAATACTCCCCAACTTTCCCCAATCCCCCATTCCCTAGTCCCATTGCATGTAAATAACAATCAGTAGAGCCGACCTTCCCCTTATTCCCCCATTAAATGTCGTGCCCAGGTCCACCGCACCACACGTAGACAACTTTCGGACATCTTCCTAGTTATTCTTATTCTATGTCAGTTAAGGCCTCGTCTCCATTAATTATGACTCTTCGTTGCACCAGAATGTGATTATATGGCATCAGTAGTGAGTTTAGGACCTTTCCCATACCTCCTTCCATCTTCTTCCCCAACAATTACAACAACAACAGAGGAGATGGCGGCGGAGCGGGGGAGGATGCGTCCTCACACCGGCTCGATTAGCTCCAGACCATGCGCTCCACGGGGTTACCACGAAGGGGCTCCTTGTCAGCTCCTCGTCAAGGGCGGAGCCTGGTAAACCCCCCGCACGCACCCAATGAGAAGCAACGTGCCGATTCCACGAGGCGGAGCTAACGAGCCGAGGGCGTGTCACTCCCCGCCGGATATACGCGGCCACGGGCCGGATGTGACGAGAGATTCGCCCCCAGCTGGAGAAAGACGGACCTGCGAGCGCTGAAACAGATGCGCCTGAGTTTGGAGAGGCCTGAGAAAGAACGTCACCTCTGAGCGCTGCGACGAGACCTCCCCGCATCTCTGGACCGAACCGTGTACCCTGCTTTGAGCCAAGAGTGCACCTTGAGCCATCGCTATCTGCCTTTCCTAGCCATCAAACCCCGTGTGAGTCAGCGTTGTCCCGTTTATCTGTCGTCTGTCTAGGGTTAATATAAGAGTGTGTCTAAGTGCCTGTCTTTCTATGCTGTCCCTCTTGTAGTTGTAATCTAACCTTCCGCCTTAATATAACCTCCTCCGGAGGTCTTGAGAACTGAACCCCTGGTGTCGTATTGTGTCATTATAACCCAGCCGGGTGTCTTCTTTTTCTTATTGAGCCAGCGTAGCGCGACTTCGTCAACGTCGAGTATAGTCGGGTAATTTGTGCGGACACGACGGCCATTCCGCTCGGCCCACCTTAACATCAAAGTCGTGTCTGTAACAATATATACACACACACTGCATGGCCAAAAGTATGTGGGCACTCGCACATCACACCCGTATGTGCTGGTCGAACATCTCATTCCAAAAGCATGGGCGTTAATATGGAGTTGGTCCCCCCTTTGCTGCTATAACAGCCTCCACTCTTCTGGGAAGGCTTTCCACTGGATGTTGGAACATTGCTGCAGGGATTTGCCTCCATTCAGCAACGAGCATTAGTGAGGTCATGCACTGATGTTGGGCGATTAGGCCTGGCTCGCAGTCGGCGTTCAAATTAATCCCAAAGGTGTTTGATGGGGTTGAGGTCAGGGCTCTGTGCAGGACAGTCAAGTTATTCCACACCGATCTCGACAAACCATTTCTGTATGGACTTCGCTTTGTGCACGGGGGAATTGTCATGCTGAAACAGGAAAGGGCCTTCCCCAAACTGTTGCCACAAAGTTGGAAGCACACAATCGTCTAGAATGCCATTGCATGCTGTAGCGTTAAAATTTCCCTTCACTGGAACTAAGGGGTCTAGCCCGAACCATGAAAAACAGCCCCAGACCATTATTCCTCTTCCACCAAACTTTGCAGTTGGCACTATGCATTCGGGCAGGTAGCGTTCTCCTGGCATCCGCCAAACCCAGATTCATCCGTCGGACTTCTAGATGGTGAAGCGAAATTCATCACTCCAGAGAACGTGTTTTCACTGCTCCAGAGTCAAATGGCGGCGAGCTTTACACCACTCCAGCTGACGCTTGGCATTTCGCATGGTGATCTTAGGCTTGTGTGCGGCTGCACGGCCATGAAAACCCATTTAATGAAGCTTCCGATGAACAGTTGTTGTGCTGATGTTGCTTCCAGAGGTAGTTTGGATCTTGGTAGTGAGTATTGCACCCGAGGACAGACGATTTGTATGCGCTTCAGCACTCGGCGGTCCCATTCTATGAGCTTGTGTGGCCTACCACTTCGCGGCTGAGCTGTTGTTGCTCCAAGACGTTTGCACTTCCCAATAACAGCACTTACAGTTGACCGGAGCAGCTCCAGCAGGGCAGAAATTTTAGGAACTGACTTGTTGGAAAGGGGGCATCCTACGACGGTGCTACGTTGAAAGACACTGAGCTCTTCAGCACGGCCCATTCTACTGCCAATGTTTGTCTATAGAGATTTCATGGCTGTATGCTTGATTATATTGTTGTGGTGGTTCAAATTATCCCACTCCGTAACAACAATTTGTTGCGAGGGCCGGGTTCAAAACCCCCTTCTTGCACAACAATTTTGTTTGCGTGATTCCCCTCGGTTAATACCAGAGAATCACGAATACCATCAAGGTGCACGCGCGTGCCGAAGAACCGCACGATCGAACCCTCGCTTTCACACACCTTATTCAATTGCGTGCCGAGCAGAGTAGCACGGTGTGGAAAGCGGCGTTACCCCATGAGATTCATGGACATGAGTCTAGCCAAATTCGGTCCCGGATGATGCTAGGCCAATGGAGAAAAGACGTACTGAACAGGTTGGAAAGTAAGAACAAAATGTACAGCCTTTTATTTAGAAGGCACAGAGAAACAGAGACGAAGATACAACTTACCAACTCTTACCTACTAATAACCCCGACTTGGCGCCTTCCCACTCTGACACACACACACTCAGGGAAAAAGACACCGGTTAAGGGCGTACCGATGTACGTGCTGGAATTGCCTCGCTGGTGACCACGTGGTCTGGTGTGCGTGCCTCGCAGTTCAATACCCGATCCGGACGTGCAGCCTGGATGAGGTAAGGTCCAAAGGATGAACCGCCACCTCGAAGTTGGTCCGGACGAACTTCAGCACAGGTTGGACAAGCTTGCAGGTCAGCTGGATGGCGCAAAAGATTGGCGCAGAAGCGATTGGTATCGATGAAGAACAAAGGCCAAAACACGTGTCGTTGGAGCTAAAACAAGAGAGTCCAGAGCAGGGTGTCGCCCACGTGGCAAAATCCCAGGCAAGGCAAGATCGAACAGAGCAGGAGGTCATCCTGTGTGCAGCGAAATCCTCGGCAAAAGAGAGTCGTGTCCTGTCCGCGCGAAATCCCAGGCAAAGAAAATCGTGTCGTCCACGAGGCAAAGAGAGAACAGAGCAGGAGGTCGTCCTGTGCGCAGCGGAAATCCAAAGCCAAGAGAATGATAATGCGCTCCGTGTGGGCTATTATCAGACCTGTCCACTCCCTTCAAAATGTTCCAGAGCCTCCCATTGGCTGAGGCTTGTCACATCATGGCGAGGTGTTCCCGCCTCCTCACTGGTCACGTGGACCTGTGCTTCTGGCCATGCCTTCCTGCACATTAGTAATGGCTTCTCCCAGCCACGAAGGCTTGCCATCCTGCCTAACTCAACGCATATTTGGTCTTTATTACTACACAATGGGAAAGGGCTAATCTTTACATTCAATAAGACATAACTGACTAATGCAGGCTCCATGTTGTCATGCAATTGACTATAGGGGGTCTGCCTTTATAGCACAACCGCAACAATATATACCTGTCAGTAATGGGTGTGGCTGAAACAGCCGAATCCACTAATTAGAAGGGGTGGGTACCCGCATGCTTTTGGCCATGTAGTGCGTATATATATATATATATATATATATATATATATATATATATATATATATATATATATATATATCAAGTAATATATATATGTCTTACCTTTGCCTTACTTATGTCTTACCTTTGCCAAGAACTTGGGGACGACTAAGAAGAAGACCTTTGTTGGTCGAAAGCTTGTCGAAAATTAAAGATCGACCGTCCGAAGCTACGTCCGCGTCTGATTTAATCTCCCGAATATATATATATATATATATATATATATATATATACACATATGTGTGTGTGTGTAGCTGCTACTTAATTAATATATAACTTAAGAAAAAGGCAAACAATATGCAAATAGCTCTTTCGGTACACATGAAGTTTAAAAAAAACAAAAAAAAAAAACCCACCGTTTAGAGGCCATTTTTCCCCGCAAAGCGGGGGTTGGCCTTTTCGGGGACCGTGGTAGTTGTTGTTTTTTTGGTCCCCTTTTTGAAGCAATGTTTTACGGCCGGATGCCCTTCCTGACGCCAACCCTTTTTGCCGCCTTCAACGACAAACAGGGAATTACCAGTGAACTGGTACTCAATTAGCCGACCTCGGAAGGATGACAGGCTGAGTCAACCCCCCTGGCATTAATTCGGCGATCGACCGAGATTCGAACCCAGGATCCTAGGATCCTAAGCCGGCACCCTAGCCGCTAGCCCAACACCAGGGATTTCGGTACACATGAAGTTAGATACAGGCAAATCAATGTTAGATACAAACTACAAAGTTAGATATTTTTAAAGATTACGCAGTTATAGAACAATGGATAAGGATATTTGTGGTGTAGTTGTTGACACTTATGTCTCACACCCATAAGGTTGTGAAAGCTGTCTTTCCCTCGTGGTCCCCCTGTGCTGTCTTTCCCTCGTGATCCCCCTGTGCTGTCTTTCCCTCGCAGTCCCCCTGTACTGTCTTTCCCTCGCGGTTCCCCTGTGCTGTCTTTCCCTCGTGGTCCCCCTGTACTGTCTTTCCCTCGTGGTCCCCCTGTGCTGTCTTTCCCTCGCGGTCCCCCTGTACTGTCTTTCCCTCGCGGTCCCCCTGTGCTGTCTTTCCCTCGTGGTCCCCCTGTGCTGTCTTTCCCTCGCGGTCCCCCTGTGTTGTCTTTCCCTCACAGTCCCCCTGTGCTGTCTTTCCCTCGCGGTCCCCCTGTGCTGTCTTTCCCTCACGGTCCCCCTGTGCTGTCTTTCCCTCGTGGTCCCCCTGTGCTGTCTTTCCCTCGCGGTCCCCCTGTGCTGTCTTTCCCTCGTGGTCCCCCTGTGCTGTCTTTCCCTCGCGGTCCCCCTGTGCTGTCTTTCCCTCGCGGTCCCCCTGTGCTGTCTTTCCCTCGTGGTCCCCCTGTGCTGTCTTTCCCTCGCGGTCCCCCTGTGCTGTCTTTCCCTCGCGGTCCCCCTGTACTGTCTTTCCCTCGTGGTCCCCCTGTGCTGTCTTTCCCTCGCGGTCCCCCTGTGCTGTCTTTCCCTCACGGTCCCCCTGTGCTGTCTTTCCCTCGCGGTCCCCCTGTACTGTCTTTCCCTCGCGGTCCCCCTGTGCTGTCTTTCCCTCGTGGTGCCCCTGTGCTGTCTTTCCCTTGTGGTCCCCCTGTGCTGTCTTTCCCTCACGGTCCCCCTGTGCTGTCTTTCCCTCGTGGTCCCCCTGTACTGTCTTTCCCCCGTGGTCCCCCTGTGCTGTCTTTCCCTCATGGTCCCTCTGTGCTGTCTTTCCCTCGTGGTCCCCCTGTGCTGTCTTTCCCTCGTGGTCCCTCTGTGCTGTCTTTCCCTCGTGGTCCCCCTGTGCTGTCTTTCCCTCGTGGTCCCCCTGTGCTGTCTTTCCCTCATGGTCCCTCTGTGCTGTCTTTCCCTCGTGGTCCCCCTGTGCTGTCTTTCCCTCGTGGTCCCTCTGTGCTGTCTTTCCCTCGTGGTCCCCCTGTGCTGTCTTTCCCTCGTGGTCCCCCTGTGCTGTCTTTCCCTCGCGGTCCCCCTGTACTGTCTTTCCCCCGTGGTCCCCCTGTGCTGTCTTTCCCTCATGGTCCCTCTGTGCTGTCTTTCCCTCGTGGTCCCCCTGTGCTGTCTTTCCCTCGTGGTCCCCCTGTGCTGTCTTTCCCTCGTGGTCCCCCTGTGCTGTCTTTCCCTCGTGGTCCCCCTGTGCTGTCTTTCCCTCGTGGTTGTCAGCTCTTTCACGAGCCTCGATTCAGTATACAAAAAAAAGGAAAAAAAAGAAGCTGATATACGTTTACAACCTCCATGGATGCATTTAGATCAGTAAAGCAAGTGGAAAACAATTAAATAAGTTCCAGGTTAAGTCCATATTGTGTTTTTCATTGTTAGATAAAACTGAGAATTTAGATTGTCTCTGTTAATGGTTGCTTGCAAACTTGTTCTTGCCAAGTCCATTTTTCTGGTTAACTGTCATCATGCCAAATGAGGTTTTACCATATTTATGAACAAATTATACTCGGTGTTTTCAAAATATTTAGCATGTGTTTCATCTGTTGGAATGTCTTACCTTTGCCATCATTTTTCAACTCCTCTTCTAAGGCATCTAGGTTTTTGATAGATGGGCTAAGTTAAGCTAACACCAATACCTTTGTACTTTTGAAAGTTGCCTTTTCTCTCTTTTACCAACAGTCAATACACGCAGCTGTAGCCAGCTTCAAGGTGGATGTATTTGGAGTTCCCTTCATCTTGGATGTACAGCTGAACCAGTGAGTGTTGTACCTTTGCAGGATGTTCATTTTCTACACAGCGTACTTACTCTTCCTTCTTTAACAACAGCCAGATAAGCTGGAGTTGTGAATGGCTTGATCATATGAAGGACAAAGAAATCTTAATATTTATATCGGACTTTATTTCAACCTATGTTCTTCCTGTCTTGCTTGGATCCTCATTTAATTTACCATCCTGTCTGGGTAAACAAGTTAAAGCGATCACAATTGCAGACCATTGGGTTTGTAAGGAGCACAAGGTGTACTACTCTAAACAAACATCTTGGAAAGAGATTGAAAACTTGAATTTGAATTCTTTTTCTGGAAAATGCATATTGCACAAGCGTTCTATGACGAATTTGGCCTGCTGGTACCTCATTATCGAGATATGGATGGTTGTGCTGCTGATGCAATGCCCCGTATACAATAGCACAGGAATTTGGAAATTGGTCAATATGCTATCACCAATTGCCTACGGTGCAGGTGGGTGTTAAGGTGGGTCTCCTGTCTCCTGGCGTACATTCAAATACTACAAAGGGATATTAGTATGTGTATATATGCCAGCAGACAGGAGACCCGCCTTAACATCCACCTGCAGGATGGCACACACGTTGATGAAATGCCCTGCCTGAGAAATGCCAGGCAAGGAATCGCTTTCCTATTTGGCTCAGGATTTGAACCTCGACTCGACAGCTTTCTGGGCAAGTACGCTACCTTCTGAGCTCTAATACACCTTGAATGGTTTGTAGCAGTTGGTCATGTTGATACACGTGGACTCCAAATTACATCTTTGTGTTTTCCAGTGCTCTGCTTTCTTCCAACTATGTTGAACATCATGATGTCAAAGGCAGCATTTCTCCAATACAGCAGGTAATTATTACTTTATTTTCATTCACCAAGGTGGTATTGAATATAAACATCTTGCATATTACCTCTGCCACCGAAGGTGGATGGAGGTTATGTTTTCACCCCTGTCTGTCTGTCTGCTTGTCTGTGAACAAGATATCTCAAAACGTTGTGGACGGATTCGGTCAAAATTTGGTGGAGAGGTAGCGGATGTGACAAGGACGAAATGATTAGAGTTTGGTGAGCATCTGGATCCAGATATGGATCAGATAATTTTTTAAGTGATTCTTCACAATTGGGAAATAGGGCTAAAAACGATACATAGCAGGATATCTCAAAAAGTTGTGAACGGATTCCGACGAAACTTGGTGAAGATGTTGCATATGTGACAAGGAAGAATTGATTCAATTTTAGTGAATTTTCGAATCTGGATCCGGATCAGATAATCTTGTTAGTGATTCTTCACCATTGAGTAACAGGGCTGAAGCTGATACATATCACGATATCTCAAAAAGTTATGGACGGATTTGAACGAAACTTGGTGGACAGGTTGGGTGTGTGACAATACCGAATCGATTCAATTTTGGTGAAGATCTGAATATGAATACGGATATGAGAATTTTTAATTTTTGAAGTGATTCTTCACCATTGAGAGATCGGGCGAAAAGCAATATAATTTAACATGATATTTAAAAAAAGATGTGGACGAGTTATGACTAAACTTGGTGAATGAGTTGGTTAGGTGACAAGAACAAGCCGATTAGATTTTGGTTCAGGTCTGAATCCAGATCCGGCCTATCAGTGAGATACAAATCATAAACGGTTCATCCTGGCGGAGGTATGCGTGCTACCGAGTGCCATTCTAGTTCCATATGAAAACATGGTGGAACTTTTTGGCTTGGCACACACCCCCTACCTCCACTGTTCCTTTTTATATCATCTCATCTCAAGCATTTTTACGGCATAGCCCATAGGGTAAAGCCGTCTAGAACAGCTAGTGTTTGTATGTGTGTATGTATGTATGTATGTATGTATGTATGTCCCCTCAAATGTACAACAATCAGAGCTGAGGATCTGGTCACATGACAGGGGTGATGTGATGTCATGACGGCTGACTCCACACCGCCATTTTGATTCTTATACCGTTCAGGCTGGACATATAGTTGAACTTGTCATATATCAAAATTACCATGCTCTGCCTTGACGTTTTTCATTCAGTGTGAAACACAAACAAACCGATTGTTAAAATGACCATCAAATATCAAAAGGATAGGCGTTACGGGTCTTCCTATGACACAGTACGTATAGGCCTTAGGCTTCATGCCTCACCTTCAGGCCGCTTCAGACAAATTAGTCCAGGTTTCTGAATACAGTATTATCGTTTTCGTAATAATAATAATATCGTTAATAATAAAAAATATACTAAATATAATCATAACACTGCAATCCCTTTATCGTGACTGCAAATGTACTGGATTGAAGCTGTGTATGGTTGGTTCATTGTTGACTCGAAACATATTGAATAAACCAAAGTCTCAATGCAATCTCTTCACTTCGATGGTGACCAACAGCTTAGAGACTTAGAGTACTTCAAAATAATTTAATACTTACATTATTTGCTAACTCTTATCCCCTCCCAGGTTATACTATCTTCAACTAAAATATCAAACAAGCCTGGCTACGCCGCTGTTAGACTTTTGGTCTTGTTTCTCTCTCTTCTCCCCACTGTTCCCATACTACCCTGCTCTTTTTTTTCTCCTATCATGCTCGTTTCATTTCTTCTTTTTCATCTCGATTCTAGTGTCAGAGCTGGATTAATTTGGTGAGATGGGTGTAGATGAGGAAGAAGAGTAGAGGTGTGCTTGCGAAGATTCAATGTCCACAAAGGTTAGTTTTAGGAAATTTATTAAATCATTGGAAGAAGAAAACTAGGCTAGGTCGTTTGAAGCACATAGTATTTAAACATACAGAGACAGATAATTCAGCAGAGTTCCATATAATGGTTCACTTTGGTTTACAGCACAGAATTTCACAACATGACACCAAGAGCAAGCAGAGTCTCCTTCTTTCAGACCCAGACCTCCAACCCAGACCCAGAGCTTCTCTCTCTCTCTGATATATTGCAGAAGTCCTTTAAAGCTCCCTTCAAGAGAGCAATGTATTCAAACCTTCTGGTCCCCACATCTGGTTCTGCTCATGCACGAGAGAACCCGTAGGTATGCTTTTGAGCAATAAGCATACCAGATGTATTGTAGAAAAAAGTTCCCTTTGAAATCTCCCTGAGCACCATTATTTCTCTTACAACATTTGACAATGATTTCACTGCAGCGTCCCTTTTGCCTTGCATTCAAAGCATGATGAATGTACATCTGATTTCACTTGTAAAGGAAAATACATGCATTGGAATTTGCTCAGCACAGTTTTCAGCTCCACAGTATCCACATGTGCCTTTTTCAGAGTATTTTATACATACTTTCTGCGATTTTCCTAAAAGATAATACAACAAAATTGTAATTAACTACAGGGAGACTTATCCAACAAGACAGTATTAATTAAGTTGGACCAATGTAGAAGTCCTACTTCTACACTCCTCCCTTTTCCTGTCCTTTTCATAAGGCAAATAAAAGGTCTTCAATTTACCTATTTGGGTATCAAAATTTTCCATTACCTGAGGCATACACCATTTCCATTGAAGAATCTGCTCATCAGAAGGCGTTCTCTTGTTCATCGAATTCACCAATCCTCAACAGTTCCGTTTATTGCATTTACATCAGTTAGCATCCCAAGTGTCTCTGCAAACAAACTTCACCTCATACAACTGCACAAAAATTCCAGTCCATCATGAAGATTATTACTGTAATGTGCTTTATTCATTTCACCATTATCTTGGTAATACTGTCAGCATGATCCCATGTTAAAACATCTAAAACATTCGGCCATGTTGATTCCAAGGTGCTTGTTGCAGAGTGAATGCTGAACTTCTGTTTGAAAAAGCTGATCACTTATATGGTTGAAAATCAAGTATGAACCACATTCTTCTGGTGTCGTCATAGCACCTACACTATTCCGCGTAAGTTTTTCCGCTATCGTGGTAGGTGGGCAAGATCACAAACTGACCCTGCTCCGCATGAAGCATCCTTGCCACTCTTGCCATGAGCCGTAGTAAATCTTGAACAAGGCTGTCGTCCTGTTGTCGTTGACCTGCCTCCTCACTCATCGTGAGTGGACAGCAAGTGTTGTTGTGATGTTGGTCGACCGGCAGTACGTGGACCCGAGATGACAGGTTCATCCATAGCGATGTTAGGACCGTGGTGTTCAAGTTGTCCGTGGTCCACGCCAGGAACAGCCAGCGGAGTTATGGAAGCCCAGTGTAGAGAAAGAGGCAAAGCCATCCACTTACAACTCCACGCTGGTTCCCTGGCCGTTGTTGGAGCAATGACATCACATCACAGGGTCCAGTAGAAGTTGCAAGTAACATGTTGTCATCCAACAATTGCTGATGTGTTAGATGTTCCAGGCACTGAACAGGAGCACGTGATCGCCTTTCGCCCACTCATTACAATGTGATCCAGGCAAATGGTCCCCAAAATTTTATTGGTGAAGGTGAACCTGCTTTTCCAATCTTACAGAGGAAGATGCCTTTGCCATTCTTCAACGGGAGGGTGTATGCCACACATAATCTCATCTCTTGCCAAATTTTTTCTGTTCGCACTCTTTCCAAAGCAGTTATCGCTTCATTTCTTAGCTGTTAACTGGTTGTTCTTCATTCATCGATATCTGAATCTGCTCTCAACACACTCTGGATCAGGTAGGGTACACCTTGGCATGATGTTACCATGTTCTAACTGATCATGTATATCTTATAACAGCTTCACATTCAACAGTTTGCTGTTTTCCTTTAACCATTTAAAAGGTTATATTTATTCATATACTTCACAAAGGTTAACATAAAGTTTATAAAAATAAAAAATTAAAGTTAAAGTTATAAAAGTTTACAAGTTCCTTATAAAAGTTAAAGTTGTATAAAGTTGCTTTCAGGTTAACAAATTTCGAAAAATTAAATCATGTAGTCTTTGTAATGCAAATCAAAAAGGAATAAGTTCCTTAATAATAGGTAAATATAACTAAAATCACAAACAGGAATACCTAATCCCACACAAACTATGCATAATGTTTCACTAGCAATCCCCGCCATGCTTGCATATTAAATAGATGCCCTCTCTGTGATAAACCTTGCTCTGTTATTTTATTGCTTTTGATATTGTATTCATATTTCACATTCCCTCAACATTAACTACAAATATTATATATAATTCTCATGTTTACTAAAATATATGTTTATATCTCTCTTTTAGGATGGTGAATTGTGCTATTATCAAGGAAAGGTGCGTGGCGTGCCTCACTCCACCGTCGCTATAGCCACATGCTACGGGTTGCAGTAAGCCTTGCCAAGCAACATTGCCCCCATTCAACCTACTTCAGCATCCAGATGAATGCCTGTACAATAAACATCCTGATGGGTTTTTTTCCCTGCAGGGGCATGTTTTACGATGGAAACTACACATACTTCATTGAGCCGGTGCAAGATTCGTTTGATCAGGTAGCGTCTTTTCATGCAAGAAGCACACCTCTGGGAAAAGATTTTGATGCAAGAAACACACAGACTTATCCAGTCAAAATGTAGCAGAAGTGTTTATCAATGGCATCTGTCATTCATCAGATATCGATAAATTTGAGGCTGTAAACATTTAATGTTCTCAGTCCCTCCGATTATATATTTTTTGAAGGTATATGTCTTTAATTGGGCCTCGTAGAAAAGTTGGACAGGAAATGAGTGGTCAAAGCATCAACAATGGAACAGAAAATGAGGGACGGGCAAACATGCAAGGAACAAACCTACAGATAGTGAGTGAATATAGACGTATAGGCAGGATAGTGGAACAAAGTTGGTTAAGTAGCCAAAGGACTTGTGAATGGCCAAGGAAAGCCAACAGTCAACGTAAATTTCCTTCTTTCGTATCTTTCTTTCTTTCATAGCCACGATCGTTATTTATTCATTTTGTATGCAGCACATGGCTGCTGTTTTGCATCATTGCTGGTAGTGCAGCTGTGCCACTGATGCAGTGCCTTCTGCAGGTTAGAGTGGGATAGTTTGCCTATTCTTCTCGAAGGACACTGACATATTTAACGTCCATCAACTAATGCAGGCAGATGAGATACCCGGGTTAACGTCCATCCGCGGGATGATGCACACTGATGTAATGATGCATCACCATGCCTGAGAAACACCAGGATGACAGGTTTTTTTAAAACCGGGTCGAAATTCGAATCCAAGCTAGACAGCTCAGAGGCAAGTTTGCATTCTTTCGGCTATCCTCCCAGCCCATAAGAAACAGCATAATTAATGCAGGCAAGGAATGTACAGGCAAACTGGAGAGTCAGCAAGAATAAAGGGATGATGTGTGGAAAATAAGACAGGATGCGATTGCAAAGGATTGCTGTCTCCATGAAATTGAGGGAAGAATATGATTGAATGTACACACAGGAGGTGGGGATTGGTGTGAGGGGAGAGCGGTGGGGGAGTTGGGGGTTGGTGTGAGGGGGAGAGGTGGAGGATGGGTGATGTTTACATCTAATATTTGGCAGGATCATTTGTATCACTCCCTTTTGGACCATACAATTTGTTTGGTTTCCCTTTGAATCCAATTTATGGTGCAAAATGATACTTCTGATGCTATAATGGTGTTATAACTTGATATCGAAGTGGGTACATAGTGGAAAAGTCACTGAAATTCATTTTCCATGATCTCAGTTTTTCCACTGAGCATGATGTCCCCATTGTATTCAAGCAATGCTTTTATATCAGCTATACTTTGGCCCTCAGACATTGTAGAGATAATGTTGACTGTAATTTAAGCAAGATTCATGGACAAACGGTCAGGACATCGATTAGAATAACTAGCAGAGTAGAGTACCCACGCTCTGGGTGGGTAGCGTTTGCGCATTACTTGCTGAAAAAAGTATACTCTGTGTTTTACAAGAAGACTATAAAGGTCTAAATAATACATTCCAATAGTAGTTCAGGTTTGAATGGTCTAAGCTCGAAGGGGTCGAAAGGGTCTCACATCTAAGTTTTCTAAAGGCATCTAAAGTGTCTAAAAGGTGTAAGTGGTCTAAATGTCTAAAGTTCTAAATGATAAAGGGCCCAAGCAGTCTAAAGGATCTTAGTGCTCTGAGGGTTTTCAAGGGTCTTGGGAGTCTTCGGGGTGTCGGGTCTTAGCGGTCTATGGGTTCTAAAGGGTCTTTGGGGTCTGTAGTGTCTATAGGATCTCAAGGGGTCTAAAGGTATATAAGGGTCTAAAATGTCTAAAGGAGGTAAATGTCTAACAGTGTCTAAAGGGTCTTAAAAGGTCTGAGGGGTCTCAGCAGTCAAGGTTTAAAAGGCACGTTCCAATAGTATGTAATTAATAGACATAGTCACGGTGCAACTGACGTTCAAACAGTACTTTTCTTGATTAAGAGACATATAGTCATGTGGGTTAGTGGCTGGACATGCACTTGCTCCATTGCATATAGATTGACAAGGTATTATAATTTAAGACAGTTAGTTTCGAGTTTTAGGTTGTATTCCGTGGTTTACTCGGTTTGTTCATTTTGACAATAAAGTGAAACTTGAGAAGTTAAATGCCTCATCCCAGATTTCTCGATAGCACAGCAGACATGCTTATTTAAAGGTTAATGTACTCCCTGATAACATTCTTTCACACTTCATGACTCCCAGCTTTGTTTGGTTTCATATTTTGATCCACCGGTGTGGTAACAATCTTATCGGCCTATTTTGCAGATGGATGGAATGCATTACGTCTGGAGAGCCTTTGGAAATTCACTGAATCTCTTGCCTGGTGTGCTCATTGAGGATCTGAGAAAGAGAATGGGTTTGGATTTGAGCTTTCAAACACATTTACCCAAAGCCTGTGGTTACTTTTTTTGAAATAGAGATTTCTCAAAATGATTCATTTCTTGATATTACATTTTATGAAAACATTATGCTCAAGAAGGATCTATGACAAATCAATGACAGGTCTCAGAGTGTATATGGGATATCCTGCTATATATCGTTTTTGGCCCTATCTCCCAATGGTGAAAAATCACTTTAAAAAAAATCTACCTGCCGGATTCGGGTCCGGATCTACACCAAAATGTAATCATTTCATCCTTGTCACATACGCTACCTATCCGCCAAATTTCAAGCGAATCCGTCCACAACTTTTTTGAGATATCTTGTTCACAGACAAACAGACAGACAGGGGTGAAAACATAACCTCCATCCACCTTTGGTGGTGGAGGTAATAACATCTTTAGAAAATAATATCTTTAGAAACTAGGGTGATCTCCCAGAAATAATATATTTTGCCCCATATTGCAGTAATTAAACTAGAGTGGAGAGTTCATAGAGCACGATACCCCATGCAATGTTCAAGTTTATATAGTATCTCAATTTCAATAAAAACAAGAAAGAGCAATCAGAGATTGCAGAACCTCACTAGGACGTGCTTTTAGTGGTTTTTAAGGCTTTTGTGTTAAAACAAATATGGCGGCCGAACCACGTGATCGATGGCGTCGTCATTGTTTTTTTTTTCTCCACCAACTTCTCCCTCGATGACGCTCAGGAAATTTCATCTTGATTGGATGAAGTTTTGTACTTGTCTAATTATGACATCGTAATGGAGGCACCTATGACATCATCATTAACATATGTTATTCCATATGGAGTGTTCTTTACAACGAGCCATGTCTCAATTTTTTCTATGCAGCGCTTTCGGAGATATCGAGGTGCAAAGTTTTTTGGTTTTCCAAGATAGCACCCATAACACGTGACCTATGACGTCATACTTATTAAAATATTCTACAGGAGGAGGTGCACCTATGGTGAAAATTTCCTGTCAATCGGACCAACGGTTGCTGAGACAATCATATTTATTCTGTGCAGACAAACAGACAGACAGACAAACAAACGGACTCAAATGCAATACCCTCTCCTCTGGCGAGGGTAACAATGATTTTAAAGATAGTTAAAAAAAAAAATCTGGAAGTTTAGCGCTATTGAAACAGTCTTGTACACCAACCTCATGCACTGCAATAAGATGATGTTGAGTCACAGTGTAGGAGATGGGGCTTTATTGATTACCAAGTAGCTATATGAAAAATCTTTAAAGTCGAGGGTATGGGACGACCTAGGCCCCCTGCTGCTGCAAGTATCAGGACACTCTCGTGCATGGTCAGGCATTTTAGGCAACAAAATACTTCTTTTAAAACCCTTGATATTTTCGTGTAAATTCTGAAATGTGATGGACTGATGGTACGTATATGGACATGAATTGCAAATCATTTCACCCAATCAAGTATGAATTATTGTCAGAATAGTTTATACCTTTAAATTAATTTATAGAGCAAATTTCTTTCTTATTTCTACGCGTTTACCGCATTCTAAAGCAGTCACAACTAGATGGTATTCATAGAATACTTACCCTGCACAGTCAACTTGTTGTGAGCCAACTCTTCTGTTTTTGAACATTGTTTGTCTTTGATCCAATATGGCTGCCAGACTACGTGAGCGATGACATCATTAATTTATATTCTCTAATATAATTGTTGCATAGATCACGCTCAATACATTTCAAACTGATCAGACCAAGCGTTGTCCCTGTCGAATTATGTCGTCATAATTATGGCACCAATGACATCATCGTTAACAACACATATTCCCCATATGGAGTTCTTTACAATGAGCCATGTTTCAATTTGTTCCGAGCAGCCGTTTTGGAGATATAGAGGTGCAACATTTTTCGGTTTTTCCAAGATACCGCCTGTTCCACATGACCTGTGACGTCATTATTATCATTAAAGTATTCTAAAGGAGGAGGCGCTCCTATGGGGAAAATTTCGTGTCCATCAGACCTACAGTTGCTGAAAAAAAATTCACAATGATCGGATGGATAAGTGTTGTATTTGTCGAATTATGACGTCATAACGAAGGCACCGATCGTCATTAACATATCTTATTCTCCATGGGGAGTAGTTGACAATGACCCAGGTCTCAATTTTTTCCATGGAGTGGTTTCAGAGATATAGAGGTGTGAGGTTTTTCCAAGATGGCGCCTGTACCACATGACCTATGACGTCATGATTATCATTAAAATATTCTACATGAGGAGGCGCTCCTATGGTGAAAATTTTGTGCCCATCAGACCAACAGTTGCTGAGAAAAAAAATTCTAAATGATCGGATACGTGTTGCACTTATCCAATTATGACGTCATAACAAAGGCACAGGTGACATCATCATTAACATATCTTATTCCCCATGGTGAGTACTTGACAATGAGCCATGTTTCAATTTTTTCCATTGAGTGGTTTGGGAGGTGTAGCGTTTTTCCAAGATGGCGTCCGTACCACGTGACCTATGATGTCATAATTATGAATAAAAAAAATTCTACAGGCGGAGGCGCTTCTATGGTAAAATTTTGTGTCAATCGGACCAACGGTTGCCGAGAAAATGAATTTTTAAAATACAGACACGTACAGCACACGGCACACGTATGTACAGCGCACGGCACACATACGCAACTGAATGCTTAACCCTGATTTTCGCTTCGCGAGCGCAGGGTAACAACCCTGGATACTTTACACCACCACTAATGGTGCTGAGGTCATAGCTCACTTGATTTTTTGAAGTTGTTGTACACCGCTCCTTTCATATGCCATCTCCAGGCGCTGCATATCGTCATTGCCGGCACCGAAGGGGGCTCAGCAGTGACGCACGCTGAATGGGAGTACTCAGTTTTCACTCTGGTTGTTTTCTTGCTTTCTTGTTTGTTTTCTTGCTTTCTTGTTTGTTTGTCCGGGCGATGTCTCAGCCATCCTTTGAGCTAGGAAGCTGAAATTTCGGCACAATAGTGAGCAAGTACTTTGTCAAAAACGTATTTTTTGTTTTTTGATTAATCAATTAATTGATGAGTTATTTCATTATTAGCGATTAATTAAGTACTTATACATTTACTTTCTCTTCTGACCATTATCTCAGGCACCTTTTGAGTTAGGAAGCTGATATTTAGACATGCCAATGACCAAGTGATTTGGCTGCAAAGGCTATTTTTGATTTATTGATTGATCAATTAAATAATTAATCGATTAATCATTTAATTATTTGATTAATGACTTTTTTTTTTGTTACAGATTCGGATGAAATGGTGGTGGTTTATGTGTTCTATTAGCGAATTGATTAAAAAAATTTTTTTTAATGATTATTATTTATTTATTTTCATTATTAATTATTTATTTATTTTCTTTCTCATCTGGGCAATATCTCAGGCACCTTTTGAGTTAGGAAGCTGATATTTGGAGGTGACAATGACCAAGTGATTTGGCTGTTATAAAGGTATTTTTTATTTATTTGATTAATTAATTATTCGATGAATGACTTAATTAATTTTTTTAAGTTACAGATTCGGATGAAATGGTGGTGGTTTATGTATTCTATGAGCCAATTGATTAACTATTAATTTTTTTATGATTATTATTTCTTTATTTTCATTATTAATTTATCAATTAATCGATTAATTATTTAATTATTCGATTAATGACTAAAATTTTTTTTCCCAGTTACAGATTCTGATGAAATGGTGGTAGTTTATGTGTTCTCTGACCGAATTGATTAGTAATTTAATTTTTAAATGATTATTATTTATTTATTTTCATTATATTAATCATTTATTTATTTTCTTTCTCATTTGGCCAATATCTCAGGCACCTTTTGAGCTGGGAAGCTAATATTTGGACATGACAGTGACCAAGTGATGTGGCTATCAAGGATATTTTTGATTTATTGATTAATCATTTAATGGATTAATTATTTATTGATTAATCAATTAATTATTTATTTTTTATTAATGACTTATTTAATTAAATTTCTAAAAGATACATCTTCAGATGAAGCACTAGTGGTTTAGTTATGCTATTAGCCAATTATTAAGAAAATATTTTATGATAACCTTTTATTGATTTTAATTTTACAATTAATCAATCAATTATTGTACACCTCTCCCTCCCAATGCAGTCTCTATGAGCTGCACCGGAGGCGCCCCGGCCGGAGGCGCCCCGGCAATGCCGCGCTGTAGGATATTTAATTATTTGGTATGGGGGCGGTGTACTTTGAATGTATCTGTACTTGTTTTTCTCTATTTCAGGTTGAAATCTTAGCTTGCCATGCAGCAGAACTGCTTTCCTTTGATGGCCATCCCAACTATGAACATTCCCGTGCACACCCCGAGTACAACCCCACCATGTTTCAACCCATTTATTCCCACAAACAAGCATACATAATATTTTTCAATGCATTCCCCCCACATCTATCATGACTATAGTTTTCATTATACTATAACACAAAGAATTGCAATATTTTAGAATGAATTGTACAACCTCAGGGAGTTTTATTTTATTTTATTTTAATGTGATAACATCCAGTTTTCAAGTTATTCTGTGCAGCGGTTCAGGAGTGCATTAACAGGTGTGATAATTCACCCAATTCTTATTATAATTCTCCACTTTAACATAACAGTAAAAACATTAGTTGAGGTGTCCATCCCAAGTTGGTAGAATGTTCCCATGCACACCCAGAGCGAAACCACCACCTTTCAACTTATTTCGTCTCGTGGGTTTGGAGTGCATAAAATATGGAGAATGTATGTAAACTAGTCAAGTAGTGTTTGATTATATCAGACTTTCATAGACCTATAAGATACTATTATAATACTGTGAACCGCTGGGGCTTTGCATTTTCAGATGCTTTCTCGGTTTTCTTTTTACCGGCAATGAGTACAATGAGTTTTCACGTCATTCCATTAGGCATTTCATGTGTATTCAAAGGTGGGTGACATCAGAAATAAGCTACACAAGGCAATTATTGAAAAAATCAAAATATTACTGTAAAACGTTATTAGAGATGTATGACGTGCTGAAGTATAGACAGTAAAGACCATTATTTACGTGGTTCCCAATTGGCAGTACATTGTCATTTATCGCTGACCTTTGCCCGTTCCTGTCGAGAAAAAGGTGAAGAAGCACTACTGTAGACCACTTACATTTAAGTTCAAGCTGAAGCCCCACATCACTATCTGCAGTTGCTGTTGTTGCCGCCAAGTTTTCGTGTTCAATCGCGGTTACGGTTGTGAGCTTTTTACTTTGGGAACAAGCTTCAGATAAACTAATTTTCCGAGCACGATTCATTTTGTTTGCCAATGTAAGGTGTGCACTCGGCCCAGTCTACGAGTGACGTGTGCTTTCAGCGAAAGTCTGGCGAACTCCAACTCGGTTGACCTGCACTCTCCAAATGGCAACATTTCTCCAACAACAGCCAGGCGGAAGCATAATATACCGATGCTCTGTGATGACCGTTTTAAGACCAGGTTAAGACAATAATCGAGAGAAGTGGTACACCACACTAATTTGTAATGGTTTATTAAATTACTTTAGCAAAACTTTTTTTGTTAATATGCAGATTTTTTTTTTGTTAATACGCAAAATTATCTGGTGGTACTGCTTTAAATAGGTGTATGTATACCGCTGGATTTTTTTGAGAGCCGAGCACCCCGTATAACCCTTGCAAAGAAACTTTCTGGAGCATCAATGCTTTGTAAAAGGGTATGGCACTGTATGTACTAACATTGGGCCAACACTTCATTCCAACGTGTGACCAACGGCTGTTCTAACGTTGGTCCAACGTTGTGCCACCCTCCCTTCAAATGTCGGCCCCCCATATAGTCGCCTGGGACTTACCTTCGTCGGGGCGATGTTGGCTCGGCTATAGTGCTGACGAAAGTGCTGACGTTGCTCCAACGAAAGTGCTGACGTTGCTCCAACGTTGGCCCAACGGTGTTGTGTTAGCTGGGCTGCATATAGTGTATTATCATCCTCACTTTGTATGCAGCCTGCGGCTGCTGGATGCATCCTGGCTGGGAATGCGGCCATGCCCCTGTTTCCAGTAAGCGGGTACTCGCTTTGCCGACCTCGGAAGATTGACAGGCTGAGTCAACCCACCCGGTGTTATTAGTCCAGTCAATCTACGCCATTTTGGGGTCGAACCCACCACAAATTGCAATAGTAATGAAACATGCATTTTTCAATGTCAAATTTAGTGGAGAATGACATACTAAAAGTCAAGGAGAATCGGAGCATTGGAACATTTCCAATTTTTGCAATCTTTAAGAGAAGGTTTTAAGCGAAAATCTGCATAAATTTTTCAGACCAAAAACTGTTTCCGTGCTAAATCCTTATGAGATCCTGCAATTTTATGTCCCTGAGGCCTGCAATGTAATGGCTTTATGTGAACAAGTTCATATCGTACTATATATACAAAAAAAATCGTTAAATAATATTGAAAATAATATTGAAAAAAATATATATATATTGAAAAAAAAAAAAAGTGTTTTATTTAATAATTGAATGAACTGCGATTCAAGCACCAACCTAAGAGCTTATTCTTCTTCTGGATCACTTTCTGGTTCTGACAAGGTCACATTAGAACAGTGAAGTCCTTTGCATTCACTGCATGCGTAAGAGCATTCCAGGCTGTACTTGCGACAGCTGCATCGTAGGGTGCTGCAGTCTGTTTTGCAGCCACAGTGGATGGCATCTAGAAGGTAATCTGGAGCAGGCTTCATCTCGGTCATCACGGGAACCATTCTCTCGTCACGGATAGCCCATCCCCAACCATTGGCATCCATGGCAACTCCTTGCCACTGCTGAACCTGAACATACACCCGTAGGCAATGTTGCTTTGCAGATGCTGATGTAGGGGGCAGGGTACGAGGCTCAACTCTGACAGTGCTTGTTGAAACCTTCTGGTGGAAGCGTTGAAGCCTCAGCATGTCCAGTGTTTCCCCGGGCTGGGCATTATACAAGCAAACCAGGGCATTCTCTCCAGCTGTCATGACATCCTCTTTTGACGCTCCAGGAGTGTTGAAGTTTGCCAAAAGCTCGGAGAAATACGCACTGGAGTTCAGCTTCTTCAAGGCTGTTGATTTGCCAATCGAGTAAATTCTTGACGTGGTATCACAACCCAGGAGTCCATGTGCAACAAGAAGCTTGTCACAAACATTGCGTCCAAGTGTCTTTTGCACTTGCTCGATATTCCAACATCTTGCTTGCCTCCTTGACGTCAGCTTAGGCTCAGGTCGGAAGAACAGGTTGTGAGATGTGGGCCCTGCACGACTGCAAAGGAGAACAAGAAGATCGGTGTCGTCGCCAACTATCACGGTGTCCTTGGTGTTTGCACATGCAATGGCTGTCTCCACTATGAGAACATCTGCATCTGCCCTGGCATGATGAACAGCGTTGTGCCGCCGTTGAAGGTCATCACTCAGTAGATTGATGAAACGTTGTTTATTTGTTTGGTTGGCAAGGAAGTCATCTTTCTTCATAGTACATACCATGTCCGTTGTGAAGTTGACAAGGGGACTGCTGTGAGATCGAACGCGCCTGCTGTGCGCTACATCTTTGGTGGAGGGTGCGCTCACATATCCATCGAACACTATGACAGCGTTACCATACCTGTCTCCAACATATCGCACGTAGTGACTGGCGATTCCTCCATATGTCTCGCCAGAATTCCAAGGAATTCTGTGTAGCAATGCCCCACCATCCAGAACATATTGCACATTCTGTGGCAGCACTGTGTTGCGAACGTCAAGGGGGAGTTGTTTCCAAATGTCTTCGGCTAGCGCTGGCTTGTCGGCCTCAAGCAGGATATCAGTGGTCTTAAACAGTGCTGGTGGGAAACTGCTTAGTTCGTACTTGAAGACATCTTTGAGGTCATCACAGCGTGATCCTGCCGTACTCAGACGTTGGAACAACAGTTGTGGATCTATCAGAACGGATTGTCTGCCAGTTTTCAATGATGAACGTGTGTCAAGAGTCACAACCTGATCTTTCTTCTTGAACGTGTGATCAAGAACCTTTTTGTCAAGCATTCCATCTAAGATCTTCCTGCCGACTGACGCTGCTTGGTCAGCATTGACCGAATCTCCAGCTGTGATGCCAGTGTCAATGCTTTGCAGAGTTGGATCGTTTCCAAAGGGATCCTTTGATGACAGGTAGCGAATAAGTTTGTGCGTGTCATCTGTGTCCCGTCCTTGTCGAGCTGCGCTTTGTTCTTTGTGCTGGTCACTGGTCCCATACTGCACTGATGTGTACTCTTGCAAAGCCATGTTGACCTCTGCACATATGGGGGTGGACAGCAGCCACGTGATCCTTTGCGGCTCGCTCATTCCACGACCCCTTGTTAGTCCCCCTGTGGTTTTCACACTTCTCATGAGCACTTGCTCGATCACAAGATCTGTGGACAAGCCGGCCCAGTACCGATCTGAATGCCGCACTACGTGAAATCCATTCTGGAACTGATGGTGGACCTCCGGATGCTGAATAGACAGTTGTGCCAGTCGCTGCAGGTAGATGTACACAGATTTTGTGTACAGATTGTGGCCTGCAGCTGCTAGGTAGGGCAACATGTCGTGCAAAGCGTGCACGTGCAGACGCCAGTCACCAGTGCGTTCCGACCTCAGGAATGTCCTCAGAATGTCTATCATGTCCATGTATTGCAGCCATAGCTGTGCTGTACGCAGATCCTTCTTCGATTGTCGAGCAACATTCATGATGTCACGAACAGAGTCCAGAACCGGGGCTGAAAGGATATCTTCAGTGCAACCCTCACCCTTCAACAATGAATCATACAGGTTTCGTAGCTCACACAGGTCAACTGGGCCAGCTCCCACACTTTGCGACCCTGACTCGGTATCACGCGGATCCATGGCTGCCTGTCCTGCCTCGGTATCATGCGGATCCATGGCTGCCTGTGCCTCATCTATGCTTTGCATTATCGCGTCTTCACTTGGTTCGTCATCTCCTTGAACGTGTTCGTCATTTTTCAGAACACAAAGACAGGACGCATCAGTTCGGGCAGTTGAGGCGAGGCGAGGCAGGGATTATCTGGTTGAGGCTTCTGATTGGTTCTCAGCTGGATTGCACTATAGGCTATTCCGAATCTTTTGATACCACACTTTTTGAGATTGGTTATATAAAAGCGACCGTATCCAAGGTCCAAAGTCGTTGCTATGGAGATCATTGTTCGTGTAATTAAATTTTATTCACCTAATTAGGCTTTGTTCACCTAATTAGACTAGAGTAAAATCTAATTTGATATAAGAATATGATAGACCATTATATTAGCTTTCAAAATTCATTGATATGTATATTTTCGAAAAAATTCAATTTTATTGGGATAAAGCTACCTTAAATGTCAATTATCTCAATATATATACCTTTACATGTCAAATGTATTGTAAAACCAGGGCATAAGGCCTGTCTTACACTCTTAAACACTTACATTTCTGACATCTTTTGAGAATGTGAACGAAATAACAAATTAAGTGCATTATTTTGTGCCATTTTTACCTTCGCAAAAGCGGAAGGTTATGTTTTGATCGCTGTGTATTTATTTGTATGTCTGTGTGTGTGTGTGTGTGTGTGTATGTTATTCGCATAACTCAAAAAGTATTCAACCGAATTGCATGAAATTTGGTGGGATGATTGGTTATTATACGGGACACATTTGATTAGATTTTGGGAGCAATCGGGTCAAAGGTCAAGGTCAAGGTCACGAAAAGGTCAAAATCGTATTTTTGTTGTTCTGTTCCCTACACTCCCATGCCAAGTACAGAACAGTAGCTGCGGCGAAGGTATGCGCTCTACCGAGTGCCCGTTCTAGTTATTAGCTTATTTTCGTGCATAACTGTCAAAAAGTGGTTGCTCGAAATGAATGTGTTCCAATGCCTCGTTATTCCTTGACTTTTACTATGTTATTACATGGGTCAAAAGAAGCAAAAATGCCAGGTTTCATTACTATTGCAATTTGTGGTGGGTATATTCGTAAAATGACCGGCCTATATGTAACGGCAGGATAGGGGCTCAAACTCAAGACACTGACATCTTAAGCCAGCCACCTTAACCATTAAGCCAACACCAGGTTTATAATGTCTTATGCATACTGTATATGGCTTGTTATACCTTTGTTCATTGTGAGAAATCTCTTTTGCAGAATGTTTGGAATGCTCCATATTTATTCATTCGCTGCACAACTGACAAACCCAATTTCCATCGAGCATGAATTTTCTTCACCCAAGACAATGACTCAAGACTGGATCTTACCCTCAAAGTGGATGCGAACAGCATTTCCCCGCATATCTTGTCTTTCAAGCTGACCTTTATTTGGCATTCAATATCCAGATGTGTGGGGCATTCCGTTATGTCTTATTTTCATGCTAGCTTTCATTCTTGAAACCCCCTTTTGTATGCATTATAGGCCTGCACACCCCGTTGATAATTATCTTTCATATTATAAAAGGAGCCGTGTCTGTCTGTCTGTCTGTCTGTTTGTTTGTTTGTCGTGTTATAACTTGAAAACGGATAAACGGATTTCAATTAATCCAACTACGGTGGATTCGGGTAACTCCCGGGAGTGTTTGTGAGCCAAAAATATATATATTTTATTATTATTACTAGTGAGATACCCGTGCTACGCACGGGTGGGAGGCCAGAAGCAAACAGGCAATGCAGATACGGCGAATGCTAAAGCATGAAACCAATAAATTCCACATTCCTGCAGCACCTTCAGGCGCATGTCAGACATGGACAGCAAGTTCCTGAAGGACTTCCATGAAAAACTTACCCGTTCGCAAACAAACGGGTACGTTCACGTATACAAACATCGATCGTGGGTCCGTGGCGAATCTGCATATGGCGATCCGCGAAGATCACGTTTAGAAAGTAGAAACCATCACGGCATATCGTCATTCACTTGAACTCGATATCTCTTTTTTCATTCCAAACAACATAACTCCAATCACAAATTAATCACAAAAGAAACTTTTAACAACATTTTTTTTTTTTTTGTATACAGGATTGAGGCTCGTGAAAGAGCTAACATTTATCACACAAAAAATCAAACAGACCCACAAAGTATAAAATAAGGGGAGTGGTAGACAAGATGGGGAGAGAAGGGGAAGCACACAAACACAACATTTGAGAGCAGGGACATCGGGAGATCTGTGGGAGGGAGAGGGCTTGGGGGGGAGGAGGTGTGGGAAGGGGGGATGGGGGTGGGAGAAGTATAAAACACAAGGACACTGCAAGGACTTCCAGGAAGGAAGATAGTATTTCAAAAAAGTGAATCTGGGGTGAAATTAGCGGGGGAAGAAAAGATCAAGGTTTTGGATGGGGGAAGAAAAGAGATGGTGGTGAACAGCTGTTTTAAAGACCTGGAGGGAGGAGTGGGATTGAAGAGAGTGAGGGAGTTTGTTCCAGAGGTGGGAGAAAAGAGGAATGAAGGAGTGAAGGTGAGCAGAGAGTCTTGATTTTGGCAGTTTAACCATAAGAGGGTTGCAGGTCTTGTGCGACCTGTTGGAATATTTGGGGGACAGAGCCCCGAGAGAGCTGGGAGAGCAAGGCCGGAGAGGAGTCGGTAGAAGACAGAAAGACCACCAACCTGCCTGCGGTGAGTAAGTGAAAGGCCCTCGGAGTTAGCTTCATCGCGGGAGATTCCAATGATTCTGAAAGCTTTGGTTTCAACAGCGTGAAGCCGAGCTAGGTGTGAGGCAGGAGCACCGGCCCAAAGGGGAGAACAGTATTCCATTGAGCTGCGGATGAAAGCCTTGTATGTGGTGAGGAGCTCAGGTGTACCAAGGGAAGGACTTCGCACGATGGAGGATGCCCAGTCGGCGACTGGCTTTGGAGGCCAGTTTTGAAATGTGGTTTTCCCAGGAAAGATCATGGCAGACAGTGAGATCCAAAAGCTTGAGTGACAGAACCTTTGGAGAGGATTATTCAGAAAGTGGATGGGAGGGTTGTCCAGTCGGTCTTTTCGAAGAGACAGAGTAAGAGTGTGAGATTTGTCAGGATTGAAAGACATGTTCCATTTGTTTGACCAGTCTGTGATTTTGTCCAGGTCTGCAGAGAGTGAGGAGGCTGCAGACTGCCGATCTGAGGGATGAGGAATGGAGTGGCAGAGAGTGGAGTCATCAGCAAAGAGATAGAGAGGATTTTCAAGAGAGTCAGAGAGATCATTGATGAAGACCAGAAAAAGCACAGGGCCCAGAACACTGCCTTGGGGAACTCCAGCCTGAACAGGAAGGGGAGATGAGAGAAACCCATTTAGGGCCACACGTTGACTATGACTAGAGAGGAAGTCCGCAAGCCATTCGTGGAGATTCCCATGGATACCATAGGAGGAGAGTTTGGTGAGCAGAGCAGGGTGCTAGACTGTATCGATGGCACGTGATATTTCAATGGGAGACAGCTCTAATTTCCTGTTTGGCATTGAGGACCTCCATCCATTGTTGAGACAGCAGAAGCAGCATGTCCAGAGTAGAGTGACCTGGTCTGAAACCAAATTGATGATCAGAGATCAAGCCATTTGAGAAGAGGAAAGATTTGATATCCGAAGCAATGATGGATTCCATGACTTTGCTGATAATTGGGAGAAGGCTGATTGGTCTGTAGTTGCAAGGATCTGTTTTTGCACCTTTTTTGTGTAAAGCGGTGATGTTGGCTGATTTGCAAGCTGATGGCAGATGACCTTGAGCAAAAGAGAGGGTGAAAAGAACAGAGAGAGGGAATGAAAGAGCAGCAGAGCAGGATTTTAGTACCCGTGGGCTGATGCCGCCAGGTCCAGTTGCAGAATCAGAATTTAGGGTTGACAGAAACTTTTCCACCTTGTCAGGAGGAAAGGACACAGAGTCCAGGAGCAGCTGGGTACGACTGGGTATTGTGGGTACAGAGAGGGATGGGTTTGGGACACAAGATTTAGAGGCAAACACAGAGTTGAGGCATTCAGCTTTTTCATGTGCGGAGTCAGCTGTGTAGCCGTTTGAGGTAAGGGAGGGAATGGAGGGGTAACAAACACCAGAAACGGATTTGACCAGACTCCATCAGGATTTGGAAGCGGGAGAGAGGTTTGAGAGTTCAGTCTTGAGAGTGGAGAGATATTGTTTCCTGGCTCTCCTGAGGGTGGACACACTTGTTTTGGGCTTTGTGAAAGGAAATAAGATTTCCTTCCGTTGGATTTGCTTTCCAGGAGCCGAAGGCAAGTTGTTTCTGGGCAACTGCCTCACCACAAGATTCCGTGTGCCATGGACGGGAGGAAGGGTATGACAACTGAAGACGAGATGGGATAAATCTGTGCATGAGAGAGAGCAATTTACTTTGGAAGAATTCCCAGGATGAGTTGATGTCACAGGCGGTAGAGATGTTAGACCAGTCCAGATGATTGATGGCTGCTTGAAGACCGTGTCTGTTTGCCTGTGAAATGCCAGACTTGTCGATGCTGAGCAGGCTCTCTGAGAATGGCCAGCGAGTTGTCCACTTTAACAAGCAAATTATCAGAAGAACCGCTTGGAGCAGACGAAGAACAGCAGACATTTGCAGGGAAGTTAGTCATAATCAAGTCTAGAAGAGAAGATGCTCCATTGACTGAGATCTGGGTCAGGAAATTGACTGATTGTGTTTGTCCCAGTGAGTCGCAGAAGTCCTTTGCTGAGGAGCCATGGCTGGTGAGACAGGTACCCACACCCAGCCAGGTGAGAGAGGAACATTGTTAATATTTCCTTCATTGTAAAAACTACCAAGTGAACAGTTAAAAGGATTTTGAGCCGATAGGTGTTACGGCCTTGGCAAGATCGATGGAGACAGCGATCTGTTAGCTTATACACCGCCCAAATAGCTATGTGGAATCCTCTCATGTAGAGATTAAACCCACGTCGTTTGATCTTTAGCCGAGGTCATTATTTACTTTTAATGATGTTTATATACGAATCAAAAAGAAGATAATTGTTTTTTGGTCGTCCTTTCCGCATATCTCGTGGGATTGTGAGTTGGAGAGATGACCATGATGGTGGGGAGGGGGTTGGCATTCTCTCAAGCAGGGATTCAACCCATGTCCTTATAAAAGGTCTTTGTCCGAGGTCACTGATTCCGATCGGTGCAGCCGTGCAGTGATCGGTGCAGCCGTTTGTGCGGCACCCGGGAAAATAACGTTATGCAGGAGTCCAAACCTGAAAATGCTGGGAGGCCAAAGCTGAAATTGGAAAAACAATATACCCTATTTTACTCCAGGGGATCCCAGGATTACCTATCCAAAATATCGTTGCGATCGGTTCAGCCGTTTTTGCGGTACCTTCGAACGGACGGACAGACAGACGGACGGACATTTGGTGAATTATAGTAAGATCATTCTTTTTTAAATGTGTGGACACGCGTGTGAAACCTGCAAATTCCAACACGTCACGTTGGTTATCCCTGCATGGAGAGCAGGATCTCCCAGGAATCCCTTTTTTTTTCTTCCCCCATAGATTAGCCATCGCAGAAAAGATGGTATTTCTGTCAGCAAAGCGACAGGTCTTCTATTCTAGTTATATATAATTCCTGCACGTATTTTATGTCTTATGTGCCAACACAACTCGTTTCTACAATATTTAATGTCATTTTATGCTTTTGTCTTGTAGTATCTTCTCCAAAACAAGCATGGATTAAAGCTGGAAGTGGAACATATCCTTTACAACTTCAAGCGCCTCAGTCGGTAATAATCCTGCTGTGATTCTATAACGTCACGTATGTCAGTCTATGCCTGTGCAGAAATATTGTTAAATATTCCTGCACAGGTATATACAATGTCCACCAAAAGTAGAACAGTGAAGTCGAGTGTGTTATAATTGTACACACTACATGGCCAAAAGTATGCGGACACCTCTTCTAATTCGTGGATTCGGCTGTTTCAGCCATACCCATTGCTGACAGGTATATATAATCAAGCACACAGCCATACAATCTCCATAGACAACCATTGGCAGTAGAATGGGCCGTACTGAAGAGCTGAGTGACTTTCAAAGTGGCAACGTCATCGGATGCCACCTTTCCAACAAGTGAGTTCGTCAAATTTATGCCCTGCTAGAGCTGCCCCTGTCAACTGTAAGTGCTGTTATTGTGAAGTGGAAACGTCGAGGAGCAAAAACATCTCAGCCGCGAAGTGGTAGGCCACACAAGCTCACAGAACGGGGCCGCCGAGTGCTGAAGCACGTAGCGCATAAAAATTGTCTGTCCTCGGTTGCAACTCTCACTACCGAGTTCCAAACTGCCTCTGGAAGGCAACGTCAGCACAACAACTGTTCGTCTGGCAGTCCGACGGACGAATCTGGGTTTGGCGGATGCCAGGAGAGCGCTACCTGCCCGAATGCATAGTGCCAACTGTAAAGTTTGGTGGAAGAGGAATAATGGTCTGGGGCTGTTTTTCATTGTTCGGGCTTGGCCCCTTAGTTCCAGTGAAGGGAAATCTTAACGCTACAGCATACAATGACATTCTAGACGATTGTGTGCTTCCAACTTTGTGGCAACAGTTTGGGGAAGGCCTTATCTTGTTTTAGTATGACAATGCCCCCGTGCACAAAGCGAACTCCTTACAGAAATGGTTTGTCGAGATCGGTGTGGAAGAACTTGACTGGCTTGCACAGAACCCTGACCTCAAACCAATCGAACACCTTTGGGATGAATTGGAACGCCGACTGCAGGCCAGGCCTAATCGTCCAACATCAGTGCCCGACCTCACTAACGCTCTTGTGGCTGAATGGAAGCAAATCCCCACAGCAATGTTCCAACATCTAGTGGAAAGCCTTCCCAGAAGAGTGGAGACTATTATAGCCGCAAAGGGGGGGACCAACTCTATATTAATGCCCATGATTTTGGAATGAGATGTTCGACGAGCATACAGGTGTGATGTTCGGGTGTCCACATACTTTTGGCCATGTAGTGTATATACAGATTGAACCCCCTAACTTAAGGAGGAAGCAAGACAGAGATTGAGTCTCACCCCAGCAATTGCTGCACAACCTGTTAGCAACAAATGTTGCCTGCCACGAGTACATATTGTCTCTGCCCTGCTCATCACCAGTTAGGTGGTTTGCAGTCGGGAATATTAAATTGAGCCAAAGAAGCACACTGACCCTATGACATGATGCTGATGTCATGCACATAAATTATACCAACACATCACCTCCAAGCTAGGAGGCAACCGTGTGCGTGTGGCACTCAAGTCGTTGCAGACTGAGATTAAAGCTCTATGGTTACAAATGATCGGTGACACTTGCTGCTAACAGGTTGTGCAGCAATTGCTGGGGTGAGACTCAAGCTGTGCCTTGCTTCCTCGTCAAGTTGTGGGGTTCAATCTGTGTTTATTAGTGGCTTAGTTTGGTCACAAATAAACGATCAGTAGTATGTTGTTCTGATGAGCCCATGCTAAGGGCGAGAATCGAGATCTAAGAAATCGAGATCAACATCTCTGCCTTTGTTCATTTGTGACCATGACGCTTTAATCTCAGTCTGCAAGGACTTGAGTGCCACACAGATTCCTCCTAGTTTGGAGGTGATGTGTTGGTATAATTTATGTGCATGACGTCAGCATCATGTCATAGGGTGCGCTTCTTTGGCTATATATATATATATATATATATATATATATATATATATATATATATATATATATATATATATGATCATATATATATATATATGAATGAATGATCGTTTTTAGGGCCATTTTGCCCATGAGAGCAGGGGTTAGCCTTGCGGGCCCCATGACAATCATGGTTCCCTGTTTGAGGCAATGTTTTTATGGCCAGATGCCCTTCCTGGCACCAAGCCATAGTCGCCTCGTACGATGCGCAGGGATACGGTGTACCTATTCTAAACCGGGGTACACACCGGGATCATTCATCCCAGCAAGCTGGTACTCAATTTGCCGACCTCGGAAGAATGACAGGCTGAGTCAAACCCCCTGGTGTTAATTTAGCGATCGACCGGGATTCAAACCCAGGATCCTAGGATCCCAAGCTGGCACCCTAACCGGTAAGCCAACACCAGGCTAACACTTGCCAACACTTGGTTTTGACTAACTTCCCTGCAAATGTCTGCTGCTCTTCTTCTGCTCCAATCGTCTCATCTGATCATGTGCTTGTTAAAGTGGACATCTCTCTGACCATTCTCAGAGAGCCTCCTCAGCGTCGACGAGTCTGGCATTTCACTCAGGCTGACTGGCACGATCTTCAAGGAGCCATCAATCATCTGGACTGGTCTCCCATCTCTACCGCCTCTGACATCCACTCATCGTGGGAATTCTTCCAAAGTAAATTGCTCTCTCTCATGCACAGATTTATTCCATCTCGTCTTCAGTTGTCAAACCCTTCCTCCTGTCCATGGTATACGGAATCTTGTGGTGAGGCTGTTGCCCAGAAACAACTTGCCTTCGTCTACTGGAAAGCAAATCCAACGGAAGGAAATCTCATTTCCTTTCACAAAGCCCGAAACAAGTGTGTGTCCACCCTCAGGAGAGCCAGGACACAATATCTCTCCATTTTCAAGACCGAACTCTCAAATCTGTCTCCCTCTTCCAAATCAGGGTGGCGTCTGGTCAAATCTGTTTATGGTGTTTGTTCCCCCTCCATCCCCTCCCTCACCTCAAATGGCTACACAGCTGACTCGGCACGTGAAAAAGCTGAATGCCTCAACTGTGTTTGCCTCCAAATCTTGTATCCCAAACCCATCCCTCTCTGTACCCACCATACCCAGTCGTACCCAGCTGCTCCTGGACTCTGTGTCCTTTCCTCCTGACAAGGTGGAAAAGTTTCTGTCAACCCTCGACTCTGATTCTGCAACTGGACCTGACGGCATCAGCCCACGGCTATCAGCCTGTCTGCTCGAGGTCATCTGCCATCAGCTTGGAAATCAGCCAACATTACCACTTTACACAAAAAAGGTGTAAAAACAGATCCTTGCAACTACAGACCAATCAGCGTTCTCCCAATTATCAGCAAAGTCATGGAATCCATCATTGCTTCGGATATGAAATCTTTCCTCTTCTCCAATGGCTTGATCTCTGATCATCAATTTGGTTTGGACCAGGTCACTCTACTCTGGATATGCTGCGGACCAGGTCACTCTATTCTGGACATGCTGCTTCTGCTGTCTCAACTATGGATGGAGGTCCTCAATGCCAAACAGGAAATTATAGCTGTCTCCCTTGACATATCACATGCCTTCGATAGGGTCTGGCACCCCGCTGTGCTCACCAAACTCTCCTCCTTCATTCATTCATTCATATATATATATATATATATATATATATATATATATATATATATATATATATATATATATATATATGTGTGTTTTACCATTGCAGAACAATAACACTTTGTATGTCTTCCCATTTTTGGTAAGCATAAGTATTGGAACAAATGACTGACAGATATCTCTTGTTGCTCCAGTGTTTCTTGTTGCATTGATATCGTTCACACATGAAAGAACTGTGAATGTCTCGTCTTGGTTTTATCCTTTGCTTTTGCCTTGGGGGTCTGCCTTTGCAGTCAGGAGGCATAAACCAACATGAAGACCAAAGAACTGTCTATAAAAGAAAAGCAATCAATTTGGAAGCTGAAAGAACAGAAGTATTCAATTGGAACCATAGCACAAAAATTGGGCATCGCATCTACAACAATTTGGATTATCTTGAAAAAGAAATAAACAACTAGTGTACTTAGCAATAGACAACAGCCAGGTCGGCCAAGGAAAATAACTGCAGTTGATGACAGAAAAATCATCAGAGCTATGAAGAAAAACCCGAAAACAACTGTCAGTGACATCACCAACAACCTCCAGAGTGCAGGTGTGAAAGTATCACAATCTACCATTTGCAGAAGACTTTGACAGCAGAATTACAAAGGCTACACTGCAAGTGTATCACAATCTACCTCTCATCAGCACCAAAAAAACCAGATTGGAATTTGCCAATATGTACAAAGGTGAACCAGTGAGTTCTGGAACAAAGTTTTATGGACAGATGAGACCAAAATAAACCTTTACCAAAGCGATGGAAAGTTGAGAAAGGAAGGAACTGCATTTGATCCAAAGCATACTACCTCATAGTAGGGGAGCTCCCAATAGAGTTCGTGACCATTTTCCCGTGATCAAGGTTTGAAGGTTGATTTTGAAAGATAAAAATATATATAAAAAAATAAGCTTGGGTATCTTTTTTTAAAATGCGGGCTAACTCGGCCAGAGGACAAAATCCAAGATGTCCGCCAAAACCGCGAAATCGGGCATATTTCCGCCTACGTGAATGCTACATATACATATTGGGTGTCCATATGTGGGTTTTTCTGGGCCCAGATCTTGCATCTTACATCAGTCAAGTGATATTGTGACTTAAAATGATATTAAATGATTAATGTTGACCAAAATCCAAGATGGCCGCTGCAAAAAACCATTTATTGTATATGTTCATAATCATTTCAATACAAAACCATGTATTGTACGGGGCAAACACTACAAGAGGAGCATACGATGTCTCCGATTGATGTATGAAACTCTGCTGAGAAGAATCATACAACAGTCACTACAGAATGGGGGAAGCATCTCAGATGAACTTGAAGCTCACTTGACTGTCCTGCGGAATCCTTCCTCAACAGCAGAAGAACGGCAGGAATGTTATGCACTTCTGGAAGCCAACCAAGAGGTTATTTCATTGGTGGCAGATGAGTTCAATAGAATTGAGGAGTCCGTTGGTTCAATGGCAAAGTACTGGATCACATTTATGGAGATGACTGAAATATTGATGATGAATCTGCATGCGTTGAGAATCCAGAACTGGGAACAATTCAAGTCGACATTACGTTTAATGCTACCATGGATCCAGATTTATGACAACGATAAATATGGACGGTGGTTGGTTGAGTATTGGCTGGAAATGGAATCCCTCCCAGAGGATGTAGCACAATACATGCGAGATGGCTTATTTGCTCAATCCATGTCGGGAAAGCCTTACTCATGTTTGCCATTGGATCTCTGGATCGAGATGACAATGAACAAGGGTTCAAAGATGAAAGCTGGCTGGCTCAAAATTTTGAAGAACGAAAAGATGCTGCTGTCACATTCCCGAAATGCTAACAATGTTAATAGAGTCCGATCCTCACTGCATGATCTTGCCAGCACATCAGAATCAAAACGACATCACAGTGAAAATGCTCCCACTCGCATGAAGGAAGACGAACAAGCTGTACAAGATATTAACAACTGCATCACTGAATTCAGCTGTGACCCTTTCAATGAAGAAAACAAGGTCTTGAAGTCACTACAGTCTGGAATGGTAGCTTCTGATGACCTCATTCAAGATTTTGAATCGGTCCACACCGATGGCGAGAAATGCTTGAAGGCATTCTGTGAAGACAGAATGTTCAGCAGCAACAAACCTTTCCATGCAACCATTCACAGGAATTTGAGACGGAACTTCAGCAACCCACCCTCAGTCAAGACTGGCGAGCGCATCATGAAGTCAGACGCAATGGAGAACAGAGCGATGGCAGCAGTTGTCTCACTTGCTGAAAATGACACCGAAAATTTCACCTTGTCAGAGATAATGTCGTACCGAGTCACAGATGAATGTCTGCCAATATTCAATATCAACGGCACCATGAAAAAAGTGCAAAAATCTAAGTTGGTAGAAAAATTCAAGCTACATGCGTTGGAACCAACACCAGACAAGTACACGGCGATCCTGGACATGGGATTTATATGGCGTTTGTCTACGCCATCGGTAGAAGACAGGGAAAAGGCTGATGGAATTTCCTACACCTGGGGAGACTACGCATCGAAGGTGTTCGCCGTCATTATGAGCAGACATAAATATGCATCACAAGTTGTGTTTGTCAATGACAGATATGATGTTTCCCTGACCGTCAAGGATAGCGAATGCAAGCTTCGAAAAAGCACTTCTGGATTTTCAGATGGCTCCAAGAATGTATTTTTCAAGCAGTCGGACAAATTCCCATCTGCCAAAGGATTTCAAGACTTCTTCCACAATGCAACAAACAAGCAGCACCTACAGATCTTTCTCAGAAACGAGTTCAGCGTGTTGTACCGAAACTATTCTAACACTGAATTTGTCTACTGCGTTGGGCCCACATGTGTCAATCTATCGACAGGTTTGCCTGTTACAGACTTCCAGTGTGAACAGTTAGAAGCAGACACATGCATGTTCTTCATCTACTCACAAATACGTAAAGCTGGAATAGAAACACCTGTTATCATCGACGCAGAAGATACGGACGTGCTTGTATTGGCATCGTATTTGCTCATAGAACTGAAGGGGTGCTCGCAATGAAGTACAAAAAGCAGTTCATAGATTGTACAGCTTTCTGCCCGAAGGAAATAGCAGATATCATAGTTCCTCTTCACGTCCACAGCGGCTCAGACACAACAGCAGCATTCTTTGGACATGGGAAGAAAACCATCTTCGACATATCATCCACTTCACCTGAAGCTAGAGCGTTCCTCAGTGAAGTAGGGAAACACCTACCGGTCCCTCAGCAGGTGCTTGATCATATGACGCTGTACACCATACGGTACATATACAAGGACAAACAAAGTACCACTCTGTGTGATGCTCGGGCCAGGAAGTGGCGACAAATGAAAAGGAAATCAATACTGCGGCTTCCACCAGACAAAGAATCCCACGATTTGAAAGTCAAGAGAGTGAACTATCAAACCTACGTGTTGCTCAACTACGAAAAACCTGATGCGCCACCGTCTCCTTTATCTCATGGCTGGCATCTCGAGGAAGGCATGTGTCTTCCATTGAGGTACATTCACCCAGCACTCCCAGAAAAACTAACTCAGGCTTTGGAAAGCAGCCCAACTATGGATGATCCAGTCGAGTCTGGGTCCGAGACGGACGATTCGGACAGTGAATAACAATTTCAATCTATCCAACACAAACAAACTGTTATAACAACTATTGTCATTTTCAACCCTACCGTATATGCTACTTGTGCAATGTGTATCACTGCTTGTAAATGTAATGTCATGTCACTGTAAATATAATAAAACAAAATAGAGAAAGATAAATTCTTTCTTACTGATTGCAAATGAAAACCTTGAACATTGTGTCAAATAAAAGACGTTGCAATAGATACAATGTACAGTAGCCATAACTGCTTATCTAACGGGCGAGAGGCAGCCATCTTGGTTCGTTACCTGCTCAAAAAGTCATTCATAGTAACAGTAAGGTTATAAATGAAAACACTAGTCATGTAAAACTGTATTTAGACGCCAGCGATGAATCTATGGTATGCACAATTATGAAAATATACAATACATGGTTTTTTGCAGTGGCCATCTTGTATTTTGGTCAACATTAATCATTTAATATCATTTTAAGTCACAATATCACTTGACTGATGTAAGATGCAAGATCTGGGCCCAGAAAAACCCACATATGGACACCCAATATGTATATGTAGCATTCACGTAGGCGGAAATATGCCCGATTTCGCGGTTTTGGCGGACATATTGGATTTTGTCCTCTGGCCGAGTTAGCCCGCATTTTAAAAAAAGATACCCAAGCTTATTTTTTTATATATATTTTTATCTTTCAAAATCAACCTTCAAACCTTGATCACGGGAAAATGGTCACGAACTCTATTGGGAGCTCCCCTACTATCATCTGTGAAGCATGGCAGAGGTAGTGTCATGGCTTGGGCTTGCATGGCTGCCTCTGGAACTGGCTCACACATCTTTATTGATGATGTAACTAATAATGGCAGCAGCAGAATGAATTTGGAAGTGTACAGAAGCATTTTGTCTGCCTATGTACAAGAAAATACCTCCATACTCATTGGGTCATTCTTCACCATGCAGCAAGACAAGGACCCAAGACACTACCAATGCAACCAAGTAGTTAATCAGGGGGGGAAAAGTGGAAGTTTTTCGACTGTCAAAGTCAATCGCCTTATTTAAATCTAATCTGGCATGCATTTAATTTGCTAAAGACGAGACTAAAATCAGAAACCAACAAAACAAACAACAACTGAAAATGGCTGCAGTAAAGGCTTGATAAAAGAATCTCAAAGGAAGATACCAAGAGTTTGGTGATGTTAATGTATCACATGCTCGATGCAGTTAATACAATAATACATGCAAGGGATATGCAAGCAAATACTAACTATTATACTACTTTAATTTATTTTAAGTTAATCTGTCTCAATACTTATGCTTACCTAAAATGGGAGGACTGAACATAAAAAGTGTTATTGTACCCGATGATAAAACATATATGGATGGAAATACAAAGAAATAAAAACTGATCTTCTGTACTCTTGCCTCATATTCATCTTTTGATCTCAAATCCAAACTTCTTCAGTATATAGCAATAATAACAAATTTGACTTTACTGGTCCAATACTTATGGAGGGCACTGTATTTATTTATTTCGTTATTTATTTATGTCTAAGTAGAGTACTGATATATACAGTGCATTCAGAAAATATTCAGACCCCTTTACTTTTTTCACATTTTGTTATGTTGCAGCCTTATGCTGAAATCGTTTAAATTCATTTTTTCCCTCATCAATCTACACTCAATACCCCACAATGACAAAGAGAAAACAGGATTTTAGAAAGTTTTGCAAATTTATTTAAAAGAAAAAACTGAAATATCACATTGACATAAGTATTCATACCCTTTGTTATGACACTTGAAATTTAGCTCAGGTGCCTCCCATATCTCTTGATCATCTTTGAGATGTTTCCACACCTTGATTGGAGTCCACCTGTGGTAAATTTAATTGATTGGACATGATTTGGAAAGGCACACACCTGTCTATATACGGTCTCACAGCTGACAATGCATATCAGAGCAGAAACCAAGCCATAAGGTCAAAGGAACTGCCTGCAGAGCTCAGAGACAGGATTGTGTCGAGGCACAGATCTGGGGAAGTCTACAAAAAAATTTCTGCTGCATTGAAGGTTCCCAAGAGCACAGTGGCCTCCATAATTCTTAAATGGAAGAAGTTTGGAACAACCAGGACTCTTCCTAGAGCTGGCCGCCCGGCCAAACTGAGCAATCGGGGGAGAAGGACTTTGGTAAGAGAGGTGACCAGGAACTTGATGGTCACTCTGGCTGAGCTCCAGAGATCCTGTGTGGAGATGGGAGAAACTTCCAGAAGGACAACCATCACTGCAACACTCCACCGATCTGGTCTTTATGGCAGAGTGGCCAGACGGAAGCCAAACAGTTCAATCTTGGTTTCATCAGACCACAGAATCTTGTTTCTCACAGTCTGAGAGTCCTTTAGGTGCTTTTTTGCAAACTCCAAGTGGGCCTTCATGTGTCTTTCACTGTATATATATATAGGAGGGAAGCAATTGGAGCATTTGGTATAAAGGGGAAATTTTGGAGGAATGTAAGGAATAGAGGGAATGAAAGGAGAATGTGTTGAATGCAGGGGGAGTGGGTGGGGAAGGGAATTGTTGTTGTTGTTTTCGTATGCAGCCTGTGGCTGCTGGTTGCATCATTTATCTGGAAGCGCATTTGTGCCACTGACGCAGTGCCCCAATTACCAGTGCGCTGGTACTCAATTTTCCGACATCGGAAGGATGACAGGCCTGGCATTAATTCAACCCCCCCTGGCGTTAATTCAACGATCGACCAGGATTCAAACTCAGGATCCTAGGATCCCAAGCCAGCACCCTAACCGCTAAGCCAAAACCAGGCTTGGGAAGGGAATTGAGGGGGAGGAATTCCACCATTTTATGAAAGTGGGGAATGAGGTCAATACTCAGCCCTTTGTATGTATATTGCACTAAACACAACATTACATCTGCTATATAAATCTTGATAATGAGTTGTAGCATTTTCCCGCATATGTTTTATCTCAGATACGCTAATCCTTTTGCAGCTTCGAAGATTACGCAGGGACGTGGAGACAGATACGAAATACATTGAATTGATGATCATCAATGACCATGTCATGGTAAGATGATAAAGAGCAAAACTTGTGATTTAACAAGTAGTAACTTGCCATTATGTGCATGTAAAATTATTTATTACACCACGCACGCGAAGGGAAAAGCAGGGTTGAGCAATAGATTCACTTCTGTCTGTCCGTCTGTCCGTCCATCTACAAATGTCAGTTTACGATCGAGGAACAACTCTATTTCAATTGAATGTTGTATTTTGAACACAAACCGGAACATGAATAGGAAAACAAACATGCAGTTTAGCAGTACTTTGGCTCTGCATTTGGCATGATCACACATGTGCAGAAAGTGGTGAGACACTTTTACAAGTCTGTCTATCTGTCTGTCAGTCAAACAAAAATTAAAATCATTGCTATGTTAAAGTTCCTTGTAAGGGAACTCCTGTTATTATATTACCTCCCTTCCTGGTGCTTTAGCATGCTAAATACTCTCCCATCAATGTAAATTGTATAAAGGTACCTGCAGGGACAATGGACTTTACTTGCAGGGACCCGTGGAAATTCCACGTAATGTAAAATGGGACGTCGTCAACTTCTCCCGTCTCCACCCCCCCCCCCCCCCACACCCCACCCCAAGTCCTCACCTCAACCTCTCAATCCCAAGTTCTTAACCTGCCCTTCCCAACTCTAAGGTGTCAATCTCCTCCACAGTGTCCACACTCTAATCCTTCAACCCCCCCCCCCCCTCCCTCTCACCTCGCCTCCCCCACCAATCTGTCCACTCAAAATCCTGTGAGATATGTGGCAAAGATATGTGCCATGAGCAGGTCATGTCCCATCAAGGTCGACTGTCTAACTCACAATCGCATGATATATGCGTAAAAAATGTGACAATAAGCGACCCAAAACCAATGATCTTCCTGATGCAATGTGATGCATATGTACACATCGTTGAAAGTAAATAATTACCTCGGACAAATTTCTACTGACATGGGTTTAAACTCTTCTTGAGAGAATGCACATAGTTATTTGGGCAGTGTACAAGTTAACAGAGCACTACCTCGGTCGCTGAGGCCAGTGTTTACAAGCTCCATGACACCTGTCGGCTCAAAATCCTTTCAACTCTCACTTTGGTAGTTTGACAATTGAGGGAAAACCTGTAGGGAGTGCTTGGCGATTGTGAATATGACAGCTCCTAGATGCCTTTGGCTTCCCATAGCAGTAATCCACCAACATGAGGGCCGTAGTATAAAAATTGTGGGTGGAGTCAGGCAAAGTGTTCAACCAATGGGTGGAATGGAATGCTACATACAGACAGACAGACACATACACGGACAAACAAGTGTATTATTATTAAGATTACCAAAAGCATTGGGATAGTACAACCAAACTTGAAATGAACCGTCCCAGATTGTGTTCACGTGCCTTTTCGATTTCGACTGCAAAGTAGCACTTGATTTATAAATGTGCATGGCAGCGCTAATCAAGGTGCCATGGAGTGAAGAATATAACCACCTTTAGAGGCCATTTTTCCCCGCAAAGCGGGGGTTGGCCTTTTTCGGGAACCGTGGTTGTTGTTGTTTTTCGGTCCCCTTTTTGAAGCAATGTTTTACGGCCGGATGCCCTTCCTGACGCCAACCCTTTTTGCCGCCTTTAACGACAAACAGGGAATTACCAGTGAACTGGTACTCAATTAGCCGACCTCGGAAGGATGACAGGCTGAGTCAACCCCCCTGGCGTTAATTCAGCGATCGACCGGGATTCAAACCCAGGATCCTAGGATCCTAAGCCGGCACCCTAGCCGCTAGCCCAACACCAGGGTCTCATGGAGTGAAGAATGTGCAATGGTTATTGGATGCCAGAGTTTCGTAACATTTCTGTCAATTTAGCTTTTTCCATTCTTTGTATTTTTTGTTGGTGTCTTTTCTGACACCTCTTGCTTTAAAAAAAAACCCAAAAAGATTGTTCCTCAATGCTTTCATGGTCTGTATTTGTACTGAAAATCCAGCTCAAGCAAACTTTTGCCCTGGTACACTGTTGTTTTTATACGAGAACTTTTTGTAAAAAGGAAATGTCATCGTACGTTTGTGTTTTCCAGTTCTTGTTTTTGTGTTTCTGGGGCACAAGCATAGCTGGGTTGACGTCCTTGTTGGATATGGTGACATTTGTAGGGGTGGGGAGGTGGGGGGGGGGGGGGATAGATATTACTTTAGTACAGTTAGTAATGTATTGCTTAGTATGGCCCATGTTCGGGAAGTTAGCCATCTCAATGTAATCAGCAGGGAAACGTTATCTTTAGAATTGTATTATTTAAATATGCACCATACGGAGGGTTGTGCATTGTAATACATAGTTAGGGTTTAAGGTTAAGGCGATAGTAGGCCTACATGAAGCCTCCTGTAATCCCTGGGCGAGGCCACGGCTTTGAGAGGAGCATCGCGCTGTGTGCTTGTGTGTCTGCGCGTCGTATTGCTCGTGTTCCTGCTCCGTCATCTGCTGCCTGCTTTGTCATCTTTCCTTCTCTCTCTTCCTGCTTGTCACCTGCTTTGTGATTCTGCTTCATTGTCCTGCCATGTGCCTCGTTGCCTCCTTGTTTGGTTTGTCCTGTTCATCACTGCCTCGCCTGCCTCATCATCTTCTGCAGCCTCCACAACAAATGTAAGGCCTCACCCGGTTTCTCATTTCCCATTCCCGTCTATGCTTTAGTCTGGTGTAAGGTGCCTTAGATTTTCTTTCTCTTGTATATAATTATTTATTTATCTATTCCATTTTGTGACGTCATAATTGTATGCAAATTAGTTCCACAATAGCAACAAAGGACACCATTGTGTAGAGGATGGTCAGACCTTTCATTAAACAGCAGAAGTGTGTTTCTAGCTTCTATAATAAGAAAGTTATAAGAGTTAGAACTAATTTAGTTATTGTTGGTGGTTATCATGGAAACGGTTCTGTAAAAAATAATTGCACCACTTTCAGACAATCCACCCTGGTGATGACCCTCATAGAACACCCCCCACCCCATAACAGCTGGTACCATTGGCATTTTTCTACCCGACCACTTCTGCAAAGGTGCTGAATTCAGATTTGGCTGGTAGACTATTGGTTTTTTCCTTTTCTGGGTTGTTACTCTTGCATGTCGTTAAATGTCGAAAATTCTTTCATAATTATCTGACTATTTCATTAAACAATAGGCACAATGTAGTCTTACCATAGCTGTTTGCCAAACATGTTGGAATATTATTCTTCAAATTTTATTTTATTGATTTCACATTAACTTTTCTTTGATTTTTTTTGTCCATACCTGCAGTACAAGAAGCATCATCTTTCCGTGGGCCTTACAACAAACTACGCAAAATCCATTGTCAACCTGGTCGATGCAGTGAGTGTTTACACCTTGAGGCTTTTGCAACCTCTATGTAAAGCTCTTTGAGATTTTCCTTTGAAATGCAAAGCGCTTTATGATCAATTGATTTATTGCTATTCCATGAGAAAACAAGTACAAAAAGTTTTAATTAAAACAAAAGCCGCGTCGATGTTACACAATGCCTAGATGCACCTGTGCCTATAACGTCGATGTTATAGGCACAGGACATTCCTATTGATTCGATTACTTGATGTTATTTTTGTGCAAAGTGAAAATATATCTCGGCAATTTCCCGTGTGTGGCGACGAATTTTTAATATATCTCGGCATTTTCCCGTCTGTTATTTCAGGCGGTGTATGACTGACCATGCCGCGATTTTAAAAAAATATATCTCGGCAATTTCCCGTGTGTGGCGACACGTGAACGAAGCTATGCTCCTCTCTCCACATTATTGTGACAACGTATAAATTAAATATTTCATCGTGACGTTTGTCATCAAATGGACGAATTTTTAATATATCTCGGCATTTTCCCGTCTGTTATTTCGGGCGGTGTATGACTGACCATGCCGCGATTTAAACAAAATATATATATATCTCGGCATTTTCCCGTCTCTTATTTCGGGCGGTGTATGACTGACCATGCCGCGATTTAAAAAATATATATCTCAATGGACTTGAAGTTACAGGCCTTTGAGAATTCATTTCGTTCTATAAAGGGCAACTTTCATCGGATTTTCTTCCCGTTTTTTTTCAACCGAGTCTAAAACTATGTTAGCGACTGTGAAAAATGAAATGATATATCGAAATTGATTTGAAATAAAACTGTGTGAGAGAGGAAGACACCACGGGCCTACAAAACAGGCCTCAAAGCTATGCGAGTTAATAAAATGGTGGATATTTGTTTATATGAAGGCTCTCCCAGAATGTGTGGAGCTATGGTTCCCAGAATGGGTGGAGCTTTGAGGTTTTGTCTTCTCTGCAAGAACAAGAAGAAGAACAAGAAGAACAACAACAACAGCAGAGGGCACTCTATGAGCAGCGTCTGCGACGCGGCTAAAAATTATTTCCAATGTGATATAAACCACCATTCAAAACTGCTAAACAGTATTTTGTGACATTCCTTTAATTATCAAGCATTCTTCTGATGTAGAATGCTAATTCGCGAATCCCGCTAATTTCACCCCAAATCCACTTTTTTGAAATACCAACTTCTGTCCTGGAAGTCCTTGGTGTCCTTGTGTTTTATAATTCTCCCTCCCCCCCCCCCTTCCCACGCCTCCTCCCCCCAAGCCCTCTCCCTCCCACACATGTCCCTGCTCTCAAATGTTGTGTTTGTGTGCTTCCCCTTCTCTCCCCATCTTGTCTAATGCTCCCTCTTTTTATATATTTTGTTTGTCTGGTTGATTTGTTTGTGAAGTAAATGTTAGCTCTTTCACGAGCCTCGATTCAGTATAGAAAAAAAGAAGAAAAAAAATTTAACCACTTGAAAAAGTCCAAACCTTGACTGAAATTGTATTCCAAACTTTCAACCGAATTCTATCCCTAACCCAAACTGTGACTCTAACTGTATCTCTAAACTTTAACCCTAACCTAACCGTATCAGGAAACCCAAAACCTAATGTATCCATAGACCGTAACCCTAATTGTGTCCCTATTCCTGAACTCGTGTTGCATCCCCAAACCTAAAGTGTAAGTGTATCCTTAACCCTAAAGCCTAGGTGTATCCCCAAACCGTAACTGTATTTATAAATACTAACCAAACACAGTGATGCATGAGAATGTAATGTTGAAAGAATGCATTTACTTGGACATTGACAGCCAACCTGCCAGCATGTGTTATGGTAATGGTGTTTATACGAGTGTCGATAAGTATATGCATCTTTGCCACCTCCATTGTGATTGGTTATTACTGAGTTGTCTTTCAATAAGTTAATGGTGAATTCAGATGATATAGTCATCATTGACTTTGCTTTGTTGCTTTATCAGAGCAAATGCTTTGTCAGAGCAAATAAGAACTGGCAAAGGTGGTTGGTCCCTTGACCAACTTGATTTGACTAACACAAATCCACACCACTGATGTCCACAACTACACACTCGTTTGTATTCACATTACATGTATAACTAGCAGGGGTACCCGGCGTTGCCCGGTACTGTTCAAATCCTCTTGACATGTTGAAGAACTCAAATGTTGATTTTTTTTTCGATTTTTTTGTGAGGTTCAAACACCTCCCTACATCCACTAAGGAACATGGGATTGGGGATCATTTAATATTACCTTTTCACATAGCTACAAAAGCTGGGGCACTATAGAGCGAAAATAAAAATCCAACTTTTTCTTTCAAAAATTTCCAAAACGTTTTTTGCTTAAACACTCCCAGGCAGTCACTAATGAACCTCTGGGAATTTGATGAAGATCTGCTTTGCCATCTCTGAGAAAAATGGCGACAGACACACACACACACACACACACACACACACACACACACACACACACACACACACACACACACACACACACATCTCTTATAGTTAGATGCTTGTTTGTTTGGTTTTTGCTTCCCAAAGCCCATTGCCCCCTATGGCTTGAAATGTCTTCTTTTCTTTCTAACAGATGTACAAAGATCAACTCAACACCAGAATAGTGCTGGTGGGCATGAAAACGTGGACCACAAACGACAAAGTCACAGTGAATCGCAACCCAAGGAAGACCCTCCACTACTTTATGCAATACGCCGCTCAGTTTGAACATGGCTACTACGACCTCATTCACCTTCTCTCGTGAGTTCAATGTTGATATGTGAGATAGCAGCTAGGTCAGAGTTTTATTTCGAAAGAGCTTCATTTTGATCCTTCATTCAAGTGAATTCCTCTGGTCCTTCAGGTCATTTGGAGGACTAGGAGTAACATGCTAGGATGTAAACTTCTTGTTCTTGAACTAGGAATCCAAAACAAGTCTCAGAATAACAACTTCACAATTTTGACTCTTCCCTTTTGTCCTTTTTACCCCATTCTGACTTATGCCCTCACAGGGGTTTGACATTTGAAAGCACTCACAGCAGTGCAGGATACTTTGGAGGTGTTTGCTCTCAAAGTAGAGGAGGAGCTGTTAATGAGGTAATGGGTCTTCATTCGCCTTGTTTGTAGTTTTTGGAACTATCCAGCACTTGTTTGCATTGGTGCTCTTGATGCCATAGCCTTTTCTCCCCTTGCTCTCAGGTCGCCTTTCAAACTTTCAATATAACCCTAATGTTGATTGATATGAGATAGCATATAAACGAAAACGATCGATAGCATATATAAACAAGAAAAAGAGCAATCAGAGATTGCAAACCCTCGCCAGGTTGTATTTTCAGTGGTTTTTAAGGCTTTTCTGTTAAATAAAATATGGCGGCCGAACCATGTGACTGATGCCATCATTATTTTTTTTCTAAACTAATTTATTCCTAGATTATGCTCAACAAATTTCATCTTGATCGGATGAAGTTTTGTACTTGTCAAATTATGACGTCATAATGGAGGCACCTATGACATCATCAATAACATATTTTATTCCCCATGGAGAGTTCTTTACAATGAGCGACGTCTCAATTTTTTCTGTTCAGCACTTTCGGAGATATAGAGATACAAAGTTTTTCGGTTTTCCAAGATGGCGGCCGAACCACGTGACCTATGACGTCATAATTATTATTTAAAAAGTCTACAGGTGGAGTTGCACCTATGGTGAAAATTTCCTGTCAATCGGACCAACAGTTGCAGAGAAAAATCATATTTATTCTGTGCAGACAAACAGACAGACAGACAGACAGACAGACAAACAGACAAACAAGAAGACGTCATGCAGAGCACAATACTTGCAAAATCCGCCCCAAACCCCGAAGAAACAAAATTCCATTGATACAGCAAATTGTGCATTTCATCAAGATTAAAATTGACAATCTTGATCAAAGCTCGGGTCAATAGGAAGAAAAGTGACGATTTTTCAGATGAAAAATGATGATTTTGGAAGGTTGACCTTTAGTTGACCTTTGACCTTTTAACCTCAAAAATAGTTAGTTTCCCCATTTAGTGACAATGTGCAAATGCTGTTCAATTATTTTCAAGTCAATCGGATGAAAATTGAGGATTTTAAAAACTTGGCCAATGTTGACCTCAAAAATAGTTGGTGGTTGAATTCAGTGACCATATATGTAAATCCTCTTAAAATTTCAAGTCAATCAAATGAAAATTGGTGATTTTAGAAATTCGGCCTATGTTGACCTTTTGGCCTATGTTTACCTAAAATATAATTTGTGGTTGAATTCAGTGACCAGATATGCAAGTCCTCTTCAAATTCCAAGTCAATTGGATGAAAATTGAGGATTTTAGAAATGTGGCCTATGTTGACCTTTTGGCCTACGTTGACCTCAAATATACTTGGTGGTTGAATTCAGTGACCAGATATGCAAGTCGTCTTCAAATTTCAAGTCAATCGGATGAAAATTGAGGATTTTAGAAATTTGGCCTATGTTGACCTTTTGGCCTATGTTGACCTCAAATATACTTGGTGGTTGAATTCAGTGATCAGATATGCAAGTCCTCTTCAAATTTCAAGTCAATCGGATGAAAATTGAGGATTTTAGAAATTTGGCCTATGTTGACCTTTTGGCCTATATTGACCTCAAAAATACTTGGTGGTTGAATTCAGTGGTCAGATATGCAAGTTCTCTTCAAATGTCAAGTCAATCGGATGAAAATTGAGGATTTTAGAAATTTAGCAAAGCTGGTGACCTTTGGCCTATGTTGACCTTTTGACCTTTTGACCCCAAAAACAATAGGCTTCTTGCTTTTGACCAACTCTACCGTTTGGTGAAGTTTCGTGAAGATCGGTTGAAAATTGTGACCTGTAGGCCGGTGACAAACAAACAAACAGACAGACAGCCAGCCAACCAGCCAGACAGACAGACAGACAGACAGACAGAACCACAAACGCAACCGACCAATATACTTGAAAAATCTTCGATTTTGCAAGTAACAAACGGACTCAAATGCAATACCCTCTCGAGGCAATACTGTTACCCGTGGGTAACAAACATGGGATATGGGAAACAAAAACCAAACAAACAAGCATAAGATAGCTTTAAAACAGCTGTTCACCACCATCTCTTATCTTCCCCCATCCAAAACCTTGATCTTTTCTACCGCCGTCGATTCACCCCAGATCCACTTTTTTAAATACCAACTTCTTTCCTGGAAGTCCTAGCAGTGTCCAGGTGTTTTATACCTCTCCCCCCCACCCCCTTCCCATGCCTGCTCCCCCCAAGCCCTCTCCCTTCCACAGATCTCCCGATGTCCCTACTCTCAAATGTTGTACTTTTGTGCTTCCCTCTCTCTCCCAATCTTGTCTCCTGCTCCCTTTATCATATGTTTTATGTGTCAATTTGTCTTTTTGTGATTAATGTTAGCTCTTACACGAGCCTCCATCTTGTTATCCAAAAAAAAAAAAAAAAAAAAAGCAGCTCACTTTTATTTTGGTGGAGTGAATCTTCTTTTGGATCCTTCATTAAACTATTTTAATGGCTTTGAAAGGGGTGCTCTATTTACCCCATATTCTAAAATTAATGTAAAAAAAAAAAAATTAGGCCTTTCCCTTCCCCAACATTCACCACCCCCCCCCCCCCCCCCCCGTTCCACTGTGTAGTTTTATACATTATTCCTTCCCATCCACGTTTATCTCCTCCCAGCTTCCGTCATCTTCCTTCCACACTCCCCTGTCCTCCCTTCTTTCTCCTATACTGCTCCCTTCTCTGTTGTTTTCTCAATTTTTGTGATCTTGTTTTAGCCCGCTCCCACCCCCTCCTCACCCATTGCACCCATGCATGAGGTTATTTATAGGATATACATCTAGAAAAATTGAACAAGTGAGCTATCTAGTGTAAATTCAGTCGGACACAATCAAACTTAACTAAAAATGTTCGTTCTGGTGAAGTTGTACCAATAGAGGTGATGGCGACTTGGAAAAGGAACCTGCCGTTGAACAGTATAGTACTTCGCTTCTGAATTTGTCCCAATCGCACATGCACAGAGGAGTGAGATTTTTTACATTTTTTTTACTTTGTCTGCTTATCTGGTTCTTTCTGCCATTATTTGCTTTTAATGGTGGAATACTTGGTGCATGCCATCTTTAATAAATTCATTTTGGCCAGAACAGCCACTGTTGCTCAAAAAATTATATCAATCCCCTTTGAAGAAAAGCCAATTTTTCTTCATGGCCCAGCTGACACCCCTGTATTGCTAGAACAATCGTGTGTGTGTGTGTGTGTGTGTGTGTGTGTGTGTGTGTGTGTGTGTGTGTGTGTGTGTGTGTGTGTGTGTGTGTGTGTACGTGTACCTCTGTGTACATGTCCGTGTGTGTTTGCACTTGTTATGAGACAGGTGAAAAGATATTCACTACGGTGTCATAAAGACCTCACATTAGTCTGTATCATACAAGCACACTGCATCCTAACCTGTAATGCACTTCTGAGTTCTGCCTTTTGTCAGACATAAATCACAAGAATACATTTTTCCATTTTTTCCAGGTAATGTTGTTAAATGGTGATGCATTTTCACTCCTGAATATCTTGGATCACTGCTTTACTCAATTTGGCACTATTCATAACTGAAGCACCCGTGGGACGATGCTATAAATGGTTCATGTGCTGATAAAAGGTCAATTTGTAAAAAGTAAGGTTTTGCTCTTTGTCTGTGTCTGAGAGCTGAAATGATTGCGAATTCTCATCTTACTCGACTCGGTTTCACATTACGAAGGTTGTTATTGAGAATATTGTAAAAAATAAAAATAAATAAAAAATGTGCGTGGCTTATAACCACATGTGCATGAATTTGTTGAGATTAATACTACTTAAAACTTGCTGGAAACTGAGGTAGCTCATCATTTTGTATGGCACCTTCTTTCCTACAAGTTTAAATGTTAATAATAACGTATTTGGGTTCTTCATTTTGCTGGAATGAGGGGAATGTTTCATGCTGGACTGCTTGCTCTTGCTTGTACAGCTTATATAAATTACATGAAAACTTATATTTTTTTATGACTATGACTTATAAATAATTCTTTAATTACAGTCAACCCTCGTTAATCCGACCCCGTTTAATCTGGAAATTTCGCTATCCGACCAAAACATCCAGGAACACATTTCCGCCATTCATTTTATCCCTCTAATCCACAAAATCGTTTATCCGACAATCTCGCTAATCCGACATTGGGTGCTGGGAACTATGTAGTCCGGATTAACGAGGGTTGTCTGTATTTGATCCGTTCACTGATACACATGAAAAGGCCGGTCACCGTTTAAATCCAGTGTTTGCAATGTACATCCTCAAACCACCTGGCCATTCTTGTGATTGGTTAAAACGAGCTGGTCATTAGGACCATTGTGGTTGGTGGAAAGGCCCCTGAGCTCATGGAAATACTCTTATTGGTTCATGAGTTATCAAGTGACCACTATATTCGTCATGGGTGTGTCTGTGTGTCTGTCTGTCCGCAGCATAACTACCCGATGATATCATCCGATCTTGATGAAACTTGGGTGGGAGGTTGATATCATGATCTAGTTGTGTCCTACGTAGAGTGGGCGTATTGCGCCCATTGTGGGCGGAGCGACGCCCGAAAAAGATGTCTTTTTGGGGATAATCGAGTTCAAGCTACATCTTCTCCGAGGGGTTTGGTGGAATCTGACAGGGGTTTCGGTATTTGGTTAGGCCAATGTCATGTGTCTAGCCCCACGGAGCTCGATTTTTCATTTTCGCCCCAAGATCACGAAATTTAGAAAAGTCGATTTTTGATGGTTTTATTACATTGTTTGCTTCCTGATGGGGTGAAATGTCATACGTGATCTTATATTATCACATACATCATGAATACAAGTTTTCCAACAAATTTCAGAATCTTCGACCTTTGACCTTTGAAGGTCACAAAGGTCAAATTTTCAAAGTTGTCGGAATCGAACCGAATTTTTGGTATTGTGTAGCTAACTAGTCTCATAACAGATAACACATTCCTTGTTATGTATTTTCAATGTCGGTTTTGACTTTTAAAGGTCACAAAGGACGGCCATTTCAAAGTAGTCCGTCCTTTTTCATTGAACACCGCTCGCTCGTGAACCATCGTCGTCTCCTGACTTGTAGTATTTTTTTAACAATATACAATTGTAATACACATACCATGTGTTTTGCAGTGTACTATTCTTATAACAATGCTAATTGCTTTGTTGTGTTAAAGAACACCACTCTAATAACCATGATGTTATTTGACAATATTGTATGCAAATGTAATTACCATGCTGTTTATTTGTTTGTTTTTACAGTATGGAAATACAGCAACGATGGCAGTAACTTTGGCACAAAGCATTGCACAAAATATCGGCATGCTTTGGCATGGCAACTCGAGAGATGAAGGTGAGGGTTGTTGTTCGCCATCAAGTCCAGAATACTTGCTAAGGAAAGCGAAAATGGGAACAGGGTATTGTGACTTTATGAGCATCTTGAGGACATTTCTGTTTCCAAACCTCCCTTATGACTGTCATAGATATTGAAATGCTTGATTACACACCCCGTGGAAAGGTTGATACAAAACGAGAAAATCTTATAAATTATAGAAGCATTCTTCATTCTTCAAACAAATGAAAAACAGAGGAATTATATATATTCAAGATGAAAAAAGATCAAATTTCTCTTGTTATTCTTAGTCATTTTTATAAGCAACATATATATATATAATATATATATATATATATATATATATATATATATATATATATATATATATATATATATATATATATATATATATACAGACTTGGCATTTAATATGGAATCTTTTTTTTGTGGGGGTGAACTTACTTTTCAAGATGACTTAGAACCAAAAGTTCATTGGAATTATGTTGAAATTATTCTCGATTTTGTTAATGTGACCTTTAAAAGAAACAAAAACCACATTTGACATTTCGAAGCAAATAAATTGATCCTTGAAAGTGATGTAAACTGATATCGAACTCAATTCACGGACAGTCCTGTGTTAAACTTCTGTACGTTTTCCAGAAGTATCTTTTTAATTTGCACATTAGTCAAAAAAAAATTCAACAACACAAAAGATAAATTATGACTGGGATTACGGACAGTAAAATTACAGTTCAGTACTTCGTGTAACCCCCACGAGCATTCAGGAGAGCACGTACATGTCGAGGCATGCTGTTCACGAGATTTGCCAAGGTTTGGACAGGAATCGCTTGCCATGCAGTGACAATAGTCTGCTGCAATTCACGCACAGAGGCAGGCTGCGGGTCCAAGTTGTCAATTTGATGCGTTAATTCTGCCCACAAGTTCTCTATCGGATTCATATCAGGGGACATGGCAGGCCACTCCATATGCTCTACACCACGGTCAGCAATAAAGTGTTGGATCATGCGAGCACGATGAGGCCGTGCATTGTCATCTTGGAAGACAAAGTTTCCTCGAAAGGCTGCACGAGCAAATGGAAGCAATGTTTCTTCCAGAATGACCCTGTACTTGAACTGGTTCAGGTTTCCATTCAGAACAACCAGGTCAGTTTTGCCCCCTGCATGAAAAGCAGCCCAAACGGTCACCCCACCACCTCCAGCTTGGACTCTTGGCACTATACAATCTTCGTTGTGGGCTTCATGCACTTGTCTGCGCACTCGGACGCGGCCATCTTGACGATAGACCAGAAATCTAGACTAGTCACTGAAGGTCACGTGAATCCAGTTTCCTGGCTGCCATTGACGGTGCTCTCTGGCCCATGCAATCGGCGCTGGCTGTGTTGTCTGGTCAGGCGTGGCTTTCTCAGGGGACGCCTGGCACGATAGCCTGCTGAACCAGTCGTTGGTTGACTAGCCTTCTGGATACAGGCACATTTGTCAGTTGCTGCCACTCAGCCCTAAGCCGATTAGCTGACTTGGTACGGCCATTGCAGACTAACCGGTGCAGCTGGCGATCATCTCTCCTTGTGGTTCTGCGTGGACGTCCTGGCCTCGGTATTGGAGTAGGGACACCCCTCTGAGCATTTCTTTTCAGGATCTTTGACACCTGACCTTGAGTGATGCCATACTGCCGAGCAATAGCACACTGTTTCATGCCAGAATTTCGTAAAGCCACCACTCCATGACAAACAGCATTGTCAAGTTGACGGACCATCTCCAGAGGAAGCGGCAATAACTTTTGTAGATGTGCAGCAGTTGTTTTCCACTAATACAGAACGCAACAACCCTTATATACCCGATTGTGAATCCAATCATCAAATGTACCTGTCCTTACATTTTGTCACGCCACCTGTGACATAATCCTGTTATTGACTTCTTGCTGCGAAAGACAATCAGTGACATGGTTCTTTCAACAGACATCACCGAAGCGTAAAAGAAACTCACCAGATTGATATACTGAGTTCAGAAAGTAAACCCAAGTCAAGAAAAAAAAAATATTCCATATTAAATGCCAAGTCTATATATATATATATATATATATATATATATATATATATATATATATATATATATATATGTTGAAGGCTTCATGCACGGACTGTATTGTATAACCCTCATCGGGGCCAGACCTAAAATAAAAGAGAAGGAAAGTGTATGATGAAAAGTGTATGATGTTTGTTTGTGAGAAAGAAAGATTGAAGCTAGGCCGGTAGATATAGTTTGAGTGAGGCAGAAAGTAAGACCAGCAATCCTGACACGGAGAGTGTAAAATGGTTCCGGGCACCACTTTAACGCTCCCAAGTCAGAACGGTAGTACTACCCTGAGCGGTTGTTGTCTACAACCTAAAAAACCGGTCCAACCAGATGGGTGTTTTTTTAGGAAACACCATCTCCGTACTGGGTGGCCGTTGGCTCCCAAAGGGAGCTCATTCCCGCTTTAACAGGTAATGTTTTTAGTCCTGCAGGGTGTCACAGTCACCCTCCCCTCTGGCAAGCCAGTGAGGGTAGTCAGTTTAATCATCGACTACCCGACCATGTGGCAGATAGACTGGGTTACATGTTACCAGTGGTTGTCAAGAGACTGACCTGACTAAGAATTGTAAATGTTGTTTTTAAGGTGACAGCATATCCCAGGGCTGCTACAGTTGTTTTGAAGAGTTTGGAAGAGGAGATAGAAGAAGAAGAAGAAGAACCACCTCTAGAGGCCATTTTTCCCCGCAGAGCAGGAGTTGGCCTTTTTTTGGGGCACAGTGGTCTCCTTTTTGAAGCAATGTTTTACAGCCGGATGCCCTTCCTGCCACCAACCCTGTTAGTCGCCTCTTGCGACACTTGAAAATGGTACTCAATTTGCCGACCTCGGAAGGATGACAGGCTGAGTCAACCCCCCCGGCGTTAATTCAGCAATCGACCAGGATTCAAACCCAGGATCCTAGGATCCCAAGCCGGCACCCTAACCGCTAAGTCAACACCAGGCTTATGGAAGAGGAGATAATGATGATATAATTGTGATGAGATGACAAGGAGAAGATAGAATGACAGAAGCAATATGATGAACAAGGAGTGATTAAAAAGAGATGCTGGAGGACGATAATGAAATTGCTGCATTTTCTAATTTCTATTTGTGAATGTTTTTTAAATTATGACAAATACCATCAGCCTTTTTGGATGTTCTCCAAATTTTTGGATGTTTTTTGGATGATACAATCTTATTAGCATTCTCTTTTTGAAAATTCAATCCATCTGCATGAGGGCTATTCCTCCGCGATGTTTACCATCTATCCTTCCAGAATACAATACTATTTCACGTCTTTATCTTTCTTGATCTGTATATTATTGCAACTAGCACCGGCTCCCGCCCTATGGGCGGGGCTTCAATTGGGAGGCCCAAATGAAAAGGCAAAATATCAGAAATTGAAGGCTTTTTAATTTTAAACGATTTATATAAACATCCGTTAAATCATATCACACGCAACTCATCAAAATCTGGACAGTACATGGCGCCCATTTTGAAAAAAAGATTAAATTCTGCAAAACGGAAGCGGCCGCTACACGTCTTTCTCAGTCGCATGTTTATGTGTGAAGAGTGTGCGCCGAATCTGTAACACGGAAGCGGCCGCTACACCTGTTTCTCAGTCGCTTTGCACAAGCTGCCGTGTTACTTTGGAGCCGCATGTTTATATTGGAAGAGTTTGCCAGGAGTCGATCTACTCTCTCCTGGTACGTAGAATTTTAACAAAAGCCACATCACTGTTCATATCGGTAAATATTATTCCATCGTGTTTGGGAAAACTTGGAAAAATTGGAAAAACAATATAGCCTATTTTACTGCAGGGAGTCCGAGGATTACCCACCCAAAATATCGTTGCGATCGGTTCAGCCGTTTTTGCGGTACCTTCGAACGGACAGACAGACGGACATTTGGTGAATTATAGTAAATATTGTTACGGACACGACTTAAGATGTTGTGATGGGCCGAGCGGAATGGCCGCCGTGTTCGCACAGTTTACCCGATTACACTCGAACGTTGGCCAAATCGCGCTACGCTAAATCAATGATGGAAAGGACACAACGACTGGGATAAATGAAACGACGCAAGGGGTACAGTTCTCAAGACCTCCGGAGGAGGATATAATTGGTGGGGGAGAAAAGGGGTAGATTACAAGGTATGAGGTAAAGCACAGAAGAGATAGGCACTTAGACACAATCTTATCCATCCCAGACAGACCACAGACAAACGGAACAAGACTGACTTACACAGGGATTGATGGCAGGGAAGGACAGGCAGTCGATAGCGCAAGGTGCACCTTGGCTCAGGGACAGGATACAGCTCAGTCCAGTCCAGAGATGCGGGGCGGTGTCACAGCGCTCGGAGGTGGCGTCCTTCTCTGTCCAAGCTGAGGGCGCATCTGACGTCACCTCCCTCTTCCTGCGCATGCTCAGCGGGGAGTGACACACCCTCGGCTCGTTGGCCCCGCCCCAGATGGGATCGGTCCGCCGCTTCTATTGGGTGCGGGGGGTTACCGGGCTCCGCCCTTGACGAGGAGCTGACAGCGAGCCCCTACGTGGTAACCCCATCGAGCACATGCTCGATGGCGGCTCGTTGGAAAGGCTTGGTGCCCTTTCAACACCCCCTACCAACCAAGCCGGAGTGAGGACGCACACTCCCCGCGCCGCCGCCGCTGTTGTTGTTGTTGTTGTACCATGAGGAAGAGCTGCGGGGAGGTATTGGGAGGTCCTAAACTTCCTAACGGTGCCATACAATCACATTCTGGTGCAACGAAGAGTCAGAATTAATGGAAACGAGTCCTTAACTGACATAGACTAAGAATAACTAGCAAGATGTCCTATAGTTGTCTACGTGAGATGCGGTGGACCTGGATGCGACATTTAATGGGGGAAATAGGGGAAGGTCGGGTCTACAGAGTGTTGTTTACAGGAAATGGGACAAGGGAATGGGGGATTGGGGATAGTTGGGAAGTATGGAGGAAATAGGGGAATATTTACAAGCGGATATGGATGGAGGCCAATCTCATATCCGCAACATTGCACCCTGCTCTACCTCGGGGCGTCCTGACCCGATAAATTTTTACTTACTTTAGTGTGGCACTCAGATGTAGTTCCCTCTACTATTAACTCAACCCTGAGTGCGACAGTTTTACAGATGTTCACAAATGAGTAAATATGTCCCCCTGCGACGTTGCACCCTTCTCCTCACAGAAACACACCCACAGGATAACCGAATCGCGGAAAGAATCCTCAAACTAAACATACAGCCGGTAGGGAGCATCATTTATACAAGACTACACTGATATTTACACTACGATCCAGGACCTGTTCTTTGAGGAACACATGCAGATGTTATGCATAGAGAGAGCACGCATGCCAGCATCGATACACCAACCCACGAGTGCCCTGTGGCCCTACGGCCTTTAATAATGTGCAGAGCACCCCGTCCAAGCACCAAAAGCACCACCCCATACACACAGTCAGCACCATCCGGTGCACCAATAAAGTGTTCATAGTCACCGGTGGTGTCGCAGCCGGCCGATGTTCTGCCGCTGGTCTTGCCTTCCTGGGGTGCACTTGGCCTTCTGGCTTCTTTAAAAATAAAGAAAGGCGCCAACCGCGTCCATTTCTAAATTGTGGCCGTCAGGGGGGCCAACTATAAGTGGTTCACCTGTATGGCATAGGTGCCACGTTGACCCAGAGGTCCATCAACGGGTGGTGCTTGCCCGCAAAAGAACTGCGGTCCATTGTGGGCGGCCACAAAATTTGCGGTCCATATGGTGTATCGATCCAGGCAGCAAGCAGCGAAAGTACAGGCCCACAACTGCGGAGCCAGCACCTCTCTCTCCTCTCTCTCTGCCCCAAAGCCAGATCCTCGGAGGTGGGAGACAAAAGAAAACAAGTGAGTAAGGTGGTAAGGGCGCAAAAGTGCACGCAATGCTAGGTAATGCACACTGGGGGCACATGGGAACCAGGTGAGACAGGTACGTTCCTACCGTATGCCCTTCCCCCCACCAGGTAACCTACATTGCCCCTCCCTTACCCCTTACTGTATCCACAAAACACAACACTACCCATATACATCTACTTTACACATCAACAAACGTCCCTACTGTCTTCCCCGTTCCTCCCATAAACCAAATTCGTCTTCTCTCCCTCCTAACCAATCAAATTTGCCATTTCCAACTCTCATCAAAATTTGCCATCTCCAACTCAACATCAAAATTTGCCATCACCAATTCATCATCAGTCCCTCCTAAGGAGGGAGAGATGGAATCACCCCAATGTCTCATCCACGTCGTGATGCGTCTCACAAATCCAAACAGCAATTCTCATTTCCTGCAACACAAAACAAAGGAACACAGGTGTGGAGTCATCATCATCACCTCAGGTAAGTGGCTGCGTATGGTGCGACAGGTTCATCAATCCTAACTATTTCCTAAATGACTTTAACAACTTTACATTACCCGGGGTCTTTCCCTGCCAATCCATTGGCCAACTTACACTATGGGTTCTAAAAACCAATTCCCATTGACCAAACTGTGGTGCCTCTCAATTTGGGGTCTCACTCCCCCGATTCATCTCCTGGTGCCCTCGCACAATTTCTGGGCTGCGACGTGTAGCTCTCCCAGCAGGTCTACCCACCTGCACACCTCCACCACTGTAGTTGCCACCCGAGCTTACCTGCTCCTCACCCTAACCTAACTAACTGGGGAAGGCCCTCTCGCACTCTCACCCCCTCAGTGCCCTCTCTGGCACGGGCTGCCCGATCCACACCCGGGATCCTCAGGCACCCACTGACACTAACGGCTCCCAGAGCCCACCTGCGGCCTCACCTGGCCGACATCCTCACAGTGGTGGAGGGCCCAAGCCAACTACATACACTAACAGGCTACACGCCCAGCCATTTCCACAACACTAATGCACCCATCCACTCACCATTCTTCCACCCGCACCACAGATGCCAATATCCAACCACAATTTACCTATACCCTCTACCTAACACTTACACTACCCGCCCCGGGTACTCGTGAAAGGGGTCCACTCTTCCCCCATCCACACCTTCGCACCATGCACACCACTCCGTACCACTTACTCCAACTCTCTCCACACCACTCATTCCAATACTCCATGTATTCCACACACCTGTACTTGCACACCTGTGCTCTCATACTTGGTGCCGCCTGCACCCTTCTCTCCCCCAAGCGCATTCGCGCTGATCCACAACACTCACTACTCATGCACTGCTCCACACACCTGTCCAGTTCTCACACAGCATCATCTCATCTAACTACTCCCCTCTGAAACTTGCGCTTCCCAGTCGTCCCTTTAAACTATTGCGCTCCCTCGTCATTATCATCCACTCTAATCTACCTGCGTCCCCTCTACAGGTATCCTTGTCACTAACTAACCTTAACGTTACCTAATGTCATCTTCTAGGGCCCTACACACAATATCCTAACCCACCCGGGCTAGTTTTCACTGCCATACACCCCATAAACTATAGCGCATTTGCCCCATTTTTGTGAGGGATGACAGAGTTGCCATCCCACTACATCGGGCATCTCCCACTACCAATTTTGCACATCAAATTTCAACAAATCAAAAATTTGCCAATCACTACACATCATCTGCCAATCATTACTGCCAATCCTTTGCCAATCATCAAATTTTGTTTTTCTAATTTCGGGGCCAAAACACTATCCTCGTCATTACAGTCTACTTACTAATGCCTCTCGGTGCGCCAATTCACTTCTAAAGCTCGGCTTCGTACAGCCAAGCCATGAATGCGGGTTGTTTGGTGCCAGCGGCTGGATACGTCCGACATTCGGTGCAGGGACGGGGGCTTACCCGGGCCGAGATCCCACGCACCACCTCGGCGTGGGGCCATCCAATGTCCCGATCTCGACCTGCCGGCACGTCTCAACAAAAAGTGGTCGCCATGACGACCCTTCCTATCGAGCTGCCCGCTCCGCCTAGTGGAGCACGGACGCGGCCGTTCCAAGCGAGGCCCAGCGTGGATCGCGTACGGCGGTCCTTTCGAACCCGCCGTGGCTCGGATCCCCGCTGGTTCTCGCGGCACGCGAAGCCCGGCACGCACCGAGGGCCCGATTCGGCTAAAAGTCGCTCTAACCGCTAACCCGGTTACCGTCGATGCCTCACCTGCATGCTTACAAGCATACGCTACCCCTTTCTTGCTCATACCTCCAGCTGTTCCCCTGCTCCTCGTACCTTTCCTTACACACCTCGGTACACTCATTCCCCTCACAGCCTTGGTCACACACCTGACCACCGAACACTTTGGCACACATTCGTTGTTCGCACACCTCACCAACACACCTCTTCGCGCCCCTTCCTCGGTCACCTCCTCTGTGACAATCACAGGTGTGCTTTCACTCGCACACCCAACCACGTGCCTCACGACCAACTCAAGTGTGCATTCCCACACACGCTCTACCATTCCAGGTGTGCATCCTTCCATTCCAGGTGTACATCCTCGCTCACCTGTCACAACTAACTCACGCTCCATGTCACTCTCACTACTCTCACCTCCACTCTCGGTCGCGCACTCACCCTTACTCTCGACAGCGCACTCTTTCCTCATGCACCTGTCCGTTACACACCTTTCTCGCGCACACTCTCCCGTTACACCCTCTGTAACACTCACCACAGGTGTACACTCTTCCTTACTTTTGACAGCGCACTCTTTCCCCATGCACCTGTCCGTCACACATTTTTCTCGCACACCCTCTCCCGTTACATCCTCTGTAACACTCACCACAGGCGCGCATTCTCCCTTTACACCCTCCATAACACTCCTCACTATGCGCTTCCATGTGCTCCCTCGCACACGCGCTACGACCGACTCACTCTCGACAGCACCCTCACTCCTTGGCACGCACTTTTTCCTCACACACCCCAGAGTCGGACTTTCTCGCACACCTCCTTTTTCGCACACCAGACCTGTCGCACACTTCACCAACGGCCTCTCACGAACACCCGGGTCCATCTCGACCCCCAAGCTTATTAAATCACCTGGCGCATCATACGCACGACCATATTGGTCACCACTTACACCGGGTCCTCTTTCTCTTCGCTTCTCCTCCATCACCTGCGAATCCCTCATCCGGTTAATGAGCACATCATCACGATCCGAACACAGACTTTGGACCAATTCTTTTACTTCCTCCTTTATCTCTTTCTTATCCTCTCTCCGTCGCTTCTTAATTTCGCTCACCCCTTCTTCCACTTCTTCTAATTTCTGCTTCACCTCTTTTATTTCCCGGTGCGTCTCCTCAAGTTCGTCCTCTAAGGCTACCTTGACCGTTTCCATGTGCGTCCTCACCTGCCGGTCCTTCGTCTCCATTACCTCTACCACCTTGTTCATTTTCCTCGTCAGGTCCTCGTGTACCGTCTGACACTCTTTTTTAATTACCCCAACGTCCTTTTTCATCTCCTTCTGTGTCGATTTAAAACCCTCTATTACCGCTGTGTTCTTCTTTACCTGGTCCCCCAACTCCTTTTGTCCCACTGTCAGTTGTTCTACTCCCAGCGTCAACTCCTCTATACCACCTTGCAATTTTACAGTCCCCTTTCTCACCTCCTTCTCCATGCGCTCCTTACAGTGCCTCACCTCCTCGCGCACTCCTCCGACCTCCTCACTCACACCTCTTCTGATCTCCTCTCCCATCACTTGCATCTCCTGCCCAGATGCCACCCTCATCTGCTCCATTTCCTCCCTGTGAGCATCCAATTTAGTTTCTACCCCCATTCTGACCCCCTCTATCTGCTGCCCCATTTTTTTAACTTCCCTTTCCGCTTGGTCCCTCATGTCCCTCAATTTGCCTTCCATACTGTTTTCTAACCCCTCTAACCCCTTTTTCATCCCTTCCATTTGATTCTCTTGAGCGGCCATTCTGTTTTCTACCCCCGTTAACCCCTCCTGTATTTCCCCTAATCTATTGTCTAATCCCTCTATTCTACTCCCTAACCCTCCGATCTGGGCCCCCATGTCCTCCCTCAATTTCTCGCTATTGGACCCCATCCTTTGTTCTAACCGTTGGCTATTGGCCCCCATGTCCTCCCTCAATTTCTCGCTATTGGACCCCATCCTTTGTTCTAACCGTTGGCTATTGGCCCCCATGTCCTCCCTCAATTTCTCGCTATTCTGGGCCATAAGGGCCTTCATTTGTATTAAAAAAAGGTTCAAATCTACCAGCGGCGCTGCTACGGTCGCGGGCGCGGTCGCCGTAGCCATCTGCGAGGTGCCATTTTGCGCGCCCGTAACCTCGTGCGCGGGGACGCCATTTTGCGAACCTGCCGCCCTCGCTGCTTCGCTCTCCTCATGTCCCTCAATTTGGTCCTGGATCGACCCTGCCTCACTCTCCTCTACCGGAACCCAGCCGTCTTGATCTGCCATAGCGCGACTTTCAAAATTCGGGTTTTTATTTTAAAACAACACAAATTTCACCGTTAATAATTTCGAGCGCGTGAAGCGCGCTTCGGGTCCAATCCCACTTCCCGACACCAATTGTTACGGACACGACTTAAGATGTTGTGATGGGCCGAGCGGAATGGCCGCCGTGTTCGCACAGTTTACCCGATTACACTCGAACGTTGGCCAAATCGCGCTACGCTAAATCAATGATGGAAAGGACACAACGACTGGGATAAATGAAACGACGCAAGGGGTACAGTTCTCAAGACCTCCGGAGGAGGATATAATTGGTGGGGGAGAAAAGGGGTAGATTACAAGGTATGAGGTAAAGCACAGAAGAGATAGGCACTTAGACACAATCTTATCTAGCCCAGACAGACCACAGACAAACGGAACAAGACTGACTTACACAGGGATTGATGGCAGGGAAGGACAGGCAGTCGATAGCGCAAGGTGCACCTTGGCTCAGGGACAGGATACAGCTCAGTCCAGTCCAGAGATGCGGGGCGGTGTCACAGCGCTCGGAGGTGCGTCCTTTTCTGTCCAAGCTGAGGGCGCATCTGACGTCACCTCCCTCTTCCTGCGCATGCTCAGCGGGGAGTGACACGCCCTCGGCTCGTTGGCCCCGCCCCAGATGGGATCGGTCCGCCGCTTCTATTGGGTGCGGGGGGTTACCAGGCTCCGCCCTTGACGAGGAGCTGACAGCGAGCCCCTACGTGGTAACCCCGTCGAGCACATGCTCGATGGCGGCTCGTTGGAAAGGCTTGGTGCCCTTTCAACACCCCCTACCAACCAAGCCGGAGTGAGGACGCACACTCCCCGCGCCGCCGCCGCTGTTGTTGTTGTTGTTGTTGTACCATGAGGAAGAGCTGCGGGGAGGTATTGGGAGGTCCTAAACTTCCTAACGGTGCCATACAATCACATTCTGGTGCAACGAAGAGTCAGAATTAATGGAAACGAGTCCTTAACTGACATAGACTAAGAATAACTAGCAAGATGTCCTATAGTTGTCTACGTGAGATGCGGTGGACCTGGATGCGACATTTAATGGGGGAAATAGGGGAAGGTCGGGTCTACAGAGTGTTGTTTACAGGAAATGGGACTAGGGAATGGGGGATTGGGGATAGTTGGGAAGTATGGAGGAAATAGGGGAATATTTACAAGCGGATATGGATGGAGGCCAATCTCATATCCGCAACAATATGATAACAGGCTTTTAAAAGGGGGATTTTTCTTTAGACACAAAGACATTCATGAAGGCATGCATGGAACTTGCCAGGTGGTAAGAAACAGTGATCGGATGGACCATAAACAGGATGTGGAAATCTTCATTTAATTATGCTAATAGGAAGAAGAGGTGCACCTATTGTAAATGAAGGTAATGTTTGAAGAAGCAATGAAGACATCCGCAAGAAAACGTTTGTCATTCAAACAATTTGATGGGATTGAAGTGAAACCAGAATTTAATTTGAACGTTGGCATATCCACGTAGAGGAAGACGTTTCTTCTTGATTGCCCCGCTGAGTGCAGAGAGAAAAGCGACGTCATAAAATGTGACGTTGCTGGTACCCAGTGCACTCTGGGAAATCACGTCACTTCCCTCAATCTCAGCAGGTGTGTTTTTCGTGAAAGTCTTATCTGGCGTTGTCTCGTGTATCTGATTGGATGCATGGGTGTGTGATTTGTGTCACATGTCCTCCACGAGCATTAGAGGCTATTAATAAAGAGGTCTCAAATAGGTTTGGAGTGTTAGATGAGCTTCATGAAGAAATTATTCATCGAGAAGAATATTGGAAAGGATTTCAAGATCGTTTTGTGTAAAATGTGTGAAGAAGTACTCGTGTTTGAAAAGAAGGAAAAGTAATGGATTTAGGAGTCATGAAGGAAGATTTATGAAAGAAGAAATAAAGAACACTATGTACTTGACAACAAATGAGAAAACGTTGAATTGGTTTCAAAAACAACACCAGCAAAAAGATGAGGAAGTGAAGCAAAATGTGAGGAAATCTTTATATTAAAGCGCGGCGTTACGCGCGCTGCTTGCGAGCAAGGAGGAAGCGGACAAGCGGTAACTTATAAGCGTCTTTATTTCAGGAGCTCACTGTAACACTGGCGCGCTCCGGGCTGCGCGCCCGGTGTATCTCATGAGGCCACGCCTACCCCTCGGGCGTGGCCACCGCCCACTTGGTGCGCGGAATGATGTCACCACGCCAGTGGGCTTTTGTGTCCGCCACACGCGCCCCCCCAGAATTCCCGCGCACCTGGAGGGCCAGTTTGCGGGGCAGACGAATGACCCGGCCGAAGCGCCCCCTGGCGATCGGCGGCGTCCGGGGTGCAGGGATGCCAGGTGGGATGCCCCTGGCTGCCCCTGGGATGGGTGCAGGACCGGGGGGCGGCGTGGCGGCGGGGCTGGGCGGTGCCGGGGGTCCGCCCGCAGGGGGGCGGCCCCGACGTGGGGGTCGGGCCACTGGCGGTGGATGGTCCACGTCGAGGTGGGCCGGCTTGAGGCGGTCTACCGAAACGCGGTCAGGAGTACCGCCGATGTCCAGGGTGAAGTGCTTCGCCCCGGTCTCCAGCACGCGGAAAGGCCCGTCGTACGGGGGCCGCAGTGGTGTCCGGTGGGCATCGTGGCGGACGAAGACGTACTCCACCGTGCGAAGCTCCGGGGCGACGTGCGTCGGTGGGTGCCCGTGGCATGCCGTTGGCACCGGGGCGAACCTCTGGGCGGTCTCTTGCAGAGCGGAGCGCTGCTGTGCCGCGGACCATGGTGCCGTGGAGTCGGGGAGGAACTCGCCCGGCACCCGCAGCGGTTGCCCGAAGACCAACTCCGCCGCGGATGCGCGCAGGTCCTCCTTGGGCGCCGTCCGGAGGCCCAGCAGGACCCAGGGGAGCCTGTCGACCCAGCCGCCGTCGCGGAGGGTGGCCCGGAGCGTGGCCTTCAATGAGCGGTGAAATCGCTCACACAGGCCGTTAGCCTGGGGGTGGTAGGCCGTGGTTCGGTGCAGCCGGACCCCGAGCCCCTGCGCGACCACCCCCCAGAGCTCCGAGGTGAACTGGGGGCCGCGGTCGGACGAGATGTCTGAGGGGGCGCCGAACCGGGCGACCCAGGTGGCGATGAAAGCCTGCGCGACATCGGCCGCCATTGTCGACGCCAAGGGCACGGCCTCCGGCCACCGGGTGGTGCGGTCCACCATGGTGAGGACGTAGGTGAAACCCCGCGAGGGGGACAGAGGTCCCACCAGGTCCACGTGGACGTGGTCAAACCGGCGTTCCGGCACCGTGAACGAGGCCAACGGGGCCTGGGTGTGCCGGTGCACCTTGGCGCGCTGGCACGCGAGGCACGTCCCGGCCCAGCCGCGGACGGCCTTCCGGAGGCCATGCCAGACGAACTTGTCGGCGATCAGCCTTTGGGAGGCCCTCGCGCCCGGGTGGGACAGGCCGTGGATGGCGTCAAACACCTGGCGCTGCCAGCCCGCGGGCACGATGGGGCGAGGACGCCCGAGGGAGACGTCGCACAAGAGGGCCGCGCCCGCGCCGTCGAACGCCACCTCGGTGACGCGGAGGCCCGTGACGGCGGTCCGCAAGGCCTGGACGTCGGGGTCAGCGGCCTGGTCCGCTGCCATCCGGGCATAGTCGATGCCGAGGTGGACTGCGTGGGCGACGGCCCGGGAAAGGCAATCCGCCACTGGGTTGTCCTTCCCCGCGACGTGCTGGATGTCCGTCGTGTACTCGGACACGGCCGAGAGGTGACGCTGCTGCCGGGCCGACCACGGCTCGGTGACCTTGCCCATCGCGAAGATCAGCGGCTTGTGGTCGACGAAGGCAGTGAACGCACGGCCCTCGAGCAGATGGCGGAAGTGCCTGACCGCCAAGTGAAGCCCGAGCAACTCGCGGTCGAAGGTACTGTAACGGCGTTCGGGCGGGCGAAGCTGCCGGCTAAGGAACGCCAGCGGTTGCCAAGCTCCACGCACCCATTGCTCGTGCACCGCGCCCACCGCGTAGTCCGAGGCATCGGTGGTGAGGGCGATCGGTACATCGGGCGCCGGGTGCGCGAGCATGGTGGCGTTAGCCAAGGCGAGCTTCGCGCCTGTGAACGCCGTGTCCATCTGCTCGGTCCAGGTAACGTCGCCTTTGCCCGGCTTACCTCGGAGAGCTTCGTGCAGGGGACGCAGGGGCTGGGCGATACGGGGCAGGAACCGATGGTAAAAGTTCACCATGCCCAGGAACTCCTGCAGCCCTCTGATCGTGCGGGGGCGCGGAAACCCCTTCACCGCCTCCACCTTGGCCGGCAGGGGGACGGCTCCGTGCCTGGTGACACGGTGCCCCAGAAAATCGATTATGGTGGCACCGAACCGGCACTTTGCGGGGTTCACAATCAGGCCATGCTGGCCCAGGCATTCGAAGAGCGTGCGGAGGTGGCGTAGGTGCTCTTCGCGGGACGCGCTGGCGACGAGGATATCGTCCAGGTAGACGTAGACAAAATCCAAGTCATGCAGGACGCTGTCCATCAGTCGCTGGAACGCCTGAGCCGCATTCTTCAGACCGAAGGGCATGCGCAGGAACTCGAAGAGTCCGAATGGCGTGATGACCGCCGTCTTCGGGACGTCCTCCGGCCTGACGGGGACCTGATGGTAGCCGCGTATGAGGTCCACCTTCGAGAAGAAGGACATGCCCGCCAAACGGGCAGAAAAGTCCTGAATGTGGGGGACGGGGTAGCGGTCGGGAGTCGTGGCGTCATTGAGACAGCGATAGTCCCCGCACGGTCGCCATCCCCCGCCGGGCTTCGGCACGATGTGCAGCGGCGACGCCCAAGCGCTCTCTGAGCGCCGAACGATGCCGAGTCGCTCCAGGGTAGCGAACCCCGCTTTTGCCACCACCAGCTTCGTCGGCTCGAGGCGGCGTGCCCGGGCGTAGACCGGTGGCCCGACGGTGGGGATGTGATGGGCCACCCCGTGCTTGACGGCCCCCGCCGAGAAGGTGGGCCGCGTGAGGGCCGGGAAGCCGGCGAGGAGGCGGGTGAATGCGTCCGCTGCCGGAAGCGTACAGACCAACGTGGCCGGAACCGAACCGTTCGGCAAGCCGCTTGGCAAGCCGCTCGTTGAGCTGGGCAACGCACAAGCGAGCGAGCTGAACGTCTCGGCCTGGACAAGACGTCTGCGCTTGACGTCGACCAGGAGCCCATTAGCGCACAGGAAGTCCGCGCCAAGCAGTGCCATGGGCACGTCGGCGGTGACGAACGTCCATCGGAAAACCTGCCCTCCGAACCGCAGAGAGAGGCAGCGTTTTCCGTACGTACGGATGGGCGTCCCGTTCGCGGCAAGCAGCGCGGGGCCCCCACCCGCGGCGTGCTTGTCTGACGTGCCGGCGGGAACGACACTCACCTGCGCTCCCGTGTCGCACAGGTAATGGCACCCGGAGAATGTGTCCGTTATGAACAGCAGGCTGCTCGAACGGCCGGCGCTCATCGCCACTATTGAGCGCCGGCCCAGGCGTTTCCCGACCTGTTGAAGGAGCATGGCGGATGACACTGCCGAGCTTCGTGGCCGAACTTGGCGTGGAACCAGCACCAGGTGGTGGAGCTGGAGGAGCGCGGCTGGCTCCGCCAGGCCGGTGGAGTTGGCGGGTTTCCCCGCGGTGGCGGTTTTCGCCACGGCGGTGGGCGGGGCGTGGCGGCGGTCACGAGGTGCGTATCAGCATGCTGCGTATGCTGTATAAGCTGATGCTGTGGATCAGCAGCATCAGCAGCAGCATCAGCAGCATCAGCCACGAGGGCCGTGACGGCCACGCCGACTCTCGCCCGCGTGTCCGAAGCGGCGAAGTACTTGTCCGCCTCGGCTGCCAATGCTCGGGGTTCCGTTAGCCCGGTCCTGGCCAACGCGAGGCGAACCTGCGCTGGAAGTTGGCGACGGAAAAGCGCCCGGAATAGAGAACCGGGGGCTTCGTCGCCCAACAGTGACAGCATATGGTCCATTCGGACCGACGGGCGCGTGTCACCGAGCTCGGGGAGATCCAGGAGGCGGTCGGCCCGTGCGTCGTCCGTGAGGCCGAACGTGGCTAGGAGTAGCCGCTTGAGTGCCTCGTACTTGTGGCCGTCCGGTGGGTGGCGAAGGACGGACACAACTCGAGCGGCCGTGCCGGGCCCGAGGGAGGCGACGACGTGGCAATAGCGCGTGTCATCGTCGGTGAGGCGCCGAAGCTGAAATTGGGCTTCGGCCTGGACGAACCAGACTTCGGCCTGAGCCTCCCAAAATTCGGGAAGTTTGATGAAGTTGGCCATGGCAATGGCGTCGCGTGTGGAAGGATCGCTCCGGCAGATCCAACGTCAAGGGGGTCACCAGTAAAGCGCGGCGTTACGCGCGCTGCTTGCGAGCAAGGAGGAAGCGGACAAGCGGTAACTTATAAGCGTCTTTATTTCAGGAGCTCACTGTAACACTGGCGCGCTCCGGGCTGCGCGCCCGGTGTATATCATGAGGCCACGCCTACCCCTCGGGCGTGGCCACCGCCCACTTGGTGCGCGGAATGATGTCACCACGCCAGTGGGCTTTTGTGTCCGCCACAATATATAATAGCCTAATGCCATCTATCCGTCTGTCCGTCTGCCCCACCTTGAAACAGAAATGCTCCTCGGAGAGAAAAATATATTCAACGAAACTTGCTTTAAATGTATCCAAACCTACGGGAAAATTACAAAAACTGTAAAAAGTTGATGCTTTGCAAAAAAAAACAGGACATATCTCTGTGCAGTGAAACTTTTTCAAATAAAGATACCGACCTCTCTGTGATCACTGTTCAAAGAGACATCATGTGACCTTTAAACTTCGATGTCCCAGATACACATATTCTCTACTTTGGTACAAACATGATCGTATTAAATTGGGTTGGAACATTATTGTTGCAATATGTATCCAGCAGTCCATGTAACGGTTAAAAGTATATTTATTTAACCATGAATGGATTTAAGGTTGTCAGGTTGTGCCCTGTGGCTGACATGTTGCATGTGCTGATGGTTGTCTACAGAAAGGTGTTCTTGTGAAGATTCTTGGTATGGTTGCATCATGGAAGATACAGGGTATGAACATGTATTGGTCATAGTTACTACATTGAGATTTATACTCCTGTGCAGTAATTTAACAATAATGTTGTGCCTTTAACCATCATTGCCATCCCAATCCTGATGTACGTCTTCGTCTCTCTGCCCTTAGAACCCCCAAATCCAACCCTTTCTGTACTGTATGTGCGGCTAATGTGCCAAACTCCCTCACATCAGTACCCATATCGCCCCCATATCGTTTTTACACCCCGGTTCCCCTACAGCCTCTGCAAGCTCCCCCACCCCCACCTTGCTCGGCGTTCACAACAATTCCATGTCTCTCCACCCGATGCCCGTCTTCCCTTTCCTTTCCATGCACACCCTCTCTTTGCTTTCTTCACACCCCACCCCTTATGTTCTTACACTGCACCCCTCCACCTATCTGCTTCTGGTGTGTGTGTGTGTTGTTACGTGCTCCTCCTCGACCCCCTGGTCACGGTGTACCTCCGAGCCCCGAGAGGAGTCACGGCAGAAAAGTGTGTTATCCTGTGTCAAAAATCAATGGTGAAACCACACCAATTGTTACCAACAAACAAATATTGTATTAAAAATCACACAAGAATAACAATACAACAATAATAGCAATCAAAAGTACAATCAATGTATATCTTATGATGGTACCATCAGCTAGTATAAGGTAACTCACTGTGCTCCAAGTGAATGAAAAAAGAACATTCCCCAATGTCTTTATATTCCCGTCTTCAAGCTCAAAGTTGATCCCCTCCAGCGATTGTCAGAGCAATGTCGAATCGAAACCAGAATCCCGTTCAGATGATGGGCTCAGTCACGCCGCCAAAACTGCACAAAGGCGTATGCAGCCAAAGCAGCAGAAAAGGGTCACGCGGCCAACAGCTGCGAAAAGGCGCACTCAAGGCGACTGGGAAATTCACACCCTCGGGTATGAATGTTTTACCGCTCCAAATCGGCGAACCTCAGGTTTGTCTTCAAAATTCGCGTTGCACACACACATCCCAGATAGACGTCTGAATGGTGAAAACGGCTGACGCGAAGCAAAGACCTTTCACGATGAGCAAAGCGCACGAGTCAAAATGGCCGACGGCTCGTACTTGAGACGTAATGACACAACGATGACTCCTCGGAATCCAACGCCAAACCTGACACGCAGGTTGATCAGTCACAGCGATAACAACCCTATCGCAGGAATCCCTTTCCAGGAAACCCAAAGTTCACTCGTGACTCTTGCTCGACAACGTTCGCTTAGGACGAAGAAACGACTCGCTTCTTCTCCGACTTCACTCGCTCCGTCTTCTTTCTCCTCGTCTTCTTCCGGTTTGTCGTCCGGTTCCCGATCCGGTTTCCTATTTCTTTTAACATTAACTTTTAACTTTTGAAACTAGAAATATCTATTCCCATTAAATGACAACAATAATAATACATGGAATCGGAAATATTTACAGTGGATGCAAACCACCACAACGGAAGTGACGAATCCGTAACAGTGTGTACACAAAATTTACATGTTTCTCCTTTAATTGTTTCGTCCCCATGTGACGAGCCTTGCAAATCCATGACACCATCTTCCTTTGCCAATCAGCGTTTGCCATGTATATTTGATGGTATACTCCTCAGTACATGCACGATCCCATGACCGATCTGCTTTTTGATTGTAGACTTTCTCCTACCAGGCAGCAGTTACCCTTGCAGTTTTCCCAGTGCAGCCTTGATGAATTCCAACAATTTCTGCGGAAGGGAGGTGGTTGGTGCTTGTTCAACAAACCAAGCCAGGTGAGACTGGACTATGGCTGGACGTCTGTGTACAACACACTACTCCCATGGATCGCTGTCGCATTTTGGCATTTTGCCGTTTATTATGCCATCACTAGTCCGATAGAAGAAATACAAATATTGTTTCTCATTTCTCCAAGTTTTTTTTTTTTGTATACATAATCGAGGCTCGTGAAAGAGCTAACATTTATCACACAAACAAATCAAACAGACAAACAAACAAAGTGTATAAAAAGGGGAGCGGTAGACAAGATGGGGAGAGAAGGGGAAGCACATAAACACAACATTTGTGAGGGACATCGGGAATGTGTGGGAGGGAGAGGGCTTGGGGGGAGGCGGCGTGGGAAGGGGGGGGGGGGGGTGGGAGAAGTATAAACACAAGGACACCAAGGACTTCCAGGAAAGAAGTTGGTATTTCAAAAAAGAGGATTTGGGGTGAAATTAGCGGGGGTAGAACAGATCAAGGTTTTGGATGGGGGAACATTATTCTGTCTATTGTCTATGCAACATTATTTATTTTAAAACATTGAGGCAGTTCCAACATCTGCTGAAATATTTGTTAGTTGACATGAGAATTGCAGTAAAGCCTATGCAAAGAAAAATGGGAAAACAGTGTGAAAGTGGTGATCAGTGAGTTTGTGGCCTGAAAATTTAAAAATATAAAAAAATTCAACATTTTTGTGAAAATATCTTCCCTTAAGATTTTATGTTTGCTCCCCTTGCAATTTCTACAATATTTAAGCTTTGAAATGAACAAAACTTTGAAATTGCTCACCTTCACTCTTTCATTCCTCTTTTCTCCCACCTCTGGAACAAACTCCCTCACTCTCTTCAATCCCACTCCTCCCTCCAGGTCTTTAAAACAGCTGTTCACCACCATCTCTTATCTTCCCCCATCCAAAACCTTGATCTTTTCTACCCCCGCTAATTCACCCCAGATCCACTTTTTTTGAAATACCGACTTCTTGCCTGGATGTCCTAGCTGTGTCCATGTGCTTTGTATCTCTACCCCCCCCCCCCCACCCCCCTTCCCGTGCCTCCTCCCCCCAAGCCCTCTCCTTCCCACAGATCTCCCGATGTCCCTGTTCTCTACTGTTGTACTTGTGTGCTTCCCTCTCTCTCTCCCCATCTTGTCTCCCGCTCCCTTTATCTTATGTTTTATGTGTCAGTTTGTTTTTTTGTCATTAATGTTAGCTCTTACACGAGCCTCGATCTTGTACACAAAAAAGAAACAAACAAACAAAAAAAAAACAACAACAACAACCTGCCTTCATTTATTGATTTACTTCTGTATTAAATCACTGATATACTAATGAAGTATTTAGCACACATTCCAAACATAATACCAATGTTTCCTTACGATGCTTAAGCAACCGTAACCTGTCACAAATTGTTGTCCATGAAGTGGTGAGGTACCAGGCGTGTACACTGCTATATTTACATGTACTTTGTGTGCAGCTGTTTAAACCTCCAGAGTGTGGGAATGGTTTCACGGAGCCTGGTGAAGAATGTGACTGTGGATCACCTGCGGTGAGTCATGCCTTCAAAGGCCACTGCACACTAGTAGACGCAATGCGAAAAATACCATCCGCGACAGTTTAGTTTGTCAAAGTCTTTGCTAAACGTGTAATGTGTGGTGCTTGATTTACACACTTACACGGCGTCAACAATGTTTTCAGGCGCGTCATCAATCATCGTTAAAGTTGAACTTGTTTGACTTTTACAACGAGTTGTCGGCAACAGTCATGCATCGTTGTGCAGTGTGCGGCTTTCTTTGACGATTGCCGACACGGTGCAATGAATTGTCCAATTAAACTTCAGGTGTGTGCGTGTTTCTGTTCGTGCTTGATGCTAAAAACGCAGTTGATGCGATTCGCTCTGCAGCTAAGATGGTGCCCCTGGATGTCGTGTTTCTGACTGACATGCTCCAATAGCTCATTAAAGAGTGTCGCATACATCGGTGGGTGGGGCAGATGAACCAGTGATTCTTAGCTTATACACTGCCCAGATAAATAAAGGGGTATATGTGGGAAATGCCTGGTTTCAGCACTCGGGAATAGGTATTTGTTCAGAAGGGCTTAACCCTAACCCTTGGATGCAGTGATTGGGCCTCGGAGGCCCACAAGGTTTTTTTGGTTGCAAAAACGATGCTGTACAATTTTATTTTTTTGGAATGAGCCTAATTTTCACCGACTTTCATGTTGTTACACAAAATTCAGTGACATAAAAAAAGAATTTCATTGAGGCTCATGGGAAAATCTTCATTCTTCACTTATAACCCAAAAATCCGACACGAATGCAGGCCTGGGGCCTTTGAGGCCCCGCATAAATGTTGTTGTACTACTATGTTATGTCATTATTTTCTTGATATGAGCCTCATTATATGCTCCTATAACTTGGTTACAAATGATTCAGTGACAAAAATATGAAAATTTAAAAAACTTTACACGAATACATTCGTGGGGCCTCCGAGGCCCAATGGCTGCATAGGTGTAGGATTTTTGACAGCTGTGGACATATACATTCTAAATAAAAGGATCAGTGAATAATATTTTTTGAGCAAATACTCCTCCATGAGCCTCAACTTTGTAGAGAAAAAAAGTTGAAAAAGCAAGAACAAAATTTTTTTTTTGCAACAACAACAAAAAAGAAGGATTCATTACTTGAATGGGATTCTTCCAACTAATAGGATGAATGTTTCACATTTTCTGAGCAAATACACACCCATGAGCATCGACCTGGATTGAAAAAGGATATGAAAGAAAAAAAAATCTGTAAAAAATAAAATAAATAAAACATTACACGAATACATCCGTTGTGCCTCCGAGGCCCAATGGCCGCGTTTATGTAGGATTTTTGACGCCTGCATCTAAGAGTTAAACCAGTGATTCTTAGCTTTTCCACTGCCCAGATAAATAAATGGGTCTATGTGGGAAATGCCAGGTTACAGCACTCGGGAATAGGTATTTGTTCAGAGGCGCATTTAAACCAGTGATTCTTAGCTTGTACACCACCAAGATAAATGGCGGGCTCTACACACTGGGCCCATGATGGACCGAGGGCAACGAATCCTCGAGTTTGAACAAGCACCGATATACAATAACAGATCACATGATAGGAATATGGCATGTTTGGTTATGTAGGGATAGCAGTTGGGGCAGAATGGCATGATAAATGCCTACAATCCTTCAAAAACATTGGATTTTCTCCAGTTTTGCTTCACTCCAGTGTGAAACAACCCTAGAGACTGCTGAAATAACCCCAGATTGTTTTAGGCAGTAAAAAAAACCCACTAGTCCTGGGGATTCAGTGTGGGAGGGCACCCACATTCTCTCTATGCAAATGTGAAACATATAGTACCACTCCCTCTGTGGGTGGGCATTCCAATTCAACCCGTCCGTTAGGGTGGGCTCTTTGCTAATAGCAATAACAACACATTACCACTTAATGTCAATGGCCAAAAGTAGAGATGTACCAATGCACCGCAGTTTGACTCATCCTGTTTTCGATATCTGTTTTCTTCAACCCCTTATTGAGCTTCACTTGGTGATATGTGTGCCTTAGGAGTGTGCCAAGGCTTTGGGTGAGTGTTGCAAGGGCTGCACACTCACCCAGGGTGCAGTGTGTGCAGAAGGACTCTGCTGTAACAAGTCCTGTCAGGTCAGTCAGGAACAGCATGTGTGTGGCTGCTTTTGATTAATCTGATAGATAACGAGTATCGGATTTCATTAAACCATATAAGGTTATGGTTGTGAGATTTTTATTTTTATTTAAAAAAAGATGATTATGACGATTGACTTTATCTGTGGTGAATTAATTTTACTGTAGTAATCAAATGAGTTTTCTGTATGGCCTTGACATTTTCAATTGGTCACTTCACTCATTAATTATTAATACTAAATTACCCAAAAATCATCAAAGTTGCAAAATATCTCAAATATAGAACTTGCTTCTGCTCAACAAAATGCTCCATTTTTGTGCATTCTAAAATAGCTTGGCTACCATAACACTTAAGTCTAGATATGTGTGATCATAAAGAGATCACCAAGGTTAAGCCTCCCTTAATGATGGCTTATTATCTGCGAACCAATGATGGCCATTTTTTTTGGATCACCATATGACCTTGGCCTTTAACATTTAGGAATAGTGTGTAAATTAACAAAATGTGTCCCCATTTACAATCGGTCTATTCATAAAACTCATGAAAATCAGAAGAAAATTATTCAAGTTACTAGCGTGACTCGGCGCGCAGATCGTTTCAGAGGGGTAGGCATCTTTGACCATTTCGGTGTCTTTTGGGTTTCATGGTGTTTTGGGTATTCAGGGGCATTTGGGTCTTCAGGGTCTTTTGGATCCTCTGGTCCTTTAAGGGTATTTTGGGTCTTTGAGGTGTTTTGGGTCTTTGAGGTGTTTTGGGTCTTCAGGGTCTTTTGGGTCTTTGGTGTCTTCAGAGTCTTTTGGGTCTTACGGGTCTTCGGTGTCTTTTGGATCTTCGGGGTCTTCAGGGGCTTTTGAGTCTTAAGGTTATTTTGGTTCTTCTTGGTCTTTGAGGGTCTTTGGGTCTTTTTGGGTCTTCCGGGTATTTTTGGTCTTCGGGGTATTTTGGGTCATCAAAGGTCTGAGGGGTCTCAGCAGTCTTAACGCAATTAAGAGGGTTAATTAAGAGGGTGGTAATTTTATTTGAAGAAGAAGAAGACATTTTCGTCACATATAAACATACATACATAGCGACATACATGACCATATACGTTTGCTCTATTATAATAAGATGATGAAAAAGGTGTTTTTTGTTAATTAGGTCACTATCCGAAAAAGTAGGTCAAGGACACAAAACAAATATCAGATGCACTTAAGTGCAGGTCCACTATTGTAATGCAAAACATTTTGGAAGGCCCAGAATTTTTTGAGATTCCGCATTGGCAAAATTGAGCGATGACCAAAAAATCATGTTATGCTCAAGGCTATCGAGAGAGGGTAATTTCGTTCTGAGAGGCCAAACTTTATTCGAGTTATGGTGAAAAATGTTGAAATACTTATAATTAGGGCATGTCCTTAAAATGAGGTCAAGGTCAAAAAAGTAGGTCAACCACACGTACTTTTGATTCACATTATTGATGCAAATTTTAATACTGAAAGTCCCAGCCGGCTCCAAGTTACAGCTTGGAAATTGATAGTTTGGAAATTTGGAGTGTTGAGAGTGCAGGATGAAAAATCTTAATGGTAGTTTAGTATTCCTAGGGGTCTAAGAAACTGTAGTACCATTAAAAATTGGGGAGCACTAATAATTGTAGAAACAAGCCCTAAAACAGCAATAAGTCTCCCTCTGTGCTATAGGGGAAGGCTTAACTAGAAAGGCATTCGGTTGAGCACATAACTCCACAAGGCTGAACAGTTTACATTTTGTATCCCACTGATAGACCAGATCTGCATCCGGACCATTTGTCCTTGGCACACACCAAAATCGAATTTGCTTGTTTTTGTCATGTACCCAACTCATCCACCAAGTTTTGTCATAATCTGTCCACAACCTTTTGAAATACCCTGCTATGTAATTAATAGTTTTGGCGCTATCACTCAATGGTGAAGAATCACTTTAACAATTAATAAATTCTCGTATGTGGATATTCACCAAAATTTCATGCATCCGCCCTTGTTACACACCCAATCTGTCCACCAAACTTAATCCGAATTGTTCCATAACTTCTTGAGATATCCTGCTCACAGACAAACAAACAAACAGACAGGGTGAAACATAACCTTTGTCCACCTTCGGTCAGTGGTGGAGGTTAAAAATACTTCAGTAATGTCATTGTCATCAGTTCTCATGCTGGCCAACCAATCACTGCAGAGTAGTGATGTCATTTTACAGGCCATGGGGGAAAGCGCAGCAGGTACCAAAGGAACAAAGGCAAGAGCATAAGTGTTAGGAGTCGGGATTTGAGTTTATTGAATCACAGGAATGATTATTTGAATGAATAAAACCTTGATGGTGTAGCTCTAGCCCTGCAGGACTTCTTTGACATAGGAAAGTCCTATAAGTCTGTTCTAATTCAAAACGTCCTGATCATTGAAATAAGCTTTAGAACCACAGAGTGAGCATTATGAATCACTGGTAGTCGTGTAATTCCCATGTAGTTATAACACACAATTTTATTTTTATTTTTTACTATCTTGTAGTTTGTCTCCACTGGAAAGGAGTGCCGGTCACCTGTCAATGATTGTGACATAGCAGAGGTTTGTACAGGAACATCAGGATTGGTGAGTTCAATGCACCATTGACATCACTGTGATAATCAAACTAGAGTGTAGTCGATGGTGGGCCATCGCAAATCCCCATGCTTCCCACCTAAAGCAAAGTTGAAAGATGGCAAAACATTCTACCAGGAATGACTCGATATCAAATTTGTAGTTAAACTTTTTACCCATTTTGACCCCTGTGACCATAAGTTTTTACCCCTGTGACCCCTTGGGGCATGAACCTGGGGGTCAAATCCAAGAAATCGTGAAATATTTCATGCATCCCCCAATGTTGATTGCATGTACAAAGTTTAATTTTAAATGTTTTAAAATTTGCCCATAATTGTATTTTTTCGTATTTGACCTTTTGACCCTCGTAATTTTGACCCAGGGGCAGGGCCAAAAACGATACTGCTCTTGCACCTTCGTCCCTTGTGGTGATCAAAACTACTTAGTTTGATGAACTTCTGCACAACTGTTTAGGAGGAGATAGCATGACAGACAGATGGACAGACAGAGGAGCCGATTACAATATCCTCGGTTTTTTGGGGTTTTTTTTAAAGGGTGGGGATAATAAAAGTAATTTTATTACTTTATTGAGGAATAACACAAGAGAATTGGTCGACGATGAGGGTGAGATGCCAGGCTTATAAAAAAAAAATTTTTTACGCGTCCACTCACAAGAGGCATTATATTTTCGGGTTGTCTGTCCAGCTGTCTGTGCTTCCGTGATAGGTTTTCATTACCGAGATAACTTAAGAACAGCTGAAGGGATACAAGTGAAAATTGGTACAGGTATGCACTATATCATGATGTAAAGATGAATTTTTTTTTTTTTTGTATACAACATCGAGGCGAGTGTAAGAGCTAACATTAATGGCAAAAAAACAAACACACGCATAAGACATAATAAAGAGAGTGGGAGACAAGATGGGGAGAGAGAAGGAAGCACACAAGTACAACATTTGAGAGCAGGATCATGGGGAGATCTGTGGGAGGGAGAGGGCTTGGAGGGAGGAGGTGTGGGAAGGGGGTTGGGGTGGGAGAGGTAAAAAAAAAAAAACACATGGACACAGCTAGGACTTCCAGGAAAGAAGTCGGTATTTCAGAAAAGTGGATCTGGGGTGAATTAACTGGGGTATAAAAGATCAAGGTTTTGGATGGGGGAAGATAAGAGATGGTGGTGAACAGCTGTTTTAAAGTCTTGGTGGGAGGAGTGGGATTGAAGAGAGTAAGGGAGTTTGTTCCCGAGGTGGGAGAAAAGAGGAATGAAAGGGTGAAGGTGAGCAGAGAGTCTTGATTTTGGCAGTTTCACCAGAAGAGGGTTGCTGGCAGATGTTGTGTGACCTGTAGAAGTATGTGGGGGACAGAGCACAGACAGGGCTGAGGGGGCTAGGCCAGAGAGGAGTCGGTAGAAGACAGAAAGACCACCAACCTGCCTGCGGTGAGTGAGTGAAAGGCCCTCAGAGATAGCCTCATCGCGGGAGATTCCAATGATTCTAAAAGCTTTGGATTCAACAGCGTGAAGCCGAGCTAGGTGTGAGGCAGGAGCATCAGCCCAGAGCGGAGAGCAGTATGCCATCGAGCTGCAGATGAAAGCTGTGTATGTCGTGAGGAGTTCAGGTGTGCCAAGGAATGACTTTGCACAATGGAGGATGCACAGTCGGTGACTGCCTTTGGAGGCCAGCTTGGAAATGTGGTTTTCCCAGGAAAGATCATGGCAGATTGTGAGACCCAAGAGTTTGATTGACAGAACTTCTTGGAGAGGATTTTTGAGAAAGTAGATGGGAGGGTTGTCCAGACGGTCTTTTCGGAGAGACATAGTGAGAGTGCAAGATTTGTCAGGATTGAAAGACATATTCCACTTGTTTGACCAGTTTGTGATTTTGTCCAGGTCTGCAGAGAATGAAGAGGCTGCTGCCTGCTGATCTGAGGGTTGAGATATGGAGCGGCAGAGAGTGGAGTCATCAGCAAAGAGATAGAGAGGATTTTTCAGAGAGGCGGAGAGATCATTGATGAAGACCAGAAAAAGCACAAGGCCCAGAACACTGCATTGAGGAACTCCAGCCTGAACAAGAAGGGGAGATGAGAGAAACCCATTCAGGGTCACACGTTGACTACAACCAGAGAGAAAGTCTGCAAGCCATGCATGGAGATTTCCATGGATTCGATAGGAGGAGAGTTTGGTGAGCAGAGCGGGGTGCCAGACCGTATCGAAGGTACGTGATATGTCAAGGGAGACAGCTCTAATTTCCTGTTTGACATTGAAGACCTCCATCCATTGTAGAGACAGCAGAAGCAGCATGTCCAGAGTAGAGTGACCTGGTCTGAAACCAAATTGATGATCAGAGATCAAGCCATTGGAGAAGAGGAAGGAATTGATATCCGAAGCAATGATGGATTCCATGAATTTGCTGATCATTTGGAGCAGGCTGATTGGTCTGTAGTTGCAAGGATCTGTTTTTGCACCTTTTTTGTGCAAAGCGGTAATGTTCGCTGATTTCCAAACTGATGGCAGATGATCTTGAGCAAAAGAGAGGGTGAAGAGAACAGAGAGAGGGTGTGAAAGAGCAGAAGAGCAGGATTTTAGGACCTGTGGGCTGATGCCGTCTGGTCCAGTTGCAGAATCAGAGTCGAGGATTGACAGAAACTTCTCCACCTTTTCAGGAGAGAGGGACACAAAGTCTAGGAGCCGATGGTACGATTGGGTACGGTCGGTACAGAGAGAGACGGGTTTGGGACACAAGATTTTGAGGCAAACACAGAGTTGAGGCTTTCAGCTTTTTCACGTGTGGAGTCAGTTGTGCAGCCATTTGAGGTAAGGGAGGGGATGGAAGGGGAACAAACACCAGAAACAGATTTGACCAGACTCCACCAGGATTTGGAAGAGGGAGACAGGTTTGAGATTTCACTCTTGAGAGTAGAGAGATATTGTTTCCTGGCTCTCCTGAGGGTGGACACACACTTGTTCTGGGCTTTGTGAAAGGAAATGAGATTGCCTTCCGTTGGATTTGCCTTCCAGGAGGTGGAGGCAAGTTATTTCAGGGCAACTGCCTCACCACAAGATCCTGTGTACCATGGACGGGAGAAAGGGTATGACAACTGAAGATGGGATGGGATAAATCTGTGCATGAGAGAGAGCAATTTACTTTGGAAGAATTCCCAGGATGAGTTGATGTCAGAGGCAGTGGAGATGGTAGACCAATCCAGATGATTGATGGCTGCTTGAAGACCGTGCCAGTTCGCCTGAGTGAAATGCCAGACTCGTCGACACTGGGGAGGCTCTCTGAGAATGGCCAGAGAGATGTCCACTTTAACAGGCATATGGTCAGATGAATCGATTGGAGCAGAAGAAGAGCAGCCGACATTTGCAGGGAAGTTAGTCATAACCAAGTCTAGAAGAAAAGATGCTCCGTTGACTGATATCTGGGATGGGAAATTGACAGATTGTGTCAGTCCCAGTGAGTCGCAGTAGTCCTTTGCTGAGGTGCCATGGCTGGTGAGAGATGTACCCACACCCAGCCAGCTGGCATGATGACAGTTGAAATCACTACATATGAGGAAGAGAGAGTTGGGATGAGTAGGTAGAAGTTGGTGCATGTTATCAGACAGCGAGATGGAAATGGAGTCATCACCGTTTGGTGGATGGTACAACACACATATGAACAAAAGGTGGGAGCGAAGGGGAAGCCATAGCCAGAGGTACTCCTGGGGGTGAGTTGGAGAGAGGGCAGTGCAGGGAGAGTGAGGAAGAGAGTTTTTGATAAGTATAGCAACCGCACCTCCAGGACGAGGCTCAGGTCTATTATACCAGAGGAGGGAGTAACCAGGAAGAGATATTAAGGAATCAGAGACATCTTGAAGGAGGAAAGTTTCTGTTAAGCAGATTAAGTTCGGTTTGTCAGAAGCAACCTGTATGGAGAGATCAGTCAAGTTTGAGCGAAGGCCCCAGATGTTTGAGGTCCATACCGTTAATGAAGTGGAAGGGGGAGCATCAGATACAGAACAGGGGGGGGGGGGGGGTGGGGGAAGGGGTAGGGTAAGATGTGGAAGAGGAGGAAGACGTTGGGAGAGCTGTTGATAGTGTGTCAGAGATTTCAGAAGACATAGGAGAAAGGGAAGGATGAGGAGGACAAAAGGTTTGATGGTGATTGGATGAGGCACAGTGACGTGTTGTTTGAGGGGGGGGGGGGCAGAGCGAGGAAGAAGGTTGGAGGAGATAGAAGTAAGAGTTGGAAGGGAGAGGAAGCGGGGAGGACGCTTTGAGGAGGAGGGGTGAGATAAAAAAAATTGAAGTACTGATTAGATTTTACGGTCATGAAACCACGACTCAGAAAAAATTAACGAAACGTTACTCAGAAATTTTAAGGGGTCCCGTTAGGTAAAAATTCTGTTACCAAGCTAACTTGTGAACAAGTGATGGGATTTTGATAAAATTTGGTATAAGTATGTATCATGATGCTAAAATGAACTGAATCGATTTCAGAATTGAGAGGTCAAAGGTCAGAGGTCATATAAGGTAAAAACGTGATACTTGAGAACATCTGAAGATATTTAAATCAAACTTGGTACAAGTATGTATAATGATGTAATAATGTGGGCAGTGGTTGATGCCACGACGTCGAAGAGTGCCGTTCTAGTTTACGTCTACATTTGCACAAAAACGGTCAAGGCAACATCAAATAGCTGAGTATCTATTTCACAGGTGAGAAAGGTGTTTTAGAAGAAATCCAAGTATGAATGGAGGAAGTAAAGAAACAACTAGGCAAGCTAAGGGATGATCAAGCTCCAGGGCCAGATAATAAGCATTCTGGAGTATTGCAAGAGGTGTGGGAGCAAAAAAGCGTGGTATTAGCGGATATCCTTAACGGATCATTGAAGTCAGGACAAGACAGTGGGATTAGAGGAGAGTAGCAAATGCAACACCGTTATTTAAGAAAGGTTCCCAATTGCGGAATGAGGAATGACAGAGCTGTCAATTTGACCTCAGTTGTGTGGAAAGTGTTGGAATCGTTGATAAAAAAAATGGATAGGGAACTATTTGGAGTAATTTCAACCTAATTGATGGTACTCAGCACAGGTTTACTAAAGGGGGGTCATGTTTAACAAAGTTATTGGAGTTCTATGAAGCAGTTTCTGACTAGGAGAATGAGGGAAGTGCAGTGGATGAACTTTATCTTGACTTTCAAAAAGCTTTTGATAATGTATCATATAGAAGGCTGTTGGCTAAGGTGAGAGCTTGCGGAGTGACTTGTAAAGTAGTTTAACTGGATTGGATCCTGGCGTAATGATAGGAAGCAAAGAGTGGCTGAGTGGGGGGATGTCTTCCTGGGAGGATGTGTGGGGTGGTGCACATCAGGGATCAGTACTCATGGGACCATTATTGTCACGCCACTGCCTCACGTGGGGGGGTGGGGGGGGGAGGTGTGGGGTGGGGGAGGTGTGGGGAGGAGCAGGGGAGGGGGAAATAAATTATCTATGCAAATGTGTACCATGTAGCTCCACCTAGTGGTGGTGGCAAAGTTATTACAATTCCTTTTTTTTTTAACCTAGGCAACGCTGAGATTAAAGCAATCTTTGCACTGGTAAAAACATTTTTGGCAAACAGGACAACGAATTTGTCCGTCAGCGAAACAACGGTGTAGGCTCGACTAGTATGAAATAAAGAAATGTCTGTTCCTTGTGGGATAAAAATCGGCTTTGCCGACCTCAACCAAATTTTGAATTCGTGCTTGGGCTACCTAGGGTCAGGGCATGGGCATTTAAATAAAGCTCCCTCCTCCTCTGTGAGTGTGGGGCGACTACTTGCAATTTCCTCCTGTACATGTGGAATAGTGCAAGTGGTTGAACTACTGACCTCTGCCGGAGGGAAGGGATATTATGGGTGAGGAAACGAGGCCAACAATGAAAAATAACCTCTCGCTTCCACAGGGAACGGGTATAGACTAGTATGTAGAGCTAAGAGGGTTTTAGGTTGTATTATTTTGGGGGGGCGCGGGGAGGGGGGTTAATTATTAATCAAAGGCGGTGGTGTTAGCACTGTGTCAAAGGGTTCATGCCATTAACATCACGGCATTCCGGTGTGCGGACATTCAAGGTTAAAGCCCAATTGACACTGGGTTGTTGTGGTTGTCTATATTTATTCCGTCTGTCCCAGTCCCTGGTGTTGGGCTATCGGCTAGGGTGCCAGCTTAGGATCCTAGGATCCTGGGTTCGAATCCCGGTCGATCGCTGAATTAACGCCAGGGGGGTTGACTCAGCCTGCTCATCCTTCCGAGGTCGGCTAATTGAGTACCAGTTCACTGGTAATTCCCTGCTTGTCGTAAAAAGGCGACAAAAAGGGTTGGCGGCAGGAAGGGCACCCGGCCGTAAAACATTGCTTCAAAAAGGGGACCAAAAAACAACAACAACCACGGTCCCCGAAAAAGGCCAACCCCCGCTTGCAGGGAAAAATGGCCTCCAAAGGTGTTTGTTTTTTTTGTTTTTTTGTCATGTGATTTTTGTTGCTGTTCTATGGCCCTCCCATCCTATTAAATGGCATTTCAACCTATCACCTGTCATGGACTTGTATATGATTGGTGTAAACGTTGTACATCAGCCAGTAGCATTTTAGCAGATTTGTGTCAGAATGACTGATCTATTCTAACGTACCAATATCCTATGTTTGTCCCCTATTCTCCCACCCCTCCCACCCCCCGCCCCCCACTCCCTCAAACAGTGTCCTTCCAACATGCACAAACAAGATGCCTATGCTTGTGGTACAGATGTGAGACATGTTTATGTTTTTATCTCATTTATTTACACATGCAAGTTGATTCTGGATATTCGTATCAGTTGTAATAGTTACATGTGATTTGCCAGCCACCAAACACAAAATGCAAAAATTGTTGTGGTTTTTGTACCACAGATAACAAAGGCATCATGATTAAATCTATCTGTGTCAAAAGTGGAGGACACCTAAGCGAGCTGCTGAGGAAGCATAACTGTGTGTGTGCAGGGACGCTGCTTTGGAGGCGAGTGCAAATCCAGAGACAAGCAGTGCAAAGCCATATGGGGAGAAAGTGAGTTTGATTTTCATCATATTGGGATGCTCCAACTTTGCAGCCATTCTCCAGCATTAATTTTTCAGCTGCTGATGATCTCCACCATTTCTAGCCATGTTTAACACACCAACAGCCAAAAGCCACCTGCTCGGTGCTAAACACCTGGGTTTGAGCCACCATTGTTTTGGTGGGAACATTGGTGTTATCATTGGGTCAAATGTTAATGCAATTCTGGAGGTGATTTTACTGCCTCTCCTCGGGCAACGCCTCTATCTCCCCAGAGTGGATAGCTGAAGCTATTACCCTACACACGCAAAACAAAACGCGGGGTTAAGGAATTGGTTCACGTCCGTCCATCCATCTGTCTGTCTGATGATATTATGATCGTCCATTTATGACTGAGGAACAACTTATTTTATTTAAATGTTATATTTTGAACACATATCGGTACATGAATATGGGACAAGTTCCTCGTGTTACTGAACTTTGGCTCTGAATTTGGCCCGATCGCACATGCGCAGAGAGGAGCGAGATTTTATTTTTACTGTCTGCCTTCCTGGAAGTCAAACAAAATTGAGAATCATTACAAACAGGAAAATTGCTGTCGAAAACTCTTCTCAACTCTCCAATCTCCTTTGAAAGCTCCACAATTTTACCATGTGATTCAATAAACCTACTAGGTATTACCCTAACATAAAATTTATCTTGGAATCCACACATTACACAAATAGCTAAGTCTGCCTCTAAGAAACTAGGAATCCTGTTCAGATGTCAAAGATTCTTCTCATCTGAACACTTGTTCTGGTTATATAAAGGATTGATTTGTCCTTGTGTAGAGATTGCTCTCACATCTGGGAAGATTGTAGCTCCACATATTTACTTGACAGAGTTATCTGAAGCAATCTGACTTATCGACTCTCTCAATCTGACCTCAAAACTCCACTTGCTTGGATTATGCCATAGTGTTGGCTCTCTTTGCCTCTTCTGCAGATATTACTTTGGTTTCTGCTCCCGAGAACTGGCTTCTTGTAAACCTCCACCATTAGCTAGACCACAAAATACTCAGCAAGCCACTAGGTCACATGATTATTGTGTGGCCATTGGCAACTAAAGGGTGGGCTGTTATTCTGTTTGTTTGTTTCCCTTCACTGCTAATCTCTGAAATTCTTTACCTTCTCTTGTCTCTCCTAACAGTTAGAATTTGCCCTTTTCAAAAGGCAGGTTTTCCAGTTCCTCAAAAATTCTTAGATTATTTTTTTCTTCTCTTTACTTATCTATCTCTTCAGTTCTTTTTTTCTTTCATTTAAGACTTGGTTTCGATGAGGATGATACAGTCCATGACTGGAGCCTTTAACGTAAAATAAATGAACTTTCCCTCTTTGAGCTTTTGGATATGCTCACTGGCCAATTTATTAACACCTGGTGCTGGCTCCTCTTAATATTATTATTAAATTGGCTACACCTCCCTCAAAGCTGTCCTCACACCTGCTGGGTGGATCACTGTCCATCACTTAATATTTGTCAACCCTAAATACTGAATCTCTTTCGGCATGGATTCCTTTTAATACACTCCTTCCAAATGTTCTGATTAGTCTCTATGTTCCAGCTTTTCTATTGTACTTTGTTGCTTGCTCTGGCCTATTCTGACACTTTGATTGACTACTGTTACTACCACGATTAAAACAACTACCGTACTACTTTAAATGACCCCAATTATTCCCACCTTCTTATGGGTTCATCCTGGGGAATGTTTTTGGCTGCCACACTTAGTATTCGACTTAAGGTGATCTCAGTAGGAACAGGAAGATAATCTATATCCATATCTATATTGTGCAACAGGAATGTCCATCCATCCCCGAACTACTCCCTCTGTTCTAAGGCTAGTCCTGCCAAACCTTCCATGTCCGAAGTTGGGTGGTAGGTTTCATATGATTATGATTATGATTAAATTCATTAAAATTATGATTTTGACTTTCGAGTAATTTTTTTGTCCAAGTCCTTCATGAACCGGCTGTCCATGCTTGCCGTTCGACTGATGGTGTCATAGGAATATGGAATTTATTGGTGAAAATTTTCTTCTGAGAGCCTGGCCTCCATTCTGTGCATAGCACATGTACCTTGCTAAAAAAAAAAAAAAAATTATATATATATATATATATATATATATGTATTTATGTTTATGTTATGTCGGGAGGGTAGAGCAATATCTAGAGCCAGGTAGATCTGTATAGGTGGGTATTCGACTGTCGCGATAGGGAATCTACCTGTAATTTCTGTGTGTTTAGGCGGTTTGTCGGGTAAGAATACATCTGTGAACATACCAGGATGTTCGAGTGTTAGATGGTGTAGGGATTAAGATAAAGCCCCTGTGTGTCACACCTGGTCATTAAACCTTTGTCCCTTATGGTAATGCACACCTGTAGACACTTAGTTAGGCCCTTTAGTGCACACATTAATTAAATTCCCTTCCCTGACAAGACTTTGGAAGAAAATGGACAAGAGGCCAGTTCAGGGCACTGCCGCATGGGCCGCAGCCAGCTACATCTCCGGCAGGCCTTGAGTAGCACGCACTATGACCACGCTACAGGCCTGTGATTCAGTGGAGGGCACTGATTGGGTGGCGCGCCAAGGCTGAAGTCACCGCCGCAATGTTATATAGGGGCGCGCCGAACGGCATTTTGGAATTATTTGAGAGTTGCACATCCGGCTCTGACCCTGTCACGTCCTTCTCTCGCTTGCACGTCCCTTTCTCTCTCTGGCACGTCCAACTCTTGAGAGAGCTCACTTGGACTTGGCTGATAGCGTGCAGTCGCACTTGCGTTATTTCCTCCTGCAATTTCTTCGTTCTGAGTTTGTGCCTCGTGTTGGAGATCGACCGTGTGTGGAGCTCGCCAGCTGCATTGGACGCGTGGTGCTTGGAGCGAGGCCTGGTGGTGCTCGGAGGCAGACGGAGGGGGGGCCGCGTGGGACGTCGACGGACGCAAGACTACAGACGGGTTAAGACGCACCACACTCACAAATACACGACGTGTTCTTTTGGAAGTTGGAGCAAGGCCTGGTGGTGCGCGAGCACGAGCGGAGCTTGGAGCCACGTGGTGGACGATACCAAGACAAGACGAGGGACACATAAGGCCAATCCCCATTACATTTTACACAACGTGTTCTTTTCCTTTAATTCATATTCCTGTGTCTTGTTTCTGAAGTCTGGTGTGTGGGATCCCAATTTAGAAATTAGGTTTATCGTCGCGTTCCCCTGTCCCGACTTTTGATTAAATAAACCCTTGTATTATTTTTCATTCCTTGTTAAACCTGTGTCCGTTTGAGTTTGTTCGCCTTCCACAGGTACGCGCTTTTACCGCAGCTCCCATTTTCCTTCTTCCTCCCGTGTTTGATAATAAAATCCGTGTTTGGTCGTCGCCTCCAATTAAATCCGTTTGGTCCATCTGCGAGCCCTGGTATTAACCTAAGGGTCCGCGCAACAATATGTATATACTGTATACTAGCAAGAGTATCCGGCGGTGCCGGGTAACAATGAGTCGTTTCCTGACAGGAATATGATATACGCAAGCTGGGTCCATCATCTCGAAGGAATTTTAAAAACAGATCGCAGGTACAGTGGACTCTGATGCAGTGGAGTGACACCCTATCCCATGGAAGTATGAATTAAGTTAAAAATTATTAATATGTTTGTAAGGACTTTCCCGGTTTTCCAACCGGGGGAACTTGTTAGCCGGTGTCTGTGGGCGTGCTACGATGACCACGACAGCACTTGGATTCCGGCTCCACATTGAGTGTCCTCTAGGATTCTGAATAATCCTCTTCCTCAGTAATATAAGGGCTCAAAAAGGCATCCTCGCGCTCTTCCCGATACGCAAGTATTCGCCCGACACACCGTCCATATGAGTCCTGCTCTACTGGCAAAAGTTGCAGCTCCAACGTGGCTTGCAATCGTGCGAGTATCACTTTGTGCCACCTCGCCCCACAATACACACACAACTGGTCCTCACGCTCTTCATGCACCGACCAAGCCGTCGTGAGAAGAAACGCACCTGGTCCTTCGATCGTTCGTTCTGCACCACTCATGCAGCAACTATAAACGTTGATAGAGTAACACGCAACCACCCGGACACGCTGTGCGACAGAGCTCGCGCCGACCTGCAAACGCCGACAGACGCCATGAGCGAATTTGCTTTTTCCTCTGAAACTACACACTATTACGATGAAACTTGATCACAACCTTCATCACCCATGATGTACCGAAGTTTGTTCATGGCACTAAGAAAATCAAAGTCTAAGGGGGTCTACGGGGGTGGGGGGGAGGGGCTCAAGGTGGGTCCAGGTTTTACTCCTCAAAATTAGTATTTGCTTTCTGTTCTGAAACTACACACACAATTTTGATGAAACTTGACCACAACCTTCACCACCCATGCTGTACCAAATTTCATTATGTTCATTATGTTCATTCTGTTCATGTTCATTATGTTCATTATTATTATGTTATGTTAAATATCATTATTATTATTATGTTATTACATTATGTTCATTAGGTTCATTATGTTCATGGCATTAAAAAAAATCTGGCCCTGAAGGGGTTTACTGGGGGGGTTATCCCCCAAATAGGTATTTTTGGTTTGTTTGTTTAACGTCTTATGATTATGTTCGTATGATTCTACACGTTGCCCTGTCTTCTAGCAACCATTGAATTTGGTTTGTAGTATACTGTATTTGTAGTATACATTGAATTGTAGTATACTGTTTATTCTACCAGGTGAGCACCCAGGGGTATTGCCCCTATGTTTAATTCTTAGCACAAGGTTTTCTTTGAACCTCATCTTTAGAAATAACGAAACGTTTAGAAACCCGTTGTTATGGCATTAGAATATTCTGAGTGTTGTTCTACAGGCAGCTTGTTCTTATGGTCAATTTACAAGGTGGTGCATGCCTTGCATTTTAGTGGCAGGTGCAGCTGATGAACTGTGCTACAGCAAACTGAATCAAGAGGGAACAAGCAAAGGAAACTGTGGTCATAATGGTGATTCTTGGTTCCAGTGCATCAAGAAGTGAGCGGACACATCCCAGACGCTGTTTTAACGTCTTACTTCCAATTGACTTGGCCTAGAATGTATAATTATTCCTTCCAAAGACATTTTGAATATGTTACAGACCATTTGAGATTTAAAATCTTACATCTTCTACAAAATTGTATTCAGTTATTACGTATCATTAAGTATGTCAATGCCCAAATAACAAATAACTAAATTTTCTTGCACCTAATCAGGATTGTGCTTGACACAAACCACCCAATAATAATTCTAGAAAGCCTTAACGCATCAGTGTGTATAACTAATTAATGGCCTTTCCTTCGTGAGCATGCCTTTAAAATTGCTGATGAGTTGGGTCGATGGCGAGGACTAGGGAATTACAGTCAGCCTGTTTTTAAAGATATTGTTGATGCACCCGGCCTGAAACTTTTCTCCTCCACATTCTTGGTAGGGACGTGTTTTGTGGATTATTGCTTTGTACAAACATTGGCTCACGGCCCCAGCTCGGCATCCTGTCCGGAAAAGTGACTCGGACATCTCTGAGAGAACGAGGACGTCTGCTGCAATGCAGGTTAGGCAAGAGTTCTCGCAAGTCAAATATAGGTGTAGCTTGTATGGTGTATAATAATTAATCATTGCTGTTTTGCAGTCACTTCACTATTAATTGTGGCTTCAACTACTGAGGCCTCCTGCATGCATGTTTGAAAGTAGGAGCTTTATTTGTTATTGTTATTGTTGTTATTAGCACAGTATTATTACTATTGCTATCATTAACTCGTAGTTTGGTGCTCGTCACGACTGCAGTGGAGCAAACGTGATTTTGGAGGATGGTTCAGACCTGGGATATGTGCCTGATGGTACGCCATGTGACGTCAACGCTGTGTGCTTGGAGCGGCGCTGTCTGCCTCTGGATGCTCTCAATCTCACGACCTGTCCATCAACAAACCACAAGACTTGCTCTGGACATGGGGTGAGATACAGCATGTTATGCAGTCATTCTCGGAGAGTATGTGGTTTTCAGGACATCGTGTGTTGTTTTTACCAAGCTGCACTTGTGGTGAATCAAACAAGTTTGTTGTTCATTTCATTGTTGTTAAAATATATATATTTGCTTGGATTTGTTTTCTTTCCTTTCTCTTTCTGCTTCTTTCATTTTTGGAGCAACGTATACAGGCAAAATGGTGAAATTGTAGCCGCTCCCCAATCCCCAACGCCATCATTCTCACCTTTTCCCTAAATATTCTCTTCCCCTTTCCCCTCATTTTGTCTCCCGTCCCTCCGACAAGGTCAGAGACGGGGGACAATAAAATGAGCTCCGTCCGTCTGACTGACCTACTGATCATCTGTCCATGTACTTTTGTGTACGCGATATTTCAAAAACCGTTCAACATTTCGCTTTTCATCTTGCAGACATGATCCTCAAGACAAGATCTCAACCTGATGAGATCACGGCTGTGATTGGCTGAATTATGTTGCCATGGCAACCATTTCAGTAACTTGCCTGGTGTATGTGATATTTCAAAAACCATTCAACATTTAGCTTTCATATTGCACAGATCTACTCCTCATACCTCCCAAAAGTTGAAGAACTTAGTCATCAGCTTCTTTTTATTCTCTTATTTTCCTTTCATTATTTTTCCTCATCCACTTCATGCCCCATCTTCCCCTTAACATTTTAGGATCTGTGCTTTTTTTGCCCCGCACGTGCAACGCGAAAGCAGGATTAAGTAATTGGTTCACTTTATCTATCTATATATATATATAAAAGAAAGTTTTTGTTTGTTTGTTTGTTTGTTTGTTTGTTTATCTGTCTGCACGCGCTAATCTCCTGAACGGTGAAAGATAGGAGGAAACCTCTAAAACAAAAAATGTCGGGATGGGCTCCGGGAAGGTTATAGGCCAGGTGGCGAGGCTGGTCGAGGCAGCCTCGGCTGGGCTGGGCCCATTTCGCAATTAAAAGCTGAGCTGAATTATAGTAGTCAATCTTCTACGGCCGCGAGTAAAAGCTGAATTATAGTAGTAAATTCATTCAAAAAGAACCCGGGCAACGCCTGGTGCTTTTGGCTAGTCTGTCTATAAATGTCAGTTTATGATTGAGGAACACTGTGGAACACAAATCACCTTTTTGGCTTGGAAATCACCTTTTAGCAGTACTTTGAAATAGTATTAATGCCCTGAGGGCAGAGTAACTATGAGAATCGGCATTCGTGTCAGCTCATCCCTTGAGTGCAGAATAATGGGGAATAGCGGTTTGTTTGGTGCATCCTTTTTCAATGATTGTTCCGAAATCGTCATTTTCTCTGAGAGAAATTGGCAGAAGGTTTGGAATTGTGCAAATGCATGGATAAACCTTGATGGCGGCGAAAAACACATCTCAGTGGAGCCTCTTCAGCTCTGGACTGTTCCATTTGACCCATTCATCATCAACTATTATGCAAGATTCACAAAGGAAATGAGCACAGACTGTGCCCTGAAACGCAAAGCAAGAGTTTAATAGACCCTCTCCACATCCTTTTTGCCAAGATGGCATGGGGTAAGGTGTTCTATTAAACAGCTGGAAAGCCATTGAGTGAATTAGAGCCATCATCTACAACTCAATTGTCCAAAGCACAATGAAAATTACCTAAAAAGGGTATAAAACTGCAAATGCAAACATCTGCAGATCTATGAATGACAATCCCACACGGCTGGAGTTAGGCACGTCATATTGTATTGGTGGAATAACATTCCACCAATACAAGTTAGGCACGTCTGTCCATCCGTCTATTCATCCCACCTGTGATTGTCCATACTTTTTCCCATACCCTTTAACATATTCAACTGAAATTAGGTACATCTTTATTATGATAATTTGTTGCATGGCTTTATTATTCTTGTTTTAAAAGTTATCATTTCATCACATCATATTGCACCTATTTTTATAGACACGTGATAGATACAAAGTACATGAGCAATGATGGCTGCTCCACTAAAAATAAAACATATTTTTGCACTTATAACTAGAACAGCACTCAGTAGAGAGCATACCTCCGCCTGGTTGGCCATATCACTCAATGGTAAACAATCACTTTAAAAATTCTACTAGTCGGATCCGGATCTTCACCAAAATTGATTAGATTCTTCCTTGCCCAACTGACCCAACCTGTCCAACAAGTTTCGTCCAAATCCATCCATATTTTTTTCAGATATCCTGCTATTTATCGTTTTTGGCCCTATCTCCCAATGGTGAAAAATCACTTTAAAAATTATAGTAGCCGGATCCGAATCCGGATCTTCACCAAAATCGAATCATTTCGTCCTTGTCAAATACGCTACATCTCTGCCAAATTTCTTCCGAATGCATCTACAACTTTTTGAGATATTTTGTTCACAAACAGACAGACAGACAAACAGACAGGGGTGAACACATAACCTCCATCCACCTTTCGGTGGTGGAGGTAAAAATTCTGCATCACTGCTAATTATGCTGGTGAGAAAAGGAAGTAAATTTGAGCCTTAGCAACATTTTTTTTTTTTTTTTTTTTTTTTTTTTTGTATACAAGATCGAGGCTCGTGAAAGAGCGAACATTAATCACACAGAAAGACAAACAGACACATTAAAACAAATAACATCGGGAGCGGTAGACAAGATGGGGAGAGAGGGGGAAGGACACAAACACAACATTTGAGAGCAGGGACCGAGAGACATGGAGACATCGAGAGATCTGTGGGAGGGAGAGGGCTTTGGGGGGGAGGCATGTGAAGGGGGGGGGGGTGGGAGAGGTATAAACATATGGACACTGCCAGGATTTCCAGGAAAGAAGTTGGAATTTCAAACAAGGTGGATCTGGGGTGAATTAGTGGGGGTAGAAAAGATCAAGGTTATGGATGGGGGAAGATAAGAGATGGTGGTGAACAGCTGTTTTAAAGACCTGGAGGGAGGAGAGGGATTGAAGGGAGTGTGGGAGTTTGTTCCACAGGCGGGAAAAAAGAGGAATGAAAGAGTGAAGGTGAGCAGAGAGCCGAGATTTCGGCAGTTTAACCATCAGAGGGTTGCTGGCAGATCTTGTGCGACCTGTAGGAATATTTGGGGGACAGAGCACATAGAGAGCTGGGGGAGCAAGGCCGGAAAGGAGTCGGTAGAAGACAGAAAGACCACCTACCTGCCTGCGGTGAGTGAGTGAAAGGCCGTCAGAGATAGCTTCATCGCGGGAGATTCCAATGATTTTGAAAGCTTTGGATTCAACAGCGTGAAGCCGAGCCAGGTGTGAGGCAGGAGCACCAGCCCATAGGGGAGAACAGTATTCCATTGAGCTGCGGATGAAAGCCTTGTATGTGGTGAGGAGCTCAGGTGTGCCAAGGAAGGACTTCGCACGACGGAGGATGCCCAGTCGGCGACTGGCTTTGGAGGCAAGCTTGGAAATGTGGTTTTCCCAAGAAAGATCATGGCAGATAGTGAGACCCAAAAGCTTGAGCGACAGAACTTCTTGGAGAGGATTGTTGAGAAAGTAGATGGGAGGGTTGTCCAGTCGATCTTTTCGGAGAGACATAGTAAGAGTGTGAGATTTGTCAGGATTGAAAGACATGTTCCACTTGTTTGACCAGTCTGTGATTTTGTCCAGGTCTTCAGAGAGTGAGGAGGCTGCAGACTGCCGATCTGAGGGAAGAGGAATGGAGCGGCAGAGAGTGGAGTCATCAGCAAAGAGATAGAGAGGATTTTCCAGAGAGTCGGAGAGATCATTGATAAAGATTCGTCCAAATCCATCCAGATTCGTCCAAACATTCTTCCCAAACACGCATTTGTGATGTTTTAAATTAGTATTTCCTCTCTTGGTCATGTCTCTCCAATCTCTCTCTCTCCCCGCTGTTTGTGGTGCTCTACCTGAAGGCAGTTTCAGTGTTGCCAAGGTAGCCCAATGGCAAGGATCACATTGGGTGAGTTGTCTTTGCTTTCCCAATGGTCGTCAAGGGCAGAAATTTGTAATTTGTTCAGTGATCTTGCATTAACACCACGCCTCATGAAAGACTCCGTGGGATATTTATCGTCCACCAGCTAATGCTATCAGATGGGACACCGAGCTTTACTTCCATCTGAAGTGTTGAGGGACCAGTCCAATTTGTGATACAACTCCCTGCCTGTGAAGCCCTGATCCGACAGTTTATAATGTGGTTAGGACTCAATCCCAGGCTATAGACGGCTGAAAGGTGAGTGCATTACCTCTACACCATCCTGACAGACCTCCCAAAATTCCAATTTTTATTGTTTATGTGAAAATTATCCACATTATTTTTTCTTTATTCTCTGTTTTACATAATCGCTGTTGCACATTTACATCTGTTTCCTTCTTTCCATACCTTTTGTCCAGGTATGCAGTCATATAGGGCAGTGCGTCTGCAGCCGAGAGTGGATGGGCAGTGATTGCAGTTCCCTCAACCCCTTGGCTTCCATTAAGAATACCCACCCACATGACGATGGCACCTCAGGTTTGTGACAATCACTGTAATCATGCAGTAATTTTATACAATTTGTACTTGTACTTATCAAAAATGGTAGCAATTTTGAGCTTGAGACTTGCTTTTCTACTTCTCTCCATGGATACAAGATTTAATTTGGATAATGAATACACCTTTCAACTCCATAATGTTTTGCAAATGTTTGAGATTTCTGATTCTGATGTACCATATTATGTTACAGAGCGTCGGTGCTGCTGAAGTATTTTCTTCGAAAGGATTATACTGGGTGGTTTGCCATTGCCTTACTAGCAGTAGTTAGGGCAGGAATTTTGAATTTGGCTGTGGTGCGGGTGATAGCTCGCCTACTTGTCGTGAAAGACACCGTGGGATCGGATCCACCAAAAAAATTAACCCGAGGACCTGTCCCCGTCACGAGGGGGCGGGGCATGTTAACTAGCTTCGGGAATAAGGATAAATTATCCCTTGTACGTCTTACCCTTGGTGAATTATCCTTTGTCCCTTTTGGCACCGCACCATAGGCACGAGTTAGAATTTCCATTAAACTACACTAAATAACAATAAAAAACCAATCGGGAGAAAGGCATCAAGCATTAGGGCTGACAAACCCGCCTAGTGGGCAGGTGGTGGGCATCCACTTTACCTCGGGCTGGTGGGCAGGTCTTCGGGTTTACCATCCTTCCGATGGACGGCGCATACATTGATGAACTTCCATGCATGTGAAACACCATGGTGACTTGGGTGGTCCAAAACTTTTAAGATTGGATTTTCATGTCTCCACAAGCCTGCCCCTATTCCTATTGAGGAAAGTAGTTTGTGGTGAAAATGTGAGCTTGATTGGACAATATTTAGAGGTTGCTCAAAATGTTGACAAATTTTAATGAATAATAAGATACAGAATTTTTGGCATCATACATCAATTCATAGATAATTATCTATTTTCAATTACTCAAATTATTTATTATTGTTGGCTTGTACTTGTCTTCAGTGGTATGACCAAGAGATTGTGCAAAAGCACTGGCCACAAACATAGCACGCCGATCTGAGAGATTTACTCTGTCCAGAGTTGCCACTATTGCTGGAGTGATCACCTTGATGGGAGCCTTTTTCGCCTGTTTGGCAGAAGATGGACTTTGGAGTTTGAAGTCATTGTCCCCTGAATCGGAGCTTTCAATCTCAGACTCATAATCATCATCAACCACAGCCGATGTTGATGGAACAGATTGCATTGCTGTTAGAGTCTCAGCAGCATGTTTCTTCTTTCTTTTATCTTCATTCTCAAGCCTGATACGCTTTCTGTTCTCCTTCACTGCCAGAGTGTTGTCCACAGATCCCATACGTGAACTTGAAGGATCCTCACGCTGCATGATAAGGAATGCTTTGTCTTCTTCATTCGTCATTTTCTCAAGCGCATCATTTGGTGAGATATCGAAGAGGGATTGAAGATCATCTTTGAACATCTGCTCCTTCACTCTATAGTTTTAGAATGTCTTGGTTCTATTTTTCTTTACCAGTTTGTAGGCATCATACAACTTCAAAAGTTGGCGCTCACAGGAATCTACTCTCCAATGGAATTCGTGCTTTCTCCCAGTATGCACACACAGCTTGTACACTAATTTTGGCACTGTCACGAACTGTATGGTGTTCTTGTATGTGATGGTACACCATTTTCTGCAATGTGTGTCCTTTGGTTGGTAGTCCCCCACATATTATTTCCTTTTCAGACTTTCCCAGCATCCAAACTGTGGAAGAGCTGCGAGTTTCTGCCATCTGAAAAAAAACAGGATAAATTAAAAATGATATTTTTTGAGCAACCTCTAAATAAGTTCCAATTGACCTCATATTTGGTTCATATGATCTTTATAAACATAGGACCAAGGACGGCCTTGTGGAGCATGGATTCTTAATAGTATTAAATATTACATACATCTGTGGACCACCCTAATTGGTGACAGTTTACAGTTTATATAAAATGTTGGAAATCCTGCTTGTTTTCCTGGGCAAAAGACAGCATGTCCCATAATGGAACCTGCTTGCACAGCATTAGGATGACGAAAGCTGTGCAAGCAAGTTCCATTATGGGATCTTATCCCTCAGGAGTGAAGGCCTCTGTGCAACACTCAGAATGTGCTACCATTAACAAATCCTGCCAAAACCCATCATTAGTCATGCCCAGAGAAAACCACACGTTGTTTTGTTAAAAGCTTGGGTATTCTCTTATGAACACGCAGTCACACGATGTTGTTTCGAATGCATTATCACTTGGAAGTCTCCCAGTTTCTCCATGCGGAAGTTTTCCAATATTCAATGCCGTCAGCATATAAGTAGTATTACAAAAAAAAAATCTCAAATGTGCGTGTTTAAACAATGAATGGTACAAGCAATTCAAGACAATGTTAACGCCACCGTTGGTTATTTGCAGGTTATAGTGTAGTTGGGGCTGTTTTGGGCGCCATTGTGGGAGCCATTTTGGTTGTGGCCGTGATACTTGGAATGACAACATGGGCTTTTAGGTAAGCCTCTCACGATGGTTGCTCCATATTTCCGACCATCATCCCAAAAGTTCTGTCACCACGCTTACATATAACATACATCATACCATTGACAAACGTTATCCACATCATGTTATCCTCAATACTGTCTACCAGTAAAACTCTACATGATAGCCAGCTCGATAAACACTGCTGTGGCCAAATAGAGACTGCACATTGAACGATATACATGGTCACATCTAGATTATGAATCTCAAGCAAGGGCTCTTCATCGGACTTCGCCTACAGTAGCTTGGATCTTCAACTAGCACTGATCCTAGTTACCATCGGTGAGCTGCTGCACAGTGTGTGCAGTGATGTTATCAGTTTATTTGTCTTTGCCATTTTCGAGGAATATCTTGGAGTTGGACATTTAGTGTCGATCAGTGGTGTTTGTGGTGATTTCAGATGAACATGCTGACGTCTCACTTTATCCCGTCCCGTCCTCCAATCTCCCCCTTCCCCTTTTGTCGAACACACTTTCTGAGCAACTCTATACCTGCAAGCCTTCACTGTAAAGTTATTCCCACTGACAATAAATCTCCTATGATTTCTCAACAGAACGTTCATAAATCTGAAGACAAAGTTATCAGATCTCATGAGAATTTGTTGTAAAACTCTACACTCTTATTCCATCTCTATTTAAGATTTTTTTTTTGTGTGTGCTTGTCTTGCTTTTCATCAGACTCGATGTTTGTTGACTTTCTAACTTTTTATTGTTAATGTGCTGAACAACTATCATCATTGTATTTAAGTCTAACCTGATCCTCAAACCATATATAATGTGGAATAATTATTGTCCTTTCTTTTTCTTCCTTTACTAATAATTTCCTTTACCTCCAACCTGTGCCTACATTTCATTGGAAGAAACATTCGCAAAAGCAGGTAAGACATCAAAGAAAATGATGTATTCCCTGTGTAAGAATTTTGATGCGAGAGCATGAAACGGCTTGTGCGTTTGCTCATCGTTTTGCAGTGATTTGGTGTGCTAGACTTCTTCGTCATCCATATTTTAGAGAAAGGCTTGAGGTCTAGAACTGTAGAATACAGGGAGATTAAGTGAGATGAAGGTGGAGAAGTTATGGAGTAGGGAAGGGAAAGGAAGCTTGAAAGAAATACGGGTATGTGGAGCAAAAAAATGAAAAATAAAGGTTGAGAAATCAAGACTGTTTGAAACTTTGCACTTCTGAGCATTCATCTTTTTTTCTGGACAAATTCCTCTCCATTGATTTTCTTTGTGTGTGTGCACCACAGTTTCCATTACCTTTGTGAATGTAGCTTCACCAAACTACAAGTGTTTTTTATACTGCTGATAGCATATTTTTAAACCATATTTTTAAATATAAATAGCATATAAATAAACCATTAAATAGATCAACTTTATTTTTTTTAAACCAGCCTGGTGTTGGCTTAGCGGTTAGGGTGCTGGCTTGGGATCTTAGGATCCTGAGCTCGAATCCCGGTCGATCACTGAATTAACGCCAGGGGGGTTGACTCAGCCTGTCATCCTTCCGAGGTTGGCAAATTGAGTACCAGCTTGCTGGGATGAATGATCCCAGTGTGTACCCCAATTCAGAATAGGTACACCGTATCCCTGCGCATCATAAGAGGCGACTAAGGGTTGGCGTCAGGAAGGGCATCTGGTCATAAAAAACATTGCCTCAAACAGGGAACCATGATTGTCATGGGGCCCACAAGGCTAAACCCAGCTCTAGTGGGGGAAAATGGCCTTAAAAGGATCATTCATATTCATTCATTCACAGCATATTTTTAAACCATAAACCTAATGAGCAGGCTAATCAAAATAGAGACCAATTATTGCACTATAGTCTCGAGAAGGAAGCCGGACATAACAATACACACACACGCACACACATATATATGTGTATTGTGTGTGTATGTATATATATATATATGTATATATATATATATATTGTCGCGTAACCGTGATTAACACCACAGTTACGGATGACCGATTGCGAGACTTTACACTCCCGAGGCGAAAACTCAATGGCGGACTCAAGTTCAACACCAACGCGCGGAAGGCCAGACGCAGCGAAGGCTCCGCAACCTTATCTATTAAAATGAAACACCCAGGAAACTGCGTTCAAATATGTACAGAAAATAATATAAGGGTTTATTAGGAAAAGTAAAGCCAGTGAAAAAGCCCGCCGGTAAATCTAATAATTCTAATAAACCTAAATCGGGACGTCCCCACACGACCGACAGCAAACACAAACGAGGGAGATTAATCACGAAAATAACACGTCCCGTCGTTCAAAATATACGCGGAGATCGGGCTTATCTGTCTTTGTCGTCTTGTATTGTTGGTGTCCAGCACCGCTCCTTCCGGCCCGATCGCACACCACGAGGCCCCTCGCTCCAAGCACCACGCGTCCGACGCAGGCCAGCGGCTCCACTTGACCAGGGACAGGAAGGACTCCTTTCAACTCCACTCGACTCGACGACGCGGGAGTGCTGGCAGCCAAGTGCCAACGAACTGCTCAGTGCCAACTGGGTGTGCTCTCGTGTGTCTCCTGCGACTCCCTACAACCCGAACTGCACTCGAACTGCGACTGGAATGGCGTGTCCTCTCCAACTCTCCACCACCGCTCAACTCTCTGGTGCCTGCCTGCGTCTGCAGTGCCTGCCACGAACTCAACTCAACTGGCGAACTCAGAGAGACTCAACTCAACTGCCCGCGTCTGCTCAGAGAGACTCAACAACTGCTGAAATGGCGTCCGACCGTCCCCTATATTGGTGGCCGATGACGTCACATTGCGCACTCCTCAGCCAATCAAAGCCTCCCGCGACTCCTGACATCTCCCCCGTTACGCGACCCTGCGGTCCTGGCATAACACGTGCCGGCCAGGTTTGTAGGCCTTTGGAGGTGTACACGGTGGCGGCCAATTGTGGTGGTGTTTTTGACCTGGTTTCCTGTCAATTTAATACGAAGTCCTTGTCAGGGAAAGGGGGATTATTTAATGTTGCGCTAAGGACCTAACTAATGTTTATGTGGTTTGCAGTGCCATAATGGACAAAGGTTTGACTACCAGGTGAGACTCACAGGGGCGTTACCTTTAATCCCTCACTATTTAACACTCGAATCTCCAGGTAGATCCACACTCATACATCTTACCCCGACAACCGCCTGAACATCAATAACTTATTACATGTAGAGTCCCTGTCACGACAGCCGAATACCTACCTATTCAGATCTACCTAGCTCTAGATGTTGCATTACCAAATTCATAACACAGCCCCCCCCCCTGGAACCGTAGCTCCTGCAAGGTTCACCGCAGGGCTACCATTCCAGCCTTAACACTTACTGTCACACACTTAATTAACCTATGAAATAAATCAGGAAGGGCTGTGGGAAGTGAGTCGGACTACCTACCTACACTTCCTTAACATGCTGAACCCCTTAACCATCATGCAAGTATGTACATCTTCTTCGTTGTTCCTGTGGAGGGAGGAAACAACAACACACAACACTAACTTAACCACAAAACTTAACCATCTTCCCAAAACTCAAAACTCTAACCTTTGTACATACCCCGGTCTACAGACCGCGTCCCCCGGTGGATGCCACAAGACTCAACCTTACCTGCGGGCCATCCCCAATGCATCCCCCTAAATTTCCACGGGCCCTGTCCAGATGTTACAGGTGAGTGACACGGCTCGGTGGATTTCGCCCACATTCATGCTACACAGACCCCTTAACCACTCATTCTCATTCCATAGGTCATCAAGGCATTTCAAAAATCAATAAGGTTCTTATTTCAATACACCCCCTGCAGGACCATGGCATTGATGTCATTCACGTGGGTGTGCATTCCTCAACTAGGCAGCGGGGAGGTACCGCACAAAAAGATGGTGGGGGGCACATCAGGCTGTGGTGCCCGCAGTCCCAAAAACAAGTCAACCGACTTACAAGTTCATTGCCCCCCCCCCTTTACCTCTTGGCCCCATGACAGCCCAACAGCCCCTTTCCGCCGTTACCTCGCCGGTGAGGGTCTCCACACACACCAGGCTCCTTTGCCTCCTGCTTTCGCGCAGCAACACGGGTCACCGGGGGACTTCCTCACCCCGCGGCGCCCAACCAGACCCTCCACCGACGAGCTCCAATTTCCAGTTACCACCGGCTGCCAGGGGTAATTGCCGCAGAGGGGGGCCCGCAGGCATCGCTCCTCAGAGCTTGCTCTGTACCTGCGGACACACACACCTTCCCCACCCACAAGACCCCAAAACACACTTCCTCCCCCACTGCCATTCAATTCTCCACACAACTCAGCACAATTCAGTACAATTCATAGATGGTGTAAAAGGTGTTACAAGGCTTGCCATGGCCTGCTACATGTGAAATCCCCCCAGTTCACATTTAAACCATCACATCTTCCCAAAAGTACATTTCCAAAAGCACAATTATCATCCCTCATTATCTCCAATAATCATCACACACTCTCCAGGTTCCACTCTCACGACCACATCAAAACACCTAACCACAACACAAAAACATACGCCACCCACAAGACACTGTGGCTCCCATTCCATCCCCTCACCGGCCATGTCATCACTCGCTCTCACCTCCCAACTCCAAATTACATGTCCCCAATTTCCCAAAGCAAATCCTGAAGCCTGGGACAGTACTCCTCAAAACACTCACCTCAAGTGCAGGTAGTTACAGGTTGGTCAGGTTCAAGAGTGTCATCCACCACACAATTCCCAAAATTTCACATTGGGCCTACCAAATCCTTCCAGATTTCTCTTTTGTCCCCACTACACTGGCAGGTATGTGGATCCGCATCCAACGGTGATCATCACTACACAACTACCTGTGGCCACGACAGCTCTGCACCTCTACCGTGCAAGGGTCACCGGGACAAGGTGAGCAGTCAAAACGCCAACATGGCCCATGAGTGTCCATAAGGGTGCGACCCACCATCCATCCTTCGGCCCCCCTGCGAGGAACACAGCTGCAGCAGCCCCAGCTGGCCAATGTGGTGAGCACTTGCTGCCACAACACACACTACCGCACACACAACCTCGGCCCTGGGGGGCACGGTCGCAGTGCGTGGCATCCCTACAGCCACGTCCCCTGCACCTCCCCATCATCCCCCAGTCCGACTACAAAACTGCAGCCCCCCCCAGTGCTCACCCACACTTGACCACACCAAGGTCCAGTCAACAGCCATGCTCCACCAGGAGACCCACCCAGAAGACATGGTCCACACACCTCGGACACGCACAGCACCACGTTGACCCTCAGGCTACACAACTACATCCCCATCATCCCGCGTCCCAAATATCAGCACAGTTGCCCCCGCAACCAGTTGAAAGCTGTGTCTTGCTACCCTATTAATTTCATCACAGCCTCCAACACTTTGGTCTACACACCTGGATCAATAATGGCGTCACTGTACAGTGTCCACCATGGCATTTCAAAATCCACCCTTAAATTTCCATCTAACCCACAGATTACCCATGCCAAACATTTGTCACATTTCACTCACCTCACCAAAGAAGGATGCTTTGCCATACACATGCCAGCCGAGCATGGCCCATATGCTCGGCTCGTTACACATCTCCCGATTCACATCCCCATGGCTCTCTTCCCAACCCGAGAGTCCATAAATCACAACGGAGCATCTGTGGAAGGTCACTCACACCATCACGTTCCACAGATGCCCCAATGGTTGTCCGGCAGGCTATCTCCATCCCTGTCCATTCGGTTTGACCCGCGTCCATAGACCAACCACCATGCCAGGTCACCACATGCTGGTTGTCCCAGAGTCCCTGGAGGAGAGTGCCAGGCCGCATGCCCGGGTGGTCACCACATCAGTCCCAAGTTGGCCGTCCACAGTGCCACCACCAAAGCGCGACCCACAACACCTCCCCCTAGTGGTCCTCAATATTTGCCATCCCAGGCTTGAGAAACCACCTCGGACCTCCCTGGAGGTCTTAACCCCCACCAGGGTCCGGTGACCCTGCCGGCCCGAGCCACCAGCTCGGACGGCGCCCCGACGGACAAGGGACGCCACACTCCACCAGACCCCCCGTGGGACCCAGGTCGTACCTCGACACCCAAGGCTGGACCCCACGTCCAAATCTCGCCATCACAGCCCCCCAGCTGGCCGGCATACCCAAATTTTGAAAGGGGCAACTTTTGCCCGAGGCCATCACCCATGACCTCTCCATGTCCAAATCCCGCAGCCCGGGGACCAATCCCCACCATGGCTGCTCCAAATCAATTTCCCATTGTAATTTTATTTTACATTTTATTTTACAAATTTTCATTCCCATTGCCAACCCGCAGCTGCAGGGAACAACCTCTACCACCGGTTGTTCTGCCCCTCCCTGCAGTTGATCCAAATTCCCTACAGGGACCAAATCTCCAGAAGCTCTATCTCCCGATCCTCCAAGATCCAAATCCAGCCCGGAGCCAACACACTCCCCCAACTGGTTGTCCAATTTTGGAGCCTCTGTTTCCAAATAGCAGTGTACAGTGAGCGTCCCCTCGGTCATTCCAACCACCTCCTTGGACCAACTCACCTCATCACCCAGGCTCCTTTGGGCCTGGTCAAGCTCTACCTCCATGGGACTGTCCCAGGTCTCCAGCCGCTGGATCAAATCATCCTCATCATTACAAATCATTCCTGGCCCCGCCAGGCTTTGATCAATATCCCCAATAAATACCTGGTCCGGCTCCATTGCACGGACCCCCGAAAACTCTACCCCCTCTTGCTCCGCACCACCGCCCTGGTGCTGCACAACTCCAAATTCATCCCCCGGTTGGGGTGTTGTGACATCCACACGGTCCCGATAAACAACCAGGCCAGAATGTGGGAAACATTCCCCATTACAACTCTCACATTCCAAATTTCCTTCCCCGCTCACCTGTGGACACTCCACGTTTACCTGCAGGCATTCCCCCTCTACCTGTACACATTCCCCATCCACCTGTGGACATTCCCCATCCACCTCTGCACCTGCAGTCTCCCTATTTACTTCAATTGCCATTCCCTGTGCAATTCCCAATTTTGCCATTCCCGGCTCCTGAGCCCCGTGCACATCTGCATGGGCCGTACTCTCTCCTGTTCCCAATCTAGCTTCCCCCCGTTCCGATTCAATTTTTGCCACCTTTGGCTTCTCCTGTGCCCCCATTTGAATTTCTACTTTACCCTCAAATTTCCCCAGTCCGTCCGTAATTTGGTTTTGCACTCTCCCTTCTATGCCATCAATTCGTTCCCCCAGCTGCTGTGCCATTTCCCCAATTTTTCCTTCCAATTGTTCATTCCTTTCCTTTATTTCATTCCTCCATTCCTTCCCCTGGGACTCCATTTTATTTTCCATCCCTTCAATTTGTTCCTCCAATCGATCACTCATTCCCTTCATTCCTTCCCTACATTCCTTCCCTTGGGACTCCATTTTTCTTTCCATTCCTTCAATTTTTTCATTCAATTCCCGACTGGTTCGCTCACTCTCGGCCCTCTGAGCATTTATTAAATTTACTATGGTCTGGAGATCTATCGGGGCCGTCCCAGCGGCGGGGAAAGTTCCAACGCTATCCTTCATATCCCCCATTTCCGGCTCACTCCCGACGCTGACGGAGGCCTCGCTACGCACCTCCATTTCGTCGACCTCCGACATCCGCTTTTCGGAAGGTCGTTCCCCGCGCGCGTATCTATCTATAATTCCAGCAATCTCTGTGTGTCTGTCTGTGTGTCTGTGTGTCTGTGTGTCTGTGACCGCTGTTTCTCGACAACCACGGGTCCGATATACTTGAAACTTGCCAGGTATATTGCTGGGGACCCGAGGATGTGCCTTTTCAAGGTTTGTAATTAATCGGACAAGTACCTACCGAGCTATGTCCAAAAAACGCTTCAACCAATCAGAGAGCAGCGAGCTATCACGTGTGCCGAACCGTTAATGCAATGCAAGCGTTAATGCGTTAATGCAAGGCTTTTCTTTTTTTCCCTCTTCTCTTTCTACTTTTCCTTGCGATTAAATTGCAAACAGCCAAAATACGTTGGCGCTAATTGAATAATTGGCCATTAACACTAAAATAATCGTAACTGCGATATGCCAACTTCCGGACAGTGCAGCCTTCCATGTTGTTGTTGTTTGCAGCAGCTGTTTGCAGCAAGGCAAGGCTTTTCTTTTTTTCCCTCTTCTCTTTCTACTTTTCCTTGCGATTAAATTGCAAAAAGCCAAAATACGTTGGCGATAATTGAATAATTGGGCATTATGTTTTACAACTAATAAAAACGAATTTGCGATTCATTCGCTTTCCTGCGCGTTTGTGTACGCGATGGCGATTTCTTTACCAAACTCCGGAAGCCGTTCGCTTTGGACCGAACCATTGCATGTAAATAGAGGGGGGGGATTGTCACCACTCGCAAGCCGTTCGCTTTGGACCAAACCATTTCATGTAAATAGGGGGGGGGATATAATTTTAGATATATATATCGTACGGGCATGCCCTAGTTTATTTCAATTCCAAAATCACAATTTAAATTTGACGAAGACGCGATATCGCGCTCCGTATGCCCAATTGATTATTAAATTTCTCCGCCTCGCCTATCCAAATTTTGCGTTCGAACGTCGGACGCAATGTACGCCCGACCGTGTCGATGTCTCGCCGCGGACAAAAAAATTTGTCCGACGGATTCGAATCCCACTCCTGACACCACTTGTCGCGTAACCGTGATTAACACCACAGTTACGGATGACCGATTGCGAGACTTTACACTCCCGAGGCGAAAACTCAATGGCGGACTCAAGTTCAACACCAACGCGCGGAAGGCCAGACGCAGCGAAGGCTCCGCAACCTTATCTATTAAAATGAAACACCCAGGAAACTGCGTTCAAATATGTACAGAAAATAATATAAGGGTTTATTAGGAAAAGTAAAGCCAGTGAAAAAGCCCGCCGGTAAATCTAATAATTCTAATAAACCTAAATCGGGACGTCCCCACACGACCGACAGCAAACACAAACGAGGGAGATTAATCACGAAAATAACACGTCCCGTCGTTCAAAATATACGCGGAGATCGGGCTTATCTGTCTTTGTCGTCTTGTATTGTTGGTGTCCAGCACCGCTCCTTCCGGCCCGATCGCACACCACGAGGCCCCTCGCTCCAAGCACCACGCGTCCGACGCAGGCCAGCGGCTCCACTTGACCAGGGACAGGAAGGACTCCTTTCAACTCCACTCGACTCGACGACGCGGGAGTGCTGGCAGCCAAGTGCCAACGA